>NC_139349.1:42427038-42909538 GCF_055883805.1 Amblyomma maculatum | reverse complement strand
CGATAGCTTAACGCTGCATTAGCGATAATATAGTTATATCAGCAATGACAATGATACCGCATTTCCTTGATAATTATGACAGTAGCGCTGGTGGAGACGATAATAATGATGATGACAGTTGACAGTAAGGATTAAAATGACGTTGGAGTTTGTAAGAACAGTCCTGTAAAGTGGTTTTTGTGATTTCCGTTCTTGAGCATACTTATCAGTCTTGCAATTTTTCTTGACGTCGAGTTTAAAGTCTTTGACCTGAGCATCTAGTGTCCTGCATGCAGCACGATGTAAGCAGCTTGTTCCGCGGACACATGTGTTATATGAAGCCTGGCTGTTTGCATGGAACGACCGATTTTTACCGTGAATGCTGTTTTGTCCATCGTTGCGTTTGTTTGTTTGTTTGTTTTTTACGGCGCTTTATTCTGACCTTGTAGCGTTGCAACGCTCTTGTAGGCTTGTTTGATATATACTGATTGGCGATATTTGTTTTCTTCATTTTTGGGACATAACAACATCGCGCCAATTAATACAGAGATGCATGTCGCCTTCTTGTAATTGCCCTGCGTAAACTTTATGAAAGAGGGTTATGGTTATGGAAGCTCATTTCAACTAACTTTTTCCGCCAAAGAAACTCAAGTCTGTTTTCTAGCACTATATAACATCTAGGCTTCCGCCAAGAGTGCCGTATCTTTCTCCCCTAAAGACGATATCACCTAACAGAAGCAATAAAACCGTTGAAGCCCGAGCACTTGCAGCGACGCGGCGGCGCAAGAAAAACATTGTGGCTCTTGAGAGGCAGGAGCCTGTTCTCTTTAATTAATGGTCAACAAGCAAATTTCCTGTGAGTGACAAGTAACTTGGTAGCGCTCTCTGCAGGGAAGCAGCTGTTCCTTGACTCGGGCCCTCATTAGTTTCGCACATCTTGCTTTTAGTGACAGGCCCGAAATAGCAAACACGTCCCATCGTCGCTGCCGATAGCGAACGGGCTATACGCTGAAGTAATTATCGGGTGCCTTTTGTTTTGCGCTGTTGTTTTTTCGTGTCATGTTCCTTTAATCTCATAATTCTGTTAAGGTGCTTTCGTTTCATAAGTCACGCCTTGAAGTATTTTAAGCTCTGTTTAAACTTTCCAATAGTTATTTTAATAAAAGCAGCTATGAAACTCAGGGTAATGTCCGCATGCTTGTTTCAAGTAAATCAATAACGCAAATGAGCAATGGCAAAAGCCAAAGTCGGTATGGATATAAGAAAGTATCAAAAAGACCTAAGGAGCGTAGCGGAATATGTAACTGAGTCAGTTCCTACGCAGGTGCATTGTCTAATGGGTTCGATAACTTAAAATTAAAACAAACTGCCTTCTCGAAGATGGATTCGATAATCACAGCTTTTCATAGCCTCCGGCGTTCAAATACTGGAGGGTCACATTATTCTGTCATTATTATGATATTGTTTAATAAGCTCAACGGCGCAAGATTTACATACACCGTTACGTTAGTCGCCTGCAAAAATGCAGGAAAGCAGGCATGCAGTCCACAGTGCAGCCATGCACTAAGTTGTTGGGAAGTATTAGGAATTCCTAACAAAAACACTGTCGAGAACTGCTACAAGAGGATGCAAAATTGCTCCTGAGCGCAATTAGCAAAGACCCAACAAATGTTCAACCCACAACTACCACTGCAAAATCCTCAACGCACAAGCTCGAACAAACAGCATAACAAGTGAAGTAGTGAGCTATGCCCGTGCAAATGAGCCGTTTTTGTGGCGAAAGCAACATCACGCTAGTCTTCGAGCCATTTCGCACGGCACAACGCGGGCCAAGCTGCGCATGAGCGAGGAGCCTCACGACGTCAGAGGCAGTAGCTGGTGTGTCGGAGCTGCCGTCGCGGCCGCCCTCCGCCGCACGCTCCGCCGGTGCCGGAGCCACTGGCAGCGCTAGCTGCGCATCACTCTCTCTGTTGGTTGTGTGGAAAGGGTGTGTGTGGTGTATATATAGTTAGGAGCGCGCCGCCAGAATCGACCAACTATGGAGAACGGGAGTCCGGCCGCTGCTCAGCGGCGCAGAAGAGCGGAGAAGTTAAACTCATCCTATCCCGAGGTGATTGCTTGGCTGGTGGCTGCAGCCAATAGAAGGAATGAGAGTAACGGAGCTAATCCTAAGCGCAGCCTTGCAGCTGTCGCTTTCGTAACTCAACAGGTTTAACCTGAGTTAAATCACTTGCAATTTTGCTTCTTCTCTTGTCCCTTCTTTTTTTTTATTAATTTTGTTCCTTTCCACTCTTTATCTCAGCACTTTTTTTCGGGTCTGGCTAGATTGTTCTAGAATGGCTGTATCAGAAGAAAACTCATATCAGAGACTGAGCAACTACAATGGGTGCCGAGAAAACGGGCTTTTTAGAGCGCAACTTTTATGCGCCCGTTCCTGTGTTTCGCGACGTCGTCACCGTTGGCGTTGCCGTTGCCCCTCATAACCAACTCTACAGCTAGGAAAGCGCTCGATCCTGCCGCCACCGTTCGCCGCTGCGTGTACTCTCCCACATCCCTCTTCCTCCGTGGTGGCGACCGCACGTGTTCTCCGTTCGCTGCGCGCGCTTCTGCCGGAACCGTTCGCCGCTGCGTGCACCCCTTCCCCCCCCCCCCCCCCCCTCTTCCTTTGTGGCGGCGACGGTGTTCTCCGGCTGCCGAAGAGCCGGCTCGGCATCAGCGGATTACGGTGCGTACATCCCAAGCCGAAACTCAGAAACACGTTGACTTGACTCGCTAGCGGCTTCAGCGGCATCAGTCAGTCCCTGCTATCTCTTCGCCGCGCAACGCTCCTATGAACGAACGCGCTGCCTCGCGCGACCTCCCGATAATCTAATGGCTCTCTTCGCTTCTCCAAAGACCCCCTCCACCCCCCCCCCCCCCCCCTCGGTGTGGCGGCAATCAGAGCGCCGGATCGGTGGCGGCGGACCTCGATATGTGCACCGCCCGAGCCGAAACGCATAGCTGACTCCGTTCGCCACTGCGAACCGCCTACCTAAACGTTGTCTGCAATCGTACATAAATGTCTTGCTCGAATTCTTTGCCTCAATCTATCGAAAAGCTGAAACACCTGATGAGCTGAGCTCAAATTTCGCATTGGGAAGTAACGTAATCATAGGCAATTTTGTATTTATATCGACCGACCTACACTCTAAACAATAGTAAACGTATAAGGGACTAAAAAGAGTGTAGCGTTTCCCTACTGCCCACCCTATTAAACAAGAGCCATGTTGAGCGAGCCTTGGGGCTCCTTTCCACCAGTAGGAGTATGGAAGCCAATCCGACTTCAAGGTGTGCGAAGTTGTAGCAATTGCGAAGATGTTTAATGAGGTTTCTGTGCCTTTTAATTATTAACGTAAACCAATCTGGTGCAATGACGAAATGAGCCCTTTCATTGCTATTTGCAATAAAATAAATATTTTTTAACAACAGAATATTCTTCTGCCAACGTATAGCACTCCGTTTAGTGGTGAAATTCTACCTGAGGGTTTGGAGAGGATACATTGCCCTTATAAAAGAAACCGCTAGTAGACATACTACTTCCTTTTTACTCTCTTATAGGCATATTCGTATTTTTTGGTGTAGCATGTTAAAAGCATGTGTAGTGTTTTGTAAATTTATCAAACCCCCGTTTGAAAAATTCTCCGCCTCAACCGGAGGCTCAATTGCGCTGAAACTGCGCACAAAGCTTGCGAGTTGTTATCCCCTTTTTTACAGGGCAAGTTTGACCATGGTGCTTACTTGGTGTGGCCGCGCATGATGAGAAACCAGAACAACCTGCGGCGAGACTGAGGAGCAAAAAACGCCAGCGCAGTTATTGTAGCAAAAGGCAGCTGTGGCGTCATCTGGCGTCATCTGGCGTCACTGGAAGAAAGCGCAGCGGTTCAAAAGCGCCGAGGCAAACATGGCACAATTTTGCAATGGTGCGAAATGGCACCACCGCTGCCCTTCGGCGGAAAATTTACGTTGGCGTCATTTGCTCCTCAGTCTCGTCGCAGGCTGTTCTGGTTCCTCTTCATGTGCGGCCAAACCAAGCAAGCACCATGGTCAAACTTGCCTCGTAAAGAACAACGCACAAGATTTCTGTGCAGTTTTAGTGCAAATGAGCCTCCGATTGAGGTGGGAGAATTTTTCAAAAGGGGGTCCGATAAAGTTACAAAACACTGTACATGTGTTTGTGCCAAAGCAGTAATTCACGAGGCCTAACCAGCTTCACCTTCCCTCCATCGTCCAATAGGCAGGCGCTGCCAATTCGGGCTTCTCCGTTAATATGTGAGGGTGAGATCACGACACAGACTTCCAAAGTCCTTGGATCCCAAAAAATATCTCTGCTATACCCTACTTTTGCAAGGTCTTACGGCAAAGGTACTTTAGTGCTTTGCAGGACCGAAACAAAAGAGAATCAGCTGCGCAGCGTCTCTGCGAGTGCAAGAATAGTGCACTGCGCGTCATGAGGACATAACAGATTATTGCAAACCGCTAGACGAGGAAGGTATGCCGTGCACACGCTGAATGGAACAATAGAGTCTGCGTCAGTCTGCGTCATTCTTTGTAAGAACCCTTTATGCGGTGGTCATTAGAGGCATTGGGCACAGTATGATCGCGTTGCATGGGGAACTTCCCGTTCTCCGGGTTTGTTGTCGCATTATCATGAAAGTTGATAACCCTGGTACGTACGACCATTGAGGAGGAACCAAGGACTGCTATACGATTATACGCCACGCCAGCTAAAAATAGGCAACTTTTGCGGACGCCATACGAAGTGCATCAGTGAGACCCCCTTGACAGGAGCCCCTCCTGCTTTTCCCAGGTGTGTATTTACGAGCTTTGTGCATAACTATAAATGACTTGTGAGCATCACTGAGTGCCTCTATTATACTCGCCGCTACCCTCCGCAACAATTCGTTCTAACTAGCTTCTTTCATCCTACGTCTGCTGCATTGTTGAGAGTAAATATAAAGATTAATGTTTTTAGTTGCACCTTATAATCTTCTATTAAATATTGCGCTGCCGCGCCGGGATGATGTAACGCGATGGTCACCGTAATTTGCTTCTGGTTTCTAAAGCAGTGCTATGTCGAAGACTTTCTCGAATAAAAAAATACTTTGTCTTATCCATCGTTAGTAATGCTCAAAGCGACTTCGCATGGTATTCCTGCCGGCCACCTTCAGCTTTCTTTTTTTTTTAATACCCGTTATTGGAAAGGGGGGGCAGACCTTACATTTCATGTTGATGCTTAGTTTGGTTCTGGTATAGAAGTGCACTTTTTGTGCCAGTTGTGCGAGAGCAGCAACTTCCCTAGCACACCCTTTTCTTACTCTCCACTGTTTTATACTTCTACTCGTGATATGAGGGAGGCATGCCAAAGAAAGTCCATATTGCACGACTATGAAAATCCTCGCACACTCTCGCCGTATCGCATAACGCAGCACCCGGTGCTTTAAAAAGTGAGGTCTGGAGTGCGTCAGAAAGAGGAGAACCGGCGATGTGCTCAGTTTGGCGTGTTTGCCATAGACGTGCATATCGTGCGAAGTCAGATCCTTCGCTTGCAAACTACTTCGCATAAAGGCCACGACAGTAGATCGAAGAAGAGGGGAGAATAAAGTGGAATGCAATACGGCGGCTGTCCTCGAAAAAATGAGCTGGCGAGTGCATTTGGGTATCTACGGTCCTCCCTTAAAAGGAAGTGATAAAAGAAAAGTATGTCTAACAGTGAGGCCAATGATATAAAAGTAAGCTTTAGAGTATTTGGGCAAACTTCATGAAAAGCAGCAGGAAAAAAGCAGGGAGATAAAATAGAAGAGAAAGCTGAAAGGATGTTTATGCTAGAGATAGCAAAACCGAGTAAACGTATGCTGGATGACATAAAGGTCGCAGAAGCAATTTCATTCACTTGGCTTACATTCTTCTCCTCCTTAAAATTATGGGCATCAGAGTTTTTTTCTCTGGTTTTCAATATCGACAGAGCAAGAGCCTAATGATTTTGCATGCTTTATCTATATGGGTTTATCTTTTTCACATACTAGGGGGAACTGGTAAAGCAGACTTTAGCTCGAAACATTCTCATCAATTCGGAATCAGGCTTTAGATCTCTGAATGGGATTTTTCAACAGCTCGAACCGAAGACAGTCACACTTGATGCATTACAAAACAGGAAGCACTGTAGCCTAATAAAAGTTATTTTATTTATTTCACCTAGCAATTGTATCAATTTTATTACTTCTTTTGAAATGATTGTAATATATCATACCATAAATGCATGGCATTTCCCGAAAAAACTATTGCCACGAATTGTTTCAAATTGTACTGCAACATAACGATAACAATCAGTATATCTGCAGAGTCTCCGTCGTCTGGGTTTTTCGCTAATATTGAAAGAAAACACGCCCTGATTATGCGTTTTCTGCGCCGGACAAGTATCAGGTGAAAATTGCTGCTACGCATTGGGAGTTACCTTATTATCTTGCACAGTCGCCAGCATTATTCTTCGCACAACTACTCACTAAACGGCACTACCATCTCCTCGGTATCGCCTATGAAATATTTCGGTGTTACGATTCCTACTGATCATACATGGCTTTCTTAAATTTGGTCCGTCACTAACAATGATAACCACACCCTTGGCTTGCTTCTACGTAAACTAGCTCAGGCACCTTCTTCTGTGAAATAGCTAGCATATACCCCAGACCGACGGGCAGTTTCAATACCCATCGAGTCGGTGGAGATCGAACTCAATGGGGATCGGCCACTGCTACACAGCGGTTTTCAATGACGATTGAACTCAATCGGCATTGATTCAATGAGGTTCGCGAATGGCCATTGCAATGCCGAGGAACATTGAGAGCAGTCCCGCGTTCACCCTAAGATGAAAAACAAGACATCTTCGGTAATAAATTATTTAGACCACAATAAAAGTTCGTCAACTAGTTTCTTTTTTGGGAGTCGAAATGATCGCTGTAGAAAAAGTGCGGTGTTCAGATGTAAACAAACTACCCGCCGGGGTGGCGCAGTGGTTACGACGCTCGACTACTGTTCCCAAGGACGCGGGATCGAATCCCGGCCTCGGCGGCAGCTTTTCGGTGGAGGCGAAAAGCAAGACGTCCGTGTGCTGTGCGATGTCAGTGCACGTTAAAGAACCCCAGGTGGTCGAAATTTCCGGAGTCCTCCACTACGGCGTCTCTCATAGCCTGAGTTGCTTTGGGACGTTAAACCCCACAAACCAACCAGATGTAAGCAAACTGATTATGTCCTAGGGTGTCTAGCTGCTGTTCTGTAGCTGCTCTTCTGTATAGCAGCTGCTGTTCTGTAGCACACTCCCGGACACCCCCCCACTAAGGGTGTCCGGGAGTGTGCGCAACAATAATGGCGCATCGGTAATAATTTGTAATTATTATCGATTGACAATCACTTAGAACTGCATTTTTACACCGATTCACCGTACATCCAGTCGTAGCAGCAACATGTTAGCCGTTTATCCGCCACATGCGTGAACGACACCGCACTTGAACTTTCTTTTTTATAAGGACAGCCATCGACTGGAACGTTCTTGCTGCTGATATCGTCGTTCAATCTAATCCAAACCACTTCAACACCCCAACTGAGCAATTTTTCTGTAAATTGGGTCAACCCTGTCAAGCCCACTCCTCATGTAACCTCCTCTGTCCTGGGGTCGTTTCGCGATTGTAAATAAGTATCTATATTTTTTTTTTTTGTAAAATTAACAATCGACTGTCATGGAAGTTATTTAAAAAAATGCAGCCCTTTGTTTTTTATGACAGCATTTCTGTGAAAGGTTCTATGACAGGTTTTCTGTGACGTGCCGAACGCTGCAAAACTGCAGTTAATATGTATATTGGTACCTTGCAAAATATCTCACATTTGCTTCACGAACAAAACATGTCCTAGAGTCTTATTACATCTTATTAGCGAAATTTAGAACATATTTTTGCAATTAGGAAGTTTTTACATGGTGGAACAATCTAGGTACATGATATAGCTGTAACCATATAAAGCTGGTCAGTAAACGGAGTGATCAGTCTGTTTCCCACATCTAAATTGAAATCTCGAGAGCTTTACACTTGCGAAATCTACTCGTCCGCAAATTTCTTTTCGGGTACCGCAACAAAGGTAAAGAGCCCGCCTTTTTCTGCAGACTTCCAAGAGTGCATTGTATTCTTTCTGCCTTGTAGCCAGTACTGACGACTGATGTTGCTGAAGGTGTTACTTGGCCTACTTTTGTACCCGAGGTCTTCTATTTACATCCTCAGGCATTAGCGTCAGAGGTTAATCAACCGTCAGAAGTGCACTAGCCTGGAGGATTTCCACAACGCTGTATTCGTCTCATCGCGGATGTCCATGAATGTTTCACTGAAAAACGCTCAATCGCACAGTAGACGTCACCACATAGAGATTTTACTCGAGACAAGTGATATTTTTGCACTTATAATAGTACTGAAAAGCCTTTTCACGCATCAGTGTCCTTAATGAAGCCCCGAAGATTTCCAAAAGATGGGCTTACAGCCTCATTGCGCTCAAGAGATGCGCGGCTGGTTGTCGACTCACGAATTTGAAAAGACTCTTCTGTCACGCCCGCATTTCGCATTGTGTTAGAAGCTAGGAAGCAGCGTGCCTCCTTGTGCACATATGTACTATACACTCCGTACTAATCAGCCCGCAACTGGAACAGAATGGAGAAGGAACCCAGAATGAATTCTCTACCTCGAATCATTGCAAGCTGTTTCAGTTTCATTAGGCATGGCCATGACGTTCAACCTCAACCTCCTAAATTGAAATTGCCCGGCAGCTTAATCGGCCGCCGACTTTCGAAACCGTGTTTGCCGAAGCATAGATGGCGGATTCTGGGGTCTGTGTCGACGAGAAATTGACGTAGTCAGCAGCGGATGAGACGCGCCGATGGCCAGTATATAAACACAGCTTTCACGCGAGTTACAGCGGGTTCTGAGTCAAGCAAGGAACCTTTAATATAGAGAATGAGTGAGAAGCGAAGATGACAACTTGACAAGATGATTATGAAAATGCCATTAAAACAAGATACCACACGAGAGATGATTAGTCACTGCGAGGAACATGAGTGGCGAGCCTGTGCATATTCCATATTTGCATTGGGAGTCAGCTTTTACTTCAAAAGCTTTGCTCACACGGCGAAAGCTGGGAGGAGAAGCACGGGAGCGCGCGGAATTCCCAGAGGCTGCCCAGTACGACTGTCATCCAGCTTACCAAGATACTTTGTTGGGCGAGTTGGTACTTATTCATTATTAATATAAACAGCGCGAACACGAAGACAAAGGACAAGATAAAAGAAAGCCACAGTACAAGCACTGACTCACAACTATGCCTAAGCCCTTTACTCCAAGGCCCAGAAAAACAAACATGAAGAAAACGAAACAGTCACGTGAAACAGCCCCTGGGTTCACCTGCTGCACAAAAAATCACTTAAATAAGACACCTCTTTGCTTGAAAGAGCAAGAGAAGTCTTGCTGACACACTTATGGTCCGTTGAAATAAAATATGATTCCACTATCTCTCTCGTCATCTTCTCTTTGTGGCGATACAAAATCCCAACCTTGTCAAACTTAGGAGTGCACTTCTTCTTCTCCTTCTTCATTATTTCACATGAATGGCAATGTGATACCAGAAACGTTTTTTTTCTTTCCACTTTCCAAGCTGTTCCGGTGTTCCTGTAGTCTCTTATTAATACATCGTCCTGTTTGTCCTATATAACTGGCTCCACAAGAGAGTGGAAGCCTGTACACAACACCAGTCTTGCATCCAACATATGGGTTTCTGTGTTTCAAACCACATTCTTGCTTCTTCGCTTCTCTTTCCCTTTGAATAGCCGGGCAGATCCTCTTCATCTTGAGCTGGGCGGTCAATGCGACGTCAACACCATACCTCTTGCCCACATTTTTGAGGCCATGCGAAATTCTGTGCAGCAGGTGAACCCAGGGGTTGTTTCACGTGACTGTTTCGTTTTCTTCATGTTTGTTTTTCTGGGCCTTGGAGTAAAGGGCTTAGACATAGTTGTGAGTCAGCGCTTGTACTGTGGCTTTCTTTTACCTTGTCCTTTGTCTTCGTGTTCGCGCTGTTTATATTAATAATGCCATCCAGCTGCAATGAATGGTCTTCTGTGCACAATCAAAGCGCCCGATGTCTCCATCTATCGACGTATGCGTTTCCAAGTGCCGGCCTAGTTTGCGTGGGAGCAATAGTAGGAAAAGCAACGTGGATAAAGAAAGTGAGGAACTGACACCCCTACGGCATTGCTCATAAGCAGCGGTGAACAAGATGGCTCGCTGTTGCAGCAATGTCACTCCTAGAACCTGCTCCCCTAAATAAGCTCCTCGCTTTTTTTATCCCTTCTGGTGTTCACTCAACGTTCACGCACTTTCACAAGGTTGTAGATCGGCCCTCCGAAACGCAAAGCTCAGAGATACGAGCACACGGCGCAAAACACGCCGGCCATGATTGCGGTGCGTTAAGCGTGTTTGTGAACTTGCGTTATTTAGCATTCACTGTCACAACGGTATACCATGTTAAGCGTTCGTCTTGCTTTCGCCACCATTGAAATGCGAGCACCATGGCCGGGATTCAACCAGCGTCATCATTTTTAGCACTATCCCGGCTCAGCCATTGCACGGAGTTCATAAAAGATGACTTATTCCTATTGTAAAAAAAAATTAACCGAAAAGAATCTGAACCCACTATTTGCCATTGTGACGACAAGAGTCTGGTACTTATACCCTTTTTCTTGACTGGAGTGTGGTTAGCTTCCCGAGGGGCACTCTTGAATATGATCACAGATGGAGGAAAAAAAGTACCAAAACTCTTAAAACGGCCGCCCTCTTAGTCTCCTTAAGTGTCAGGGTTGCGTCGTCTTTACGAAGTATATGAACCTACGTCCGAACTGATTTTCCTTAGTGACTGTTTCTATATTTTATTGATTCTTAAATTGATTCATTGGCTAATGCATTGTCTCATTTATTGGATGAATAATTGATGGATTGACTAAAAATTAATTGATCAAAATAATAACTGAAGAGTTGGTGCTGGCCGTCATTACTTCAGAACGGTTGATGACTAGCACTTCAACCATGACCAAGCCCGATCAACTTATGCTGATCTTCCCGAGATTTTCTAAACAGGCCTGCCTCCTCCTGCTTTAATAACACCTGTAGTGTCTCTAGGTGTGATGTTTTACCACTGCTGCCTCACGGTGGGTGTAAGGGGGTTGCGTGATTCTTGCATGAGGGCTATGTATCAGTGTATATGGTTTAAGGAAAAAAAACTGGGAGTAGCGGCTAGCATATGCGTTTGTCTGGACCTGCCACCAAAAAATGGCTAAGTTAGGTTTTGTGAAGTTGTTAGTATACTCTGCTGCTTAGTCTGAAGGTCTCTATTTGTCTTTTTGGTTGTCTTTGTATAGTTTGAGGACAGGTCATGGTGGCGAGTATTGTGGTGCGCTTTGTTGGTTGGTGCTCAAGCCAGATGTTTCGTCCTATTCACTATATTTCGCCCCTCGTTTCTCTATGCGCCATTGACAAGTAGTTCAGATGGCGAAGGCTTTTGGGCAAGCAGAGGGTAGTACTCCGCACTGGCGTAACCAAAGTCCACACACCACGCCTCAATCTGCTCTATTAAGGGGAGTGCGTGTTGGAGGACTCTCTCTTCAAGTAAGACACTCGGGTGGACTACATCTTGATGTGGGCACTGCTCGAAGTACGCACCAGATGGTAATCTAAAAGAGGCGATCCTGCAGCTCGTAACTAGCTTTGTGTAGCAGTTACTTTGCATAAAAGCATTTAAAATTTCATAACAGACGCCTAATGAAGAAATAGCCGAGGACTTTTGTCATTAATCTGGCTACTTCTACTCCCTCACTTTCATCCTACGCCTAAATATGGAAACATTTTTAATTGATTGTAGAACAGACATTTTGAACTGCTCCACACTGCATAGAACCACGATTCCTTCACCATGTGGGGCTTTTAACTATTTGCGTTCTATTAACAAGTATGATGAAAAATACTGACAATTGCCTGCCTGCTGCATTCCGCATATCAAAATAAGCTCGCTTTAAAGCACGTAATTCTCCTGGATGGTGAAAAAAGAAAGTTGACATATTGCAATGTTTTGCATTTCTAGTTAACGGCGACTAGACTTTCCTACCTGCATTCGCTAGAGATAGGTGTTGAACAGCGAATTCCACTACTAACAAATGCCGTGTACATACGTTGAGAATCGGATTCGAAGTAGTCTTTTAAATCGGGGTATATTGAAGATTACACAGCGCAAGCGTAATAGTTCCACCAAAACGGATGTAGTGTGACTATAAAAGCACCTACGATGCAAAATGAAACATCCTATACTGCTCCCAGAGAAAGGCTAACAGATTCCAAAAGGAAGCGCTGGAGGATGCAGGCCTGCATAACTATAAAGCATCTGATTTTATTGCTTTGGCATGGCGAAGCATACGAAAATTCTATGAGTGAGTGAGGACTGGAATGCAGCCATGTGCGATTAAGCGAAACCTAGGAGGCTGAAGTGCGAAAGCGTATGAGAAAAATTTTCTTAAACATTGATTTCAAATACTAACGCGATTAAATGGGATTATTTCTATTAATGATTAATATTAGGCAATGAAACCTAATATGAAACCGTGGTTCAATTTCGTCGTTAAGTGTATGACGCGATAGCCTTTTACACACACACACACACACACACACACACACACACACACACACACACACACACACACACACACACACACACACACACACACACACACACACACACACACACACACACACACACACACACACACACACACACACACACACACACACACACACACACACACACACACACACACACACACACACACACACACACACACACACACACACACACACACACACACACACACACACACACACACACACACACACACACACACACACACACACACACACACACACACACACACACACACACACACACACACACACACACACACACACACACACACACACACACACACACACACACACACACACACACACACACACACACACACACACACACACACACACACACACACACACACACACACACACACACACACACACACACACACACACACACACACACACACACACACACACACACACACACACACACACACACACACACACACACACACACACACACACACACACACACACACACACACACACACACACACACACACACACACACACACACACACACACACACACACACACACACACACACACACACACACACACACACACACACACACACACACACACACACACACACACACACACACACACACACACACACACACACACACACACACACACACACACACACACACACACACACACACACACACACACACACACACACACACACACACACACACACACACACACACACACACACACACACACACACACACACACACACACACACACACACACACACACACACACACACACACACACACACACACACACACACACACACACACACACACACACACACACACACACACACACACACACACACACACACTACTTTCAAATACTAACGCAATTAAATGGGGTTATTTCTATTAATGATTAAAATTAGGCAATGAAACCTAATATGGAAGCCGTGGTTTAATTTCGTCGCTAAGTGTATGACGCAATACCATTTTACACACACACACACACACACACACACACACACACACACACACACACACACACACACACACACACACAAACACTACTTTCAAATACTAACGCAATTAAATGGGGTTATTTCTATTAATGAATAAAATTAGGCAATGAAACCTAATATGGAAACCGTGGTTCAATTTCGTCGTTAAGTGTATGACGCGATAGCATTTTACACACACACACACACACAAACAGAAAGAGACGACTTTGTTTTGTTTGTTGTTTTCACTGTATACATTTCATTTCATTTTAAATATTTTGTATTCCCTGCATGGCGATGGCGTCACCGCTAAGCTCCGATGCCGCTTCTTGAAGCTTGACGTATCCCAGTGAGCATTCAGGAGAATGCACATTCTGCGATAATCCGCGTCTCTGGCTCGCTTGTGTGGCACGCCTCCGCCTTTATTTCCCACATCTCGGAATTTTAGTGGCGCTTAATATTCATCGTCTCTGCATGTCTCGCTTTCGTCTACGCCTTCAAGGCTTCAGACTTACTTAGCTGACCCGTCACCGAGGAGCTGACGTAGATGCACCATCCGCACTTATAGAGGACTGCCTAGCAGGAGCTGGAGTAGATGAACCATGCATACTCGTAGACGATGACGACGAGTCATACGAATAGAAAATAACAACGCATACACTGAATGCGGATGATACCACTTTAATGGCAGAAAGTGAAGCGGAACTCAAGAGACTTGTGATGTGCGTACAAGAAGAGAGTGAGAAGTTTGGGCTTAAACTGAACATTAAAAAGACAAAGATCATGGCGTCTTGCCCTATCAAGTCCTGGAGCATCAAGGGACAAGAAGTGGAAGCTGTGACAAATTTTCTTTTCTTTGGCTCCAAGATTACCTCGGAAGGAGACTGCAGCCATAAAATTAGGAGACGCCTGCTTCTGGGAAAGAGAGCAATGGTTAGCCTTGACCGCCTAGTAAAGAGCAGAGACATTAGTCTGCCAACCAAGATCCGTATAACTCGTGCTATGGTCTTTCCAGCTGTGATGTATGGATGCGAGAGTTGGACTGTTAAAAAGGCTGACCGCCGAAGAATTGACGCGTTTGAATTGTGGTGCTGGCGAAGACTCTTGAGAGTTCCTTGGACTGCCAGAAGATCAAATCAGTCGATATTGTCGACCATAAACCCTGACTGCTCACTGGAGGGTCAAATTCTAAAGTTAAAGCTCAGCTACTTTGGTCATCTGATGAGAAGAGAGGAGTCGCTGGAGAAAGATTTGATGTTGGGAAAGGTTGAGGGTCGCCGGAGAAGGGGTAGGCAGCGAACGCGATGGTTAGATGGCATCCTCGAGGCACTGCAGATGAAGTTATGTGATGTTAGGAAGATAGTGAGAGACCGGAAAGCGTGGCGTGACATAGTCAATAGGGTCACGAAGAGTCGGACACGACTGAACGACTGAACTGAACTGAACTGACACTGAATTTTCTGCGACACGGAGTCGTTTAAGTTATTGCGTTATTAGTTGCGATTGTCTCGTCGAAAAAATGTTTTATTTTATTCCTCTGTATAACCTCTTAGTTATCTAATTTCTCAAGCGTCCCGTTATGTCTCAATAATTAGGTATAAAGAAGTAAAAAGAGCGAACCCTTTGTCCGTGTCCTGAATTCAGCTCACTGATGACGAGCAGGGCTGATGTTAAATGATGTTACGATATGCGTTTTTAAGCATTTTCTTAAAAGTACGTTTTTTTACCTTTTCCTTCCTCAAATCTCGAAAGGCTCTGAAGTGTGGTGCGGAACGTGAAACATGATCATTAAAATATAAGAGGGGAAGGGGATTCAGTAATACGTCAAAGCTTCACGCCAAAGGTACTATCATTAGGAAAACTGACATATATTCAGAAACGGTGACGGTGTTGATATACATCTTGGCGTGCTAAATTTTTAATGAGTTTAATAACTGCGGTCAAGTGACATTTCGAATACTGATTGTTAAAGGGCCTTTATATTCACGGCCCAGGTTAGACTGCCTTGGGGTCGATAAAAATGTAGATCCCTCATCTCTCTCATCTGGGTAAAGGTCAGAAGCTCGTTCCAGCTGCTACCACAAGATTGCCTTTCTTCCTGCATCCTTCTTAAACGGCTTCTGAGAGCCGACAGAAATTCAAGGAAGAGAAGTTAAGGAAAAGAAAAATGGGCAACTTTCACTTTTTTATTAAGGGGACTGCGGACAGGTAAGAGAATGAATATAAAATAAATTTGGGAGGCGCATTTAAGGCTGCATGGGTGTGCAAATGTGAAAACATTATTTTTTGTGGTTGAAATGAAACTGCCAATGCGCCGCTCGAGAGGAGTAAGCGAGACCGCTCATTTAGCACCGAGCCCTGTTCTCTTCGCATTTGGCACCACATTCTCGGGGCCTTGTGCTTGCTCAGAGTCGGCGCCGAGCTATTTGTGAGGCTTGCTCCGGGGAGCCTTGCTTATGAACGATATTTGCTTCACAGACATGCGTGAATGTTAACATTACAAGAAATTAAATACACAAGAAACACTTGCTCTACTGCGCAGACTGCCATTTACACCGTATAGCGACAGATGTTTTCAGCTTCCCAAAACAGCGGCAATTTTATCGTGCAAAGTGTGGGCCATTTGTGGTCCCTATATTTGGGAGACTGAACCAAACAAGCAAGTTATACCACTTCAGGTCGTGTTCTGTCTCAGCAAAAGTGAGGACTCGAGGACTCCTGACATGACTATGCGTCCGAGGGGCAAGCAGTGCAAACTGAAATTTATCATTAAATTCTTTCCGAGCCTCTCAGATAGGCGAAAACACTACCTTTTTTTTAGGATCAAGGTGTCGACCCCATGCTTGTTCCGAATTTGAGAAGTGGCCACGTCGCTTCAAGCACGATGGTAGTGAATACGTATTCAAATAGATGCAGACTGCGGTGAAGTGCGAGGCTTTGCGCGATTATGTAAATTTTTGAGATATGCACTCCGCGGTTCTCCGTAATTTTAAGTTAAACAGATCGACTGAAAATCCACGTCCTACCTTTACCGGAGGAGAGTGACCAGAACGAAGCTAGCATTCTGTGTGCCCAAATTAAACTCGCTGATATTGAATGCACAGAGCCGTGCCAAAAAAAAAGAAAAAAAAAAACAGGGTAAAATTCAACGGTCTAGTGGTTTCTTGAACATAATCTTCCATTTACTTGTCCTTTAAAGAAATTTCGCACCATGTATAAAGTACAGATTTCATTGCTTTCTTTCAGAGCAAAGCACAAAAACAATCATTAAGTGGTACTTTGTGCTGGCGCGTAACAGCCGTATTTGAACATAGTTGTTAGCCTCCAGCAATCATATTTCTTGCTGATGCCCACTCGCCTACTCTGGAAGACGAACCCACTGCAAGTTCCTTCATTTCGCCCCCGTCGAAATGGGGCCGCTGCACCACGAGTTCGAAACAGCAAAGTCGGTTGCAACAGTGAAATGACAACGTAACTAAGCTATATTAGCTGATTGCATACAAAAGCGGCCACAGTGGCAACGAAAGGAGTGAGACGACTCTGTTACCTTCCCGTCCCATACTCAAAAGAACCAAGTGTACTTTCGGAACAAAAAAGCGGGCTCTTCGCGCCCTAGTTTACGCAACAGGAATGCATACACTACTTTGATTGTAAGCCGTGTTCTTGGCTACGAACTTGCACCTACAGAAATTCCAGCATGGTAATATTCGCTGTTTTCTAGTTCTTCGACAATTCACTCTCAACCTATACTGATATGGTTGCCCGCCTGGTTAAGTCAAACAATAAATAAACGTTCTAGTGGTCTCGTTTTCCAGAGAGGCAGCACTGTAGAAATAGTCTTCAGTGAGGGCCATTTTAACGCGATAGCGTTACATACCTCTTTCGGCTGAAAATCCGGGATTCTTAGCGAAAACACCCAGACGTGGCTTTCGTAATCGGGGGATGACAGGCGACATAGCCAAGCCCTAATTAGTCGATGGGCTGTGTGGCGTAACATTACCACAAGAAACACCACACACCTATCTGCGTGTGAGTGTGTTTATGATTGAAGAACCTTTAGAGATTCTGCAATGATGTTGACACTTAGGTCAATTTTCAGTAAATTCTGAACACAATCATTATCTGCGTCTGTATAGCCGCCGTAAATGGGCGCCCGGATTGTTCCTGGGCTGAACTTCTTCACTGAAGTCTGCAATTCTTTGCGCTATTTGAATAGTCGCCGTCAGCACATCGCATCATTGCCTTGATCATGACGAGTTATTCGGTAGGAGGCATGTCATGTTTATTACAAAACTTCGCCGCGTATCCCTGTTCCGACCTTCGTTCTAGGTTCCTCGCCGCAGCTGCCAAATAGGGGTGCACACGCAAGCCCGTCCGCTCACTGCACCTGTCCGAAGCCAAATGAACTCGATATATTGTGAAACCGGTTGCCCAATCGCGATAATAAGCGCGCAATGCCGCGACTAGTCTCATTACTTTCAGAACACACCCTGTATTTGACTCGGTGCTTAAACCCATTCCGCCCTGCGGGAGACAAGATGAAAAGAAAAGAAGGAGAACAAAATTCGGCTTACCCTTCGTTTACGACAAAGTTTCGCAAACCAAATTTTTTTCTTATGCAGGGTTATCGCACAGCATCAAGGCAGATGTTTTCAAGGAGAACTAGGGCATTTTCTGATTTCCCACTAACCCGCTCCTAACCACATGCGCGCGCTGTGTTGCAAGATGCGCAAGACACAGCATGCACGGGTGCCCCGTTGTTCTCATATGATTTAGCACATTTTACAGCTCACTAAGCAACACCGCGAGCTGCGTCTGAGACCTCGATCGTTGAGCAATAGGGGCGCTCGAAGCGGCGAGCGCTTTAGTTTTATAAGTCACACTCGCGTTAACATCTCGCCCCTTAAGAACTTTTCTTATTTGGCAAGCGCACGTGGCGCAACCGCCGTGTCTAATACATGCATGAGCGTGGAAGCCAGGAGCAAACCAGAACTGAGTGTTGATCTTGCTCTGTTGTAGAGGCGGGGCTAATTGCGTGCAACGAAAATGTTGTAGCGAGCCCGGAGGCTCGAACTGTTGAGTTTTCCGCGTCTGCCTTTCGGCCAAAAAAAGAATGGAGTGGGTGCGACGGCAACGCTATAGTGTGTTAGTTTGTCGTATTCGCTCATGAAGCGGCTACTTTTATTTAATGCATCTCCGCCTAAAGAGCCCTGTAATGTATTTCTAGCCTAGTCATCCCAATTTGTACAATACAAACTCAATACTAAACTTTTCTTTGCATCATTATCAGGCTTAGCAGCACGTTCGTTTTTAACCGCGTGCTGATTTCGGCAGCAGGGAATTTCTAAAACGTGGGTTTTCCTGAAGCAGCTTTGGTATGGTTAAAAGGGTATAACTTTCCGAAGCTACTCAGCCTATGAGGACGCCTTTGTAGACGGCTCCAAAAAATTTGACCTCTTAGAGTTCTTTAACATGCGCTGCCATCGCATAGTACACGCACCCCTTATTCTTCGCTTCCATCAATTAGAAGCTGCCCCGGCCGAGATATGGTGCCGCGCCCTTCGGTTAAGCTCTCGAGCGCTGAAAGAAATGAGCCACCATGGCGGGCATCCAAATCCAAAACCAGGCCTGCCAGAACGTTAGGGTAATTGCGAGCCTCACGTTTTGATACAAATACGCCCAAAAGAACTACGATTTCGAGTTGAAACAGGAATAGTTGAGAATAAGTTGAGAAAGTTGTGCTGTAAAGTTGTTGCAGCGGAGCTCCAAATTTACATGGTTTCTTTGTCTTGCTTTGAGGATTTCTCCGCCGCTGACGAAGCGTTACTAAGTACTAGCAACAGGCACCTACTAACAGCCCTTGGCAAAAACGGTTGCTTTCGGCTCTTTCCCTTCACGAAGCAAGATTTGGTCATCGCATCTGTGCGATGGTGGTCGAGACACTTGTGGAATTGTGTCATTAGTTTTCTTCCAATAATTTATTTTTTATCACACATGCAATGACTGAGAATATACGAGATTAGGTCAATTTTACTAAGCCAATTGCCAATGAGCGTGTTTAGAAGAACCAGCCAAATGGCATGTTGGCTTTCGCCCTCTGCGACAGCATCCGCACGAAAGCCCACTGTACTTTGCATCTCACTGCCATTGCCCTCCGTCTCTTTTTTTCCATCGTATCATTTAATGCAGTCACCTAAAGGAAACAGACATCCCTAGGATGTTTCGAGGGCTGATAGAGATGCGCACGGGCTCGGGCCGGCCCGAAAGTTCGTAACCGGCCCACGGGTCGAGCACAGGTCGTTCTGAAGCCTCCGCCTGGGGCTCGCGCCGCGCTCTTGCCTGGATATGTTTGCCTTGGGTGGGCCGGGCCGAGCCTTACGCACTGATCACGGGTACGGGCAATATTTGCGAAACCGCTATTATGGTAAGATGCGACAGGTGTCTCGAATGCACAGCATTACCTATTTTTCTCCGTCCTCTCCAAGCGAGAGCTAGCGTCTGAGTTCTTCCGTGACGTATGTCCGCTTTTCCGCCAAGCGCCACGATCTGGCTTTCCATGGCTCTCCATCAAAGAACGAGCAGAACGGCTGTTAGTGGGCTATCGTGTTTCGACTTTCAAACCTCCCTCTTCAATCACGCCAGCCTAGATGATAAACTATTCGTTCGAGATTTCCACCCTGCTATCGCCTCTCAAGCACGTCTTTGTTCTGGCTTGCTCGTGGACTCATGGACTCGGCTCATGGACTCGATGGGAGGAGCAGATTGCGCATAGTTAAAATATCCGCGGTGATGCAGTTCCATCGTTTCTTAGCGCAGGGAATGAGCTGAAGCGTCTTTCTGGCCAGCGCTGTCAAAGACGCAAGGTGAGCGAAACGAGGTCACCCAGCACTTGGCCACACAATCAAGCCCTTAATAAGAGTCTGAGCAAGCGTGCTCATAGAGAAGAAAGGAAGGTGTGCACCAAAACTTGCTCTTCTTGCTAAAAACGTGTTAATTCCTTAATCTCGAACTTAGAGCAAGCGAAACTTTAGCGCTGCCGTATTCATGATTTAGAAGCAGCGCAATTTCTCGAGCTTTGGCCAATGCATAACTTGTTTTGCCCAATAATTTATTGTTATTTTAGGTATGATCTTTGCTTCTATATATTCTACAAATCTGCATTTCAAACTTGAAAAATTAGCATATCAAGATATTAAGTAAGTGAATGATTCAGAATTATTGCTTTCTGTACTGTCGCTTCAACTTCAATTATGGCAGGTCGGGCCGGGCAGGGCCCCTAACTTTAAGTCTTTAGCACAAAGCCGCGCCGGGCCGGGCCAGGCTCAGGTGTTTTCAGTGTCGAGCCGGGCTGTAGCATATCGCCTGGGTAGGGCTCAGCATCCAAAGATCATGCCAGTGCACACAAGTAGGCTGCAAATCCAAGGGTGTCTAAATAGGGGAGACAGAAATACACACCGACGCCAGTAACATTGGCCTTGAGGCGGTTCTCGTGCAACGTTAAGAGGGTGTTGAACGAGTCATCGCCTATTCCAGCCATACTTTCACCCCGCACCTCCACCAGATTTGTCACGGTGTTGGCGACTATATATTACGTCACATACGTGAGTGCTTTCCTGAGGCAAAAAAGCATTACCGTGCGAAGAGGCCCGAAAGAAACTATTGGTTACGTGCGCACCCACGGCCCAGTGGCGTGGTGGGATGTGTGCCGGCAGTAGCTGGCCACCATTAGAAACGTGCTACATAGACGTGACACCTAACGCGCGTCAAGGGAAGGCCGCATGTCCTCATCTGCGAATTTGTTACGAAGAGGAGGGGAAGGGGCTCTTTTGAAGACCACAGCGTTATTGTGCACCTTATGAAAGTTTCGGATGCTGAATGTACGCGTGTCTGGTTAAACCCAGGGACTTCCTGGGACTCCCTGATCGACAGATATTATATGCGCCTGGAACAGAAAGTATGAAATCATGGGTGTGTGAAATTGTGGTGTCAAGATGTAGACTCGTTGTTTCTCTAGTGTAAAGATGCTTTGTTCTCCTCTCTATATTTATCCCTCACTTGATAATGTAAGAGCAAGGCATCTTCATCTTTTCTCCTCCTGAAAATGTCTCGGTATTTTCATTTCATCCAGCTCCTGCGCCCTGGCCTCGAAGGAACCGGGGAACTTCATTTATATGTAATGCATCAACCGCGAAAAGTCGAAACACAAGGCAGTCAATTTTCGCTGAATAATGCATCGGAACACGTAAGGTGTGAGGTGGGAGTGCTTTCGGCAGACCCGCCTTGGCGAAGCTCGTGAGTCTAACATTACCGGTTATCTGACAAAAGGATGGCACCCTACAACAGAGAAGCCTGAAGTAGCACCGTTATGGATGCTACCTTCCGTGCAGGGAATGAAATTGTGGTCTTAGAACACCAGGGTGGGCGGTAATAACCAAAACTACTATTTTTTAACTACTGGGACAAGTTTACTTGTAATTAAAAAGAAAACAATTCTCACCAGATGGTACTAAGCTCCTGCATCACCTTATCGCACTACAGCCCCATTCCAGCCTGGCACGTGGCAGATAACGGGTCTTGTGTCACCATCGGAACTCCTGAAT
The DNA here is from genome assembly GCF_055883805.1 of Amblyomma maculatum. NCBI lineage: Eukaryota > Metazoa > Arthropoda > Arachnida > Ixodida > Ixodidae > Amblyomma > Amblyomma maculatum. The sequence goes on along the minus strand of NC_139349.1, from coordinate 42,887,177 downwards.
CCTCTAAGGGCGTAGGAAAAACGCGGATAGAGGATCTGTTCCTTTCTAGCCTGTCCTTTTGGGCGCCTCAATGGCACACAAGGCCCTTATCGACTGCCGCCCGCAAAGGCTGTCGCTACAGAATCGGATCGAGAACGACGGCCAAGCTGTCGCAATTGAGCATCGGTGAATGCCGAGTTGCTGTCAGCTGCGATAAAGGAGGCCAGGAAGTACAGGAGCGACACCGCAATGAATTGGGGCGCCCACCGAGTCCTGCGAGATCAGTGGAAACCCTCAAAGGGAATCTTGTGCTTTTATTATTCGACGCTCTTATCGCCATTGTTGTGCCATAGGCAGTATATTTATTCTTGCATTTTTTTTTTTTTCACACTGAATGTTCGGTTTCAAAACGTATTCATGGTGCATATTGCATCCCCGTCCTTGGAAAAATCTTGAGGTGGTTTGATTCCCATCGCTCCCTCCCATTTCAGAGTAGTAGCCCGAGTTACCAGCTCCTGCCTACTCCTGCTAACTCAGTATTGCCATGCGGCCTTGTGACGTCACACAACAGGTCGACAAATCAGTGTTGCGCCATGTCAATAGCTGACTACCACCTGCCATAGGAATGGTCACGATGTCTCAATGCCAACGTTTAACGGCGGCAACGCTGAATTTTCAACAGAATGATGTCTTTAATGCTATCACTTTAAAATAGGACAGGAAGCCATATTTTATACTCGAGAGTGTATCTGTACAGTGTATACAGCTACGGATAAACAGTCACCAAGCCGTCACTGCGTTTATTGCGTTGATGCGTTCATTCGCAAACAGTATTGATAACATGCATTTCTCCGTGTTTCTGCACGGTGCGTGGATCTAGGAAACGCTGTGTTTCGGTTACGCGTCACATGGGCTGGCAAGAATAATCTCACAATTAGGCAACTACATATACATGAGGCCTTGCCTTCTTCGTTGTGAATTGGCAATTGTGAAGATCAGTGCCCAAAGTTCCATAAATGTTTGTGAGCAACGCCATAGCATGGGGCACCGAGTCAAGTTAGTTCACCTGAGGTTCTTTACTGTGCACTGACCCAGAAAAAGAACACAAACGTTTTTGTACTTAACCTCTGTTGAAATATGCAGCTACGGCCTATGTTTAATTAACCCTCCATTTTGAGCTCAGCTGCTTTACTATATATATTGCAAGCTTGTGAGGTGACAACGAATTATCTATTCGCCGCCATCTCAAAAGCATCAGCACGTGATGCCCTCGCATCATCACAAAGTTTTAACTTAGGAAAATAGTTCACCCAGAGCAACTGCCTATTTGGAAAACTTGAGACTGGCATTTTGGATGCGTCTTTACAAAATCTCAAATGCCTAAAGGAGCCTGTTACCACAAGTGGCGGTATTTTAATCCAGTAGGGCATATTGTTTATTGTAAACTCTGGAGAATAGTATACAACGGTCTTCAAATGTTGACTTGCACTTATGCCTTACCATCTCTCCTATGAGCAGTTAACCACATTCAACGAACCCAACATGGCTGGAAGCCGATCTTTAAAATATTTAACTAGAGCTTGAACTTAAAAGAAAATAATTTCCCGCCATAATCGAAGCACATGTGGTGTAATTATAACGTCAGCATTTCAGATACCTGTATAATAATAAATTCCTGGGAGGGCTAAGTGACACGAAGTCTTCGTTTGAATCTAGATCCTTGCTTTATAATGACGTTGTACACTAAAATAAGTGCTCTTTTTACACTTAATTTGAGGCATTTTCCAATCTTTCGTTCATGAAGAGCAAATTGTGATTCAAAAAAATAAATAAAAAGGAAATAATGGCTGCCATGGTCTCTTACAATCCTAAAGATACACTAAAAGAAAAAAAAGCGAGACCGTTTAATACAAAAAATCTGAACGAAATGCGTGCCTCATTAAAGAGTCCATCAACTCAGAGGCAGTTAGAGCTGTTCTGAGTGGGAGGTCGAACCTTGCACAGCTTCACCTGGAACGGCTCTTGAGTCCCTCATTACGAGCGATGACCTGCCTCACCGGCACTCAGCTTATAATGATCTCTGTGAACAAGGAGGTAAGGAGAACGTTCAGAGCGGAACCATGCCCTTTTGTCATTTGCGACACTCAGTCGGTGACACGAGTGGACAGGACCCGGGAACATGGGTCCTATGCATCCTTTTGTGCCTTGCTAGTCGAGTGCGCAGCACAGCGCGCTCTTTTAAAATTCACAAGCGGGATACACTGTGCTTTAGAGAGGAGATGAGCTTATAAGCGAGACAGGATGAGCTCGCGGGTCAGATTTCAATGGCGACGCTCAGAGTGAAGTGATGCGACGTTGTTAGAGCTTTGAGGTTGAGAAGCGACCCTGTGATTTCTATCGGATATAATGAAAGGCTCTCGTCCCATCTCTTTCAATATAATATGTGCGTACCTGTGTTCTGCAAAAAGTATTAATCTAAACAAAAAACTCGCAAAAGAAAGTCCTCATTTCCCGCCCAAGGTAAACATTATGTTTGTGATTTCAAAGTTGGGCGTTGAACACGCTCTCAAACATCAATTTAATTCTGTGCTATCTCAAAACGCGAATAGTCGGCTTTCTCGTTCCTCAGGTGTTTTCAAACCTGGGGCTACGTACATGTACACAGAAAACGCATAGCTTTTGGTAAAGTTCCTCAATGTCTAGGCAGTATTTTTAAATATTAAAGAAAATTTCTTTTATTCATGTTGCCAATTAGCTCAGTTTTTGTTATAACCTCAAGGCTGTAGCTATTCCTTCTTGCTATGCGATAAGAAAAGCTGTTTTTTTTTTTTTCATTTCTTTAGGGCTAGCATAATAACGTGAAGTTTGACGTCATCCGGATAATAGATGAACGACATACCCTAGGCAGCTCATATTCTTTTCGTGAATGCCTTTCTTGCTCTTGAAAAGAGTCCGCTGCGGAAATATGTAATTTTAAGCCTATCGCGCAGCATAAGGCACCGAAAAAAAATATCAAACGGGGGGTGCTTGCTTAGCTAGAATAATTGACAAATGCTGTCGAATGAAATCAAATCGATTTCTTAGATAGCCTTAATTTGTTCTTGTAGACCATTTCCTATTATATACAGCATCTATCTGCAGGCAAGGGTGCAAGGAATGAGTGAGAATGAGAAACCCCAAACCCTTATTCTCACATGTTACAGTGCTGAGTGCTGGTACTCTCAAAAAAGTTGCATCCCGCGAGTAATCATTCAGTCAGGTCTTTTTGGTCGCACGCTATACAAACAATGATGGGATTTTCGCTCGTTAAATTATTCAGGCGTATCCCGCAGCAGTTTGCGGAAATAAATTCGAATCGTTTTGGAGACGGGCATTCGCTAACACAGTGCTTTTCTAGGTAAAGCCTCAGGCGTGTTTCATCTCATTGCTTTTACATTGTACGACTCTGCAGATGATTCGCCGCAAGCATGGAAATTTCTAAACCCTCTTCTATAGCTATTCTTCGGAACGCGGGGGATGTGGATGCGCAGGTTTATGGACTACTTTCTATGATATACGTTTGTATTTCTGCATCATTCACTCATATGGAGCACGCAAAATTTCTCCACCCCTATGAAGCTTGATGCCAATTTGTGCACACACAAATGTGAAGTGAAATGTTCATATTACACGTAAATAAATGAATTACAAGGGTTCATAGCCTTGAAATGCTTTATATGTGAGAAGATGTAAATTATTTTTCATAGTAACTGCTAGTGTGCGCGCATGTGCTGAGGTACACTGAGACACACGCAGACATCAAAAGATGCGCCCATATCTTACACAGTCCCAAAGTTTCGCTGACAAAGAAAACATATCTTTTACAATCTACATGCAAATGTTTGCCCTGAAAGCACGCACGCGGCACGCGGCAGACGGCCAGCTTGATTGCTGCTTCGCTTCTACCATTTCGCCTTTTGAATTGATCCGCAGCGCTGAAGGCACTCAGAGGAATGTCGGAGGATATAGCCTGAAACTAGGGCGATTATGGACCTAAACTCGGGTGTCTGAAGCGTGACCGCGCTTCCATATGAGCCCATCCTCGTTTAGTAGACTAACGCTTACAACATTTGATGCGAACATTAACCGGGAGCAGGCATTCACGGCCGCGACACAGGGCGAAGAATAGAGCGATTTCACCAAGCGATCTGCGAATGTGCACGCATTCTCAACGTCCTGTGTCTTCCTTCCTTAGTCCCAGTTTTTTTCGCGCGGTTTGATGCGATATTTCGAACGTACTCCACTGCCATATTAGCTGTAGTCGCCACCGAGACAATGCTATGCAGCTATATCACTCTGTGGAAATTTTACATCGTCCTGTGAAACGAAGGGACCTTTGTTGATGCTGTTGAAATTAGAGTACTTATACCCTTATTAATAGTCTTTATTTTATCATTAAAATGGCGGTGATCAGGTAATAGCAAACGCAATAGGGATATCTGAACGCGAACTGGACGAGCGATTTGACGCTGTCAGTTAATCGGTACTCTACGGGCACATTCACGCGATGGTTTGGTTTTGGCTTGTGGGGTTTAACGTCTCAAGCGACTCAGGCTATGAGAGACGCTGTAGTGGAGGGCTTTGGAAATTTCGACCACCTTAGGTTTTGTAACACGCACTGACATAACACAGCCCACGGGCACCTTGCTTTTGGCCTCGATCGAAAAGCGGCCGCCAAGGCCTGGTTTGGATGCTCGTTTGCGTTGAAACCGCGAACAAAGCTTGCCCGTTGCTGACTCTTTTGTTAAGTAGTAAGTTTGACAAGGGTTTTTACCTTGTTTCATGGCGCCTGGTGAGAAATTTGAACCGTCTACGACCAAATAGAGGTAGTGAAACAGGCAAATACCGACTTTTGGGGCAAAGGACATTGATGGCGTCATCTGGCGTCACTGAAGAAATGCGCCACGACATAAAGTAGACGAGGCGAGCACTGCAATTCGCGTGACTAGCCAGATGGCAACCCCGCCCCCTTCTCTACGCCGGAAAGTCGGCATTGGCGTCTAGTGCTCGCTCTATCTCGCCGCAAATGGTTCAGGTCTCTCATCGTGGGCTGCCAAACCAGGTGAGCACCATTGTGAAACTTGCTAGGTAAAAAACGGCTAACAACGCGCAAGGTAAGGTTTTTGCGCAATGTCACCTCAACCGAGCTTTCAGTTGAGGCGGAAGAATTTTGAGTTGATAGGTTCAGTATGCGAGTTAAAGTCAAGGTCGCTGTGGGCTGTTTGAAACTCGCGGTGACCTTCATACAGCTTCGAGGTCAAATTAGAACTTAAACCATGATCACTTTAAGTAGCTAGGCTTTCACCAAAGGTGAAAGAGAAAGGTCGAAGATCACCTGACGTCGGAAGTACCTTAAAATGAGAACAGTTGCGTAGTGAGACACACGATCGCTGACGTCAATCTCGAGCATATATAAAGGCACGCCGCGCGCCTCGGTTGCCGCCGCGCCATGGGCTCGGAGCAATAGCAACTGAGCAGCCGTGCTCGTCATGATCTTCTATTCCGCTACATAGTGGGTAGCGTGTATGGACTTGGTCTTACATATACTATGGTGAGGCTGCCCAAAAATAATAAAAAATAATATGCCTTTGCCCGTACCACTAAGTGTAACGGGGTGGACTCGGTCTTACAGCGACCAACTGTCCAATCGAATCTAGGTATACGTAAAGTTCAGTCTACATAAAGTCATAACAAACAAAAACATTGTGCTGAACAAAAGTTTTGCCATGTGTAACCATTCTTCATCTATCATTTCACTCTAGGTTTGACCGAAGCTAAACCACAGCCAATGTTTTTTCTCAACTGTTTCGATAAAACTGTTTCGATAAAGTTGCACTATTACGGTAGCGCATCCCGTTTGAATGTTACTTCGTATTTGCTCACGATAGCGCTTGTGTCCATCTGTGCGCCTCGTGTACATTGCTTCATCATTTTAGTAACCTGCAAGCCGTAAGGTCACTGCCAGGCGTTGAGTAATGTTTTGATGTTAAGCTCTGCTGTGTCGCGGATGTACCGGCTTGGGTACCATCAACGCGATGTCGAAACATCCAGGATCGAGGCTTTTCGGGCTTAGTTTAAAAAAACGCAGCAGGGTAAAGCCCCCATTACACACTGTGAAGAAATAACAGAAAATGCTGCGAAACACTTTTCCAACGCGAAGAGAAAGAAATGGTGACAGCAGCGCCTTCGGCGCAGCCACAGGGGCATAACTACAATAACCAGCATGCACCGCGGAAGGGCGGAAGCGTGGCGTAGGGAAACTCGCAGTGAAATTGTTCTATATTGCACTCAAAAAAGAATCTTAGTATCACGGGGACAAGGAGGAATAGAGAGTGCGATACACGGGTGCATGGACAAATAAAGGGAAGGAGGTAGGCGGCGACAAAGAGAACAAGCAGCCGGTTATTCTAGACAAAAGATCAAGCGACAGTGGGAGAGAACGTGTCAATGATTTGATAAGGAGGGCGCGGCTGTCTACGTCCCTGTCGACCTCGTGGAAATGGGTGGTAGCCCACAAATTAGCAGACCAAACAACGGCCGCGTCGGTACATTCTGTAGTTTCGTTGTGCGCCTCTGAGCTTCACAATCTGACTGACACTTTCTGCAAACGGCGTTAGAAAGAGTAGACGGGGCGAAGAAATGGTACTTAGCCGACACTCCGAATAATGCCGCGAGGAAAAAGTGCCGTGACAGATCCGAGCCACCATGCGGATTTTTGTTTGTGCGGATTAGGCGTAAGTTGACAGAAGGTTCGGCGAGTGGCACAGCGAGTGTGTCTGTCCTTCCAAACTGTCGCTAAGAGGTCTCTCTTTCTCTCCTTCTTTGTTTACGAGGTTTTCTCTGGTTAGCGCTTTCTGCTTTGCTTTCTGCCTCTAGGACCCTGCAGGGTACTGCACGGCCGACGCAGTATTGCTGCAGAGAAGGATGCATGCTTAGCGGCACTGCATTTTGGAGGGAGCTATTAGCTAACAGAGAGTATGCTAATCTAATATATGCAATGACACCTCGGTTCTGTACTGCTCTGTCTAGAGTTTGCTTCAGCTGGAGGACTATTTACTTCAGCGCCATACCATTTCAATAAAAAAAAATTTAGGTTCTGGAGAGAAACTATTGAGTGTACAGTGACAGCGCAATTTCATCCCCAATAAGTCGTCTATCTGCGCTACAGCCTTGTTTCTAAACATACAGATTGCAGACAGCAATATGTCGCTGAGTTGCAGTCACCTCTTCGTCACTGAGATGGTTGAGGCAGCACAACAATTTTGCTGTTTGCTTTACTCTTCAGCGCTGAGATGACGCCATAGTGCTCATGCTCAATTTTGAACCGTTTGACCGGTAAAAGCAGTGTGGCGAAACATCTAGCACTGTTCAAGCCGCTGCATAATGATGCCGAAAAGCTAGTCTGAGTAATATTGAGACAAAATATCTACCTCTAATGATTCTTTCACAAGCAAACGATATTTCTGCGGTAGCTATGGGCGGAAGAGCAGGCGCATAAACAAAAACTATCACAGTAAAATCTGGTACCGGACGGCTCTTTTTCGCAAGACGCAATTATCGCGGGCCACCACTCTCGCGGCCAAGAAAATGTAAAGATGCTGTTGCCCACGTTTTTTGGCACGGGCTGACAACTGCCAATTCGCTAGTCATCACTTCAATTATGTTGAGTGGCCCGCCAAAAGTCCAAAGCAGAAAACGAAAAATTTAATGAGAGGCCGGCATTATGTAAGAAGCTGCATGTCTCAGTCCACCATAGAATTTGAGTAATGGCACATCTTCATTATGCTAAAACAGTGCCGTGCCTCACCATCATAACGTGATGTTGCAAGACTCTGTCGTGACATTGTGCAATTGCGACCAAAGTTATCGACGTGTATTTGCGCTGGGCCTAACCAGCGCTGATATCACTGTTTCAGGTCCCTCCTAATTCGACTGCAAAGCGCCGATGTGCTAAATTAAAGGCTCATTACAGTTCCATTCAAACAACTTCATTTTGCGATTGAGAAGAAATATGTTTACCAGGTGTCTCAAATAAGTGGTGAGTTTGACCGCTATCTTTATTCCGCCAAGCTCAAATGGCTGAAATTTAAAAAGCTAAAGAAAAATAACAAAACCAGGCAGGAAGAATCCGAAGAGGCTTGCTAGACCTGCACTGTAAACCAATCATCTACACAGCACAGAAGAGAAAATTATCATAAATAAAGCCTGCCAACTTTCGTTTCGTGCTTGATTATACAGGCACGTAAAATTATTAGGCTCTTTCAATTTTTCATCCACGTGTGCCACACGTTTGAGGAGAAAAATTTCTTAATCGCATGGTGTCGATATTTTGATAATACAGACATGAAATAAAAACAACAAAGCTTCAAATAAATTTGAACAGTGCGACTTGCAGTGGAGCTATGAATTGTTTTTCGTCAAAGGAAAATACACTAAAGGTAATGACTCTTCTCAGCTTTGGTGTGCGCAAATTAAACCTTCCAGCCGGCCAATTTCTCGTTAGAGTTGGTAGTTTGCACTTGTCCCGTGCTACGTGTCCCTCTTACTTTTGTGTCGTGTTTGTTGCGCAATTTCACCATGACTACAGTAAACTACAGATCATGCGCGTTTTCTTTGAATGCTTTTACGTTTCAGTCCAGAGCCTGGAAAACGTTTAAGAAATGTCATCCAGGCATAAAAAGGCCGGACTCCATACTAACTTTGTTTTATTTTTGAGCATCAATACCGGGCTAAAAAGTCGATGTCCGTTTCACACGTCTGCAACACAACACGTGTGCAGCAACACAATCACATTTTTATCCCAGTTATTCATCGTCGATAAGATGATTATATTTTAAAAGGTACCACATCCTTTTTATACAATAAAAAATAATACACATTTTAGTGAACGCCTTATTGCACCATCGACAAAACACCTGTTCGATGCAGGTGCCTCTCGCCATGGTCGATTGTTCCGAATTTGTGTCCAGAACTGCACTGCCTTCTACCACGACGCGATTGAACGACTTTTATTTGCCAAGATTATACCCACATAAGCGGGGCTGAGGACTAATGACAGCCCTCACCCATTCAGTAGAAGGGTTGCGCAGTGGTATGTGGGTTGCGTCACGTGACACACTCCTACTTTATAAACAGGTGAGCGGCTATGGCTGCTTTCTCTGGGGAGCGCTAATGCTAATCCACACCCTGGCGCATTTATTACATTGTTCAGCTGTGAATGTTTCAACCTCTTTACGTGTGCGCAAAGCTCGATTTTCGAGCATTGTTTATGCTTCTGACAGCTAGTTGATCGCCTGAATGTGAGAAGAAAATGTTTCCAGCTGAAAGGCCAACAGTTATTACCTTCGAACGATTTTTTGCACGCCTCCTGCTAAGAGCTCTAATGCCTTCACGAACATGCAGGTACGTCCTACGGCATCAAATAATTAAATATTTACGCCGCAGAATGCACATTTCTTGTCCTCGCTATGGTGCCAATGTGATTAGAGCTATCAACTACTGAGAAGAGACGGCAGGCTCGCTCCTGGTGGAATCGGGCGTATTTCGATGGAGGCAATAGGCAAGGTGCCCATGTACGGAGCGACGTAACTACTTTTTACAGAATTTCATATGATTGAAATTATCTGAAGCTCTGCAATATATTGTCTCTTATAGCCTGAGTCGCTTTATGTTGTAAAATTAGGGAACAAATTTAATGTGAACTGCAAGAGAAGTTGGAGTCATTTTAGCGCTTTTGGCAACATTTCAGGGGCCGTATTTTGAGTTTGCGTTGGTATTGAAAATGCCGCTATCTTCCCGACCTCGAATCATCTTATTGGTGGAAACGACGGTACCGGATGTCACTACCACTTACATTTAGGCGTTTAGACCAATACGATGACTCGAGATCGTTGAGAAAGTGACACAAGAACGACGCAAACTCGAAATATGGTCGCAGTTGAGACAAAGCAGCATACTAAAAATTGCGACCACATTGCTATTGCTGCGTGCGTTTTTGAACTGTGAATACGTAGGAGCCATGAACGCACAGGTTTTAGGAACCGTGTCAGTGCACTTGAGCATTTTGTTGCGTATTAAATAATTAAAAGAAAATGATAAACAGATAATGGGTCTAAAAAGCAACACTGGCTCTGAAGCAAAGCCGCATTTAGATACGAGTGAAATCCCGAGTACTGCGTCAAAAAAATAAACAAAAAAAACAAAAAACACTTTTCTAAAACGTCGATAAACTATACGGCGTTTAGACATTGCTGGCACGCTACACTGCGTGGGAAATATAAGCAAGAAGAGAAAGACGAATCGAGAGCGGTGCAGACAATAAAAAAGGAAGAAAAGGATAAGATAACATGGAGCAATAAAATTTGTACTAAAAAGTGCACCGACGAGTAACATTGAAACGCCGAATGATGAAGTCTACAGTCCTAAAAATGGGCCGACAAATTGCAATATGTGAAGAATGCACGAGGGTAATATGCAATGTGAAAAAAAGCGCTTATCGAGATAGGCAGTGTCATTTAAATATGCAAATCATATGAGCTTCATGTCACGTCTGTGTTTCTCAACGCATGCTAAAGGACGTAGACCTTTTTCATTGTTAGATGCACTGGGGAGAGCTTCTCCATGTAATGTGCATGGTACGCACGATCGCCAGCATGCGCTAGCACTTGAGGAGGATATCTTCCACAGTTTCGATCAAGCTGCAGCTGCCACAGTGCGGACTGATCATTTGACTGAAGCGGTATAAAAAGCTGTTTGTAAATGCTAACTTCAGTAGACGTCTATGATAAAGAATTTCGATATTGCGAGGAATATTGGGAGAGAATCGTGATGTTAGATGTGGGCCGAGTGAGTAAAGAAATCGGCAGTGATGTTTCGCGAGTACCAGAGCCGATACGTTTTCGGAAGCATATGTTTATCCACTTGGGACGCGTCAAGTTTTGTAAATAAAGTCCGAATTTATCTTTGTTGATAGAATTTATGGGCTGCTTTATCTGCTTTTTCACTGGCCAAGGTGACACAGTGAACCAGCCAAGAAATAAAAGGCTGTCCTTAAGGTTAACGCTTTTTTCTTCACAGTCATTACTTCAGTGATCAAAGCAAGCCTAACCCATCCCTGCACGAGATATTCTAACGAAGGCCCGGGCGAAAATAAAAAGAACGGGGAGACATGTAGCCCACATCGAATATTTGTATAGAAGTGACTAGCTATATCGCATTTGTATTATGAGAAAGTAGTAACCAATCTTGGGCGTCACACACTGTCCAATAAAAGCCTTCCTTTCGCATGTTAGCCAGACCTTCACTTACCGGCGCTTCTATAAGCAACCTCGCTTGTCACTCGTGTCAAGCAATTGTTACGACTGCCCTATCAAAAGGGCTCCCAGAATATAGGCGATAGACACACTGTAGACACAACTCCGGCGCCGAGAAGAGCATCTCTTACAGAGGCGCTCTCTTCTCATGGGACCTACCCCTGCTAAACGTCACCCCTGCACCGCAACTTTCAGTGGAGCTCACATGTTTTTCTCGTTTTCTTCGGCCGTTTTATTTCTACGTCAAGTAAAGAAGAGTGGTGTGTTGTTGCGTCTAACATCCAGCACACGTACTCTTCAGACACGAAATATTTGAAATGTGTTTTACACCAGGTCTTTTTCGCTAAACAAATACTTACGAGTGCACGTGGATAATGCAGGCATACCCTTGCATCATCATGCATTATTGGTATATTTTCCCCGCCTCCGTCATTTAGATGAATATAATTGATTTTCAAAATCACTAAACTTAATTTTCGTTATTTACAAAAGCTTACCTCAATTTCTATTTGAACGAACACGCTCTGAACCACTGCAGAGGGGTAGTATATCACTCAGTGTCAAAACAAAGAACCGAACATGTCTTGAGAAGATAGCCTCAGTTCGCAAGCCGACGTTCCGCAAAAGGTTTTCTCTTTGTTTGGGCCCAAACGAAGACAAGTCCTCTTGTCGGAACGTTGGCTTGATAACCAAAACTCCCCCTCACCTTTTATTATGTTTTCTATGATACCATGTAAGCAACTTGCTTCGCTCGTTCCACACTGACTACTCAGGAACCTCTCATAAAAATTGTATCATTTCAAAGGCAACCTACTGCCATTTTCTGAGACATCGCAACTAATAATTTTCATATTTTCTTTGCCACTCAAAACCCACTAGGGCCCCTGGAGAAGTCGATATCATAAAATATGAATTTGTTTAGTAAAGAGCTTGTTTTCAGCGAGCATGTCACTGAAAGGACGCGTCACGTTCCTATAAAACACAAGCGCTTGATAGAGGTTACGGTCCTTTACAAGCACTGAAAACTAACAAATACTGTTGACGTTATGGCAAAAAATCACAATAGCATAACAATAAAATTATTACGCTATTTGCAATACTCAATATCACCATCTGTTCACCCATTCATACTGATTTTCAATTGTCTTAGAAACATTTGCCAACATTTATATAAGGAGTCCCTGCTCGTCAACTTCGAGCACGCCCGGAATGTGCTCATGAAGACACGGTATGATAACTGAATTTTTGTTTCCTTACAATAGGTTGTGCACTTTTAGTTAAAAGCGAGGAGTAATGGTTTATTGTATTCGAATAGAACAGGACATAATAGAGGGCAAGTCGAAATCTCTCACCTCAATTTTCTTCCTATATATGGTTCTGAGACAGGGGCTAAAACGCTTTGACCCTTCTGAACAAAATGTCGAGGCTGTCCTTTTTGCCTTAAATATATAGATACTTCCATTATTAGAGCTAACTCAAAGATCAGTGATTCTAACTTGCCGAGTTAAGGAATACAGACCTTTTATCGCAAAAGTCTGTTAGTTTTCGTTACCGTAACTACGAAAAAAAGTGCTTCGCGTGTTAAGTACGAGCAGTGAACGAATTCTAGCAGCAATATGGGTGTTGTTCCGTGCGCTTCTTTCTCTAAGATCTTAGCTTCGTCACACGTTCCTCGACCCCCGCTCCTTTCTCACTACTCCTACTGAAGAAAAGAGAACTACCCGGCAGCATTCCATTCATTATCAAGTAAATGTGTACCTAGACCCAGATGTGTTCTGGAGTCGGAATTTATTGGGGGCATGCCCTTTGCTCGTTCCACGCACACGTTAGATTACTTCCCTCGTTTGTTGCAGGCTAATGGTCTCTGCATCCTGCTGCACTGGCGTGGTTTGCACAACGAAACAGAAAGAAAATATGTGAATACAGGAAACAAAATACATTCCTGGGTGTATCCTGCTCAGCAAGAATCACTTCTAGTGATTTTCTTGGGTGAATTTCGAGACGATAATGCGACACCAGAGGGGAGCGAGATCAGACCTCGTGGAGCGTCTTTTTCATCCTGTGCGGATTTAGGTTCTCATAGCGACGAGAGGAAAGAGAGTCGAAGGCATTCATGACGCCATCGCTACATCCGAATATCAGTGCTCTGTAGTTCGGCGACCGCCAGGAGGCGTCCCTAGTGTCCCAAAAGCGATGCGTTAGTTCTTCTTCAGACTCTGCCTCCAGCTGAAGAAGCAGAAAATGAAGCGGCTGATAACACCATAGACAAATAATGATCAGAGTTTATGCATGTGTTAAAAATAGAATTCTTTGACGAAAGAATAACCAGCAGTTGCCTTCTGTCGTTCCCTCTTCAGCATCCGAGAAGGATAAAAATAGAGCAACCACACTTACGGCCACCATCGGAATTCGAATTAGTGTTGGACCGAATAAATAAGCTTTTCTTGCCGCGGTTTCAGATCTTACGCTCACCTCTCTATATGCGTGCACATATGTGGCACTTATTACCACCGGTTTTCTATAGAAAGCTATATGCATACAGACCTTACACGATACCAGGCTGAGGCTGATCTGCTTTAGCTTTACAAAATACAAAAACATCACTATAAAGGGAGCTATAGCGGGACTCTGTGTAGAGATCGGAAATCATTCTGGTGGAAAGTCATTTTTTTGATAAGAACATCCTTCAGTTGGAACAGCAACTGGCTGCCATAAGCAGCAACGTAAAAGTTGCTGTCCAACATTGGCGTTTTCCGCAGGCTGCGGGGCCCAATCTGCAAAATCACATCTTAGGATTAGTAGTAAGTTTGAGTTATCACATCTTATCATACAGTGCAGAATTTTAGTGCAAAGTCTTTCTTGGTGTTCATCGCAGCAGCTGAATTGCGTCTTTACGATGCATCGAACTAAGTTAAATTACTTAGCTACACCGCACTGACAGTACATGCCAGAAGATACATATTATATGTAAAGCGAAGTGTTGAAATTGAAATTGCCAATCAGCAATTTGTAGAAGACATTTGGTGCAAACGGAAACAGGGCTATTCCACGCTCGCTTCATCTATAATAACCATTTCCTTAGATTGCATTATATTTCACTATTCGATCACTTTAATGTGCTGCTGACGTCATATTTAACGTGAGTGTGGCGGGGTGTTTTAAAGTACAGCGAGTTCATGTAGCTCTGACGTCATGAACCTGTCTATTGATCAGAACTTATTCTGACGTCCAACAACGTCGACGCAGACATTTCTGCGACACAGCAACCTTCACGCTGTCGTGTTAAATGATGTTTTTCCTACGTCCCTCGACGATCTGCTTTTTCTTCCATATGCTGCTGTAGTTCTAATCCCAGATGGGCCAAGATGGGCACCAGTGAAGGTACGGTACCGGTGAGGGAATAAAGAGCCTATTCTCGAGTATAGCAAATTAATTCACTTCTTCTAACGTTGTTTTTAGTAGAAGACCTGAAGTGATGCATCGCCTAGCTTACGCCGGTGTCAATTTGTTATTATTTTATTCAAATATTGTGAGCAAGGTTTAGAGGACCAGAAATATCCATGCATAATACACCTGAAGACAGCGGCGGCTAAAAAGTGACTATAGTACGTTTGACTGTCCATATAAAATTCGTAAGCTCCGCGTCGTTTCTGAGCCTTCTGCTATTTCCCGAGCGTTCCTTAGACCGGAAGAAAATGGACCACGTGAAACATATTTAAAATGACCGATTAAACATGAAGTCTGCTACCGATATTTTTAAATGTGCCCTTTTTGATCAAATTTTCAGTTCAGTTTGTTAGGAAGAAAACTGCCTGATTTGCTCTAGGCTACCGGTAATATTGTGCATCCTATTCTCAGCGTGTCCGTAGTGCTTTTCAGTTTTTAAATCTGAATTTCTGAAACTTTTCTGAAACGGCCAACGAGCGAACATATACACTACAGGACGAAAAGACGTAAACCAAGCATTATGTTCACTAAATCATATAGTCAGAGGTTTATTTATTTTGAACCAACAAAAGAACAAGTACAGGAAATTAGCCTATACATTTGTCGCGGAACAATATACCGGTGTTTACTTTTAGCTTTAACGTGATGGGCTTGAATATAATTGAAGATATGTATTCGAACATTTGTAATAGTTACATTTGTTCTTAAAGTTTCTAAATTGGCCTTTACCATTGTGTTGTTGTGTATTGAAATTAGGACACATCACGAACTTTTGGAAAAGAGCGTCTTTTCGGATAGCGAAGCAGTAATTTCAATCGCTGCGCGTATCTCAGTGACACACTTGTAACGTCGCCTCTCTGCTGTGTAGGCTGAAGCAAACAGGAATGGCGGCAAGCACTTCAGTGTGAATTGCGCACGGCCGACCACGTAGCAGGCAGGCCCCATAGTAACCGAATATGCACCTTTTTTGTTCGGGGTTCTCTCATGCCCTTCAGTGTCATTCGACTAGTCTTCATTTCTAAAATTATTTGTCAACAGGCTCTTATACACCATGCGACTGCGTTTTGAACTAGGCAGGCCATTTGAAAATTGTTGTTGAGGGCCCGAGAGTCACGGGGCATTCACACTATACCATTTGTCTTCATTCTATGTACAATATGGAACTCAAACAAGGATACTACAAGTCGAGAATTATTGCTGCTACCCGAAGTTGGGAGGTTCGACTATAGCGCTTTGCCTAGATCCAACAACACCAATTTTGCAAAAATTAAAGTTTCTCAACTAATGACGAAACGTTTGAAAGGTCCCTTGTTCTTTGTAGATGAGGTGAGAGGAAAATTCAGTGAACGAAACGTCTTCAAGACTATCGCGCCTCTCGGTGAGGATAGCGGCTCACTTGGTGCTACGCAGATACGTTCGTCGGCAAAGATAACGATTGAAATTTGGGCTCAAGTTAAGAAGTTCCGAAAATTTTATTGCTTCAACAACTGGTGCTCAAGCTCTTCACGCTTGCTCAAGAGGTTGGTTTCGCCACTCAGCACGAATTGCAGGGTCTTGCTAAGCTGGCGGTACATGCTTTTGAAGACACAAGCCTGTAGAGGATATTGGTGCGTATTTATTACTGTCCCCGACCATTTTCGTAAGCCCTGAATGAAGTGGGCTTCTGGATTTCCTTAGCTAGTGTTCATGAAAAAAAAAGAAAGTCTCATGAAAGTACTGCCATCGGTTGGAGGTCTATTCAGAGACAGTTCTGATTTTTTTTATTTTTCTCATGGCGTCTAAGGCACAGCTTTAGAAAACACCTCAGCGCTGCGCTTGAGTTTTATAAAGTTGCAAGAGCGCGCGTGGCACCGCTAAGAAGGACTTCTTACAGGAAGGTAAGAGAGCGCCCTGGGACCGCTGCTTTGTTCGAAGGCAGCCAGACGACGCATACTAGGTGATTAAAATGTAAATTTGAGACTTTCGCCCTCCTCGATACGCCTTTTGTAGCTCTTCTTGCCTCTTACGTATCTGCTCCGTGTTCTATATTTCCCGAATCTCCTTTATTCCTTGATATTCTTTCCCTTTCTACCGCATCCCTATTTGTTTCATACACGCGTGCTATTGCCGAACTCTTAGGTCTCCCCGTGATAAAAGAAAAAAAAGCTGGCTCCAGTATTGCTCTTCGGTCTTAGTGCCCCCCATTTATTAGAGCTGCTGAGACCGCCCATTATTCTTCATGCTCCCGGAATGGAAAATTTCTTCGTTGAAGAGTGGGTTTTGAAAAGAGTTTCCTTTATTTCCTTTCGTGCATGCCGCGGCGCTTTCAAAGTCGAAGGTGTGCAATAAGCATAAAGGTAAATCTCAGAAATATTAAAGACGTAAACGCGTCTAAAGAATAGCTTGCCATTGTTAAAAGCAGAAGGGATCTATTCGATGTTCGTGCTAAGGTCGAATGAAAAAAAAAGAGAGGGCACAGGGGAATCCGAGGAACTGCTCTCTCGCGGCACGTGGAAAGTGAATACAATGACAGGTGCCCGTGTATCGACGCGACCGAGGAAAACAAAAACTGGAGTGCATCCGGCATATGTGAGCGCCCGCATCGCCTCTCGGCTGACGCTTATGTGGTGCCATATGCCGCCACCTCCACTCACCTGTTCTCCGATGTCCGGCTACATTTAGTATTACCACGGCTTCACGACACCGCAGTATATTGATTTTGGTGATCGGCATGACTCTTTCCCTAACATCTCTTCATCGCTTAAGTACAACCGACAACACACCGTTATTTTAAGCAGCTTGAAACGGCTCGATAAATTCTTACAAGACCGAATAGAAAGATGGGTGAGGAAAAGTGTTTCTGCCTCTACTGCGCATAGTTGGCGAAAGGTAAATTTTCCCCACCATATAATGCCCAGAGGAGAAATGAAGCACCGTGGAATAAAGCAACCTGGAAGCGCATGAGGATAAAATCGACTGGAAGGAAATTGAAGTATTTCTCGCTGGCACGCGCAGTATTTTTACGCTGCGCGCAAGAGAAAGCGTTCTGTGCAAACGGGCGGATGCGCTAAGCTACGTCTTATCCTTAGGCGCGTGATGCTGCTATTTTCATTCTTTCTCCAAAAGCCTTCTTCAGTTTGCTTACAAGGCAAATTACTCCCTCACCGAAAGTGCACGCCCGCAAGCGGCGCGCAAAAAAAAAGCAGTTCTGCGCTCAGCCAACCTACGGAACTAGTTTGGACGGATGTGGTACCCTTCCGTCTCATACGCCAAATGTTCGTTTCAGCGCCCTCTGAAAGGTTTCGAGCTTTGATTTCTATTTCTTCTCCACCCATCTACCTAACTATCGCTTCCCGAAATAACCGTTTTAGTACTGTTACTGCCACTCATTGCGTTTTGAACGCGGTCAGTGTATAATACCCAGAAAAGTCGGAGTCATGACTGCGCGAAGTTGGGCTTTCCGGGAGGCTGCATCGTCAGCAACTTTACCGCGGTCTATTAGGGAGGCGTGAGAAAATATTCCGTTTTATCCAGCCTTACGAATGTATCTGGAGGCCCAGGATTGGCGCGTCTGAGTCAGGAGGGAAAACTTCAGTTTAGCAATACTGACAATTGGGCAAGTTAACGTTCGCGATGCTACGCGTGTTCGCGTTCATTCGCGCTATTTTTCATTGTGAATGCAAAAGCGCGGTAACTTCAATTCCGATGTTAAACTTAAGGCACAAGCTTGCAGATGCTGCAGATTCGGGGATGATATCTGGTGGCGTGACGTTACACAAAGCGCCCCCAATCAGTGCGGGCCATGTCACATTTGAACTACTGCCTCCCAGAGTCATGTGCGACTTGGAAACCAGACATGCAAACAAACATCGGTGAAATGTGGGGAGGGAGCATTAGCACTAAAGCAAAAAAGAAATGCCCATTCAATAATGCACTCACATGTGGTGCACCAGCAGAAAGATGCCTCAAAGAAAATCATTGCTTCCGTAGCTATAAGATGCTAACAAAAATGTATTGCAAAAAATTGCGTTAAGGGCCACGCACGCTACACGGGGAAAAATGGACTGTGTAGACCTCGACTTTTATTTGACCCTGCATAATGAGGTTCAAGGGGCGTTTAGCTGGGCAGCTGACGTGCGCTAAAATAGAGTTTCAGCATAGGCGCACCAGAGAACATAAACAAATAGGTATGAATTTCATTTAGAAGCTACAAAAAATAGATCGTATTGGGTGCCAGTTACGACGGCGAACACTGCCTACTAAATATTTGCTATGCGATTATCTAAAGTTCAGCGGAAACAAAATGGCATTTTTGAAGCACAGCGTTTTTTTTTTGTTGTTGTTGTTGTTGTTGTTGTGTTTTGTTTTTGCATCTTTGTCGTCGGCGGAATGCGACGGAGCGTAAGTTTGCTTCAAAGCGATTGCGAGACAAGAAAAACTCTCCAAGTGGAGCCCGATATTTAAGGGGAGAAAGGAGATCGGAGGTGAACTTCATTACATTTCGACGGGGAGGGATGAAAATTAACACAAGGACTGGAAATGGCATCAAACAGTGAGATCTTTCACAATGATATGCGCAGTATTTTTGTGTTTTATCTGTTTATATGTTCTTCACATGTTGCCTGCTCAAGAAAAGCTTAGCACGAAACAAAGTGGGTTACGTGTTTCGAAATGTTTTAATATTTAAGCTTGTCTTGTCGTCTCTTCTTGTTCCTCGTCCTCTGTCGCAGCGACGGTAAAATATCGAAGATGAATCAACTAGCTCAAATCTCTGTGTTACTACAGCGTGTTACTTCAGTCCGAGCTCCAGTACCGAGATACCTTCGTGGTAGCTAAATCACCTTCAGTAGGGTCGTTCTCTTGGTGGATAACAAAAACTTCTAGTCGTAAACTATCCAGCAAAGTTCATTGTTTGGAATATATAAAACCAACTCATTAAGCAACTAAGATCCTTGAATATAATTATTTTTATTTAAATTCATTTTGGCTGGTTCTGAGTGTTTCTCTTTTGTAGATGGGAACTGTGTACAATATAGTGACTAATCAACTATAGCAAAAGAAAGCCACTGTTTCTAAATAAGGATATCGCAAAGAAAGTACGGATCTTACTACGCATATAGCAGATAGCCGCGATCAATTTGAACCATATTTTCTGAAACTGCGATAATTGCGAGCAGTCATTCGCTTCAACATAATTCCATCATAAGAAGCGGCAATTCTGAAATTGAAAAATAAGATTATTTTTGTGTGTATTTTATAACGCCTCCAAAAAAATATGTTACTTGAATTGCGATGTTGTGGTACCTATGCTCTAGGGGATGCAGCAATGTTGTTGCCACGGGGGATTACCTTTCACTATGGACCGCCGAGAAAAGCATTCGTCTTCGCTGCACGCCAAACCTGCATATGCACGCCAAATTTTGAATGACTGGTCGCACCTGCTAGAGGGCCGCTGTGTCGAGCCGCAGTAGCTAACGTCTTTTCGAACTGCTCTACGTCGTTGCTATGTGAAAAATTAGAAATAGAGACTTGACTCTGCTGTCTGCATTCGCGGTCTGGATCCGGAGCCTTCTGTACTGCTTCTGTCTAACCTTCAAGAAGAAATTCAACCTCCACCGGGATCGAACTTCAACCCCTGCGATCACCAGCCAAATGTGTTAACTGACTACGCCACGTCAGCACGCAAGAAACATAACTTATTTCTCCTTGTTTAGAGTTCCTGCCGTCTCCATGGCAACATAGGGGCTCGATGACGACGCCTTCGCTACGGTTATCAGGGCCCGTATTCAAAGCTTGCGTCGTTATCGAATTGTCACTATCTTGCATGACCTCGAGTCACCTGATTGGTGGAAACGCCGAAATAGTGCGTTGTCACTGCGGAACCGGAAAAGATCGCAACATCATGTTCCGGTGTTTCCACCAATCAGATGACTCGAGGTCGAGCAGATAGCGACACTTTCAATAATGACGCAAACTCAGTATACGGGCCCAGGAGACAGCGTAGTGAACGCCTTCTGCCGCCAGCTATGAAGACCAAACGCCGCATCGAGCGCGCGCCATCGCATTTTGATATAAACCCTACAGTAGAATCAGTCCCACATATTTTTACCTCATTGCTTTTAACAGATCTTATGGTACTTAACAATCTTAAGGCAGGGTTGTATATACTGCACCACTAGAGACAACATCACTTTGTCAGAGCCGCGTTTCCACCAAACGCACACGATGAACAGCAGATCAATTTCAAGCCATGGCGGTGCTCATGGCGTCAACCCTTTATCACCATCAGTGAGAATAAGAGAAGTTGAAACACACGCGAGCGCATAAGTGCAACATGAAGATATCTTTTCGTTAACAGGCTTGGCTCCGCCACCAACCGAGAAACGCACTGCGGGCCCTGCTACGCTTCGCTTCCGAGATATTTATAATTTACACGTCTGCTTAAAAAACATTTTAATGCAAAATTATGCATATTTTTACAATTGCTTCGATATGCCTCCAGGAACAGCGTGGTCAGTTTTAGCGATCAAACCTGAAATAGTGTTCTCGTTGTCGAAATAGGTTTGCCAATGCCGACAGAGGAGCAGAGAAATATCTGAAGTTTTAGAGACCGGTCGTCACCGAGAAAGCGAGACAAGAGTCACTCTAATTAAGTGCGGATTTCTCCACTGCTGCGGCCAGTGTCGAAGAACATTTATATTTTTTATGACGACCGCGTTCAAGAAAGCAAACGACCTAAAAGAATGTCTGCCGCGGTAACTAAGCGCTTAATGAGTCTGACGCAAATAGGGATCTTGCCACTTTCGCAATATAAAAGGCGCTACTGCGAATTGTCATGCCAGCAGCCTCACTTTCGCAAGGCGTAATTATTGCAGAGATTTGCTCTTGCAGATAAAAGCAATAGAAAAATTGTGAAGAACATTATCGCGGTCCGCTTTTGCACATCTGCTGAAAACTGCAGGCATGTAAGTCACTGAATAAGTTTGGTCCAGCAGTTACCACAAAAACCAAAAAAGAAGGCAGGCCAAAACTCATGTCCCAGCCAAACCTTCTTGTTTTCGTTATATATTTTCTTTCCTGCGAATTAGCCTGATTAAAGATATTTCCATTATCGGCGTACATATCCTGCCGCCACGTCAAGAGGCAAAAAGGTTCGCGATCTGATGGTTACGCTCTGTAATTACTGCCACATTTATCTTTGTGTGTTTTCGCGGCTTTAATTGTATGCAGCGCGCGAGTCCTCCGCTTTTTCCACAATTAAAGGAAAACTTCACAAAAGAAATCCTGGTTGCTGCTATTGTCCACATTTCTCCGCAGCAGCAGTTCCCTTAGTTAAGTATCCTGTTCCGCCAGTTTCGCCATGGCTTTCTGCCATCGCGAGTCGTTTGACGCTGAAAACAAAGAGCGGAAAGAAAAAAATATAAACAGTATAACTTCAGCAGACCAAACGTAACGTGACCTGCCAAGCAAAAAAAGAGCGCCTTATTTTTCCACTTCGCGTTAACAAGTACGTGAGGCTACCCTGTGCATTGAAGCTAATGCTCGGTCGCCAGCGATCACTTTTCAAGAAGATATGTGACAGAAACCTCAGAAAAAAGACGCGTCAAGAATACCTTCAAATCGCTTGCGGGAAGATTTGTATGACTATTATTGGTGAGCTGTTACAGCCATCAAAGAGCAAAGCAATCTGAACGGTTAGCTCAGCTTAGCGCCAAAACCTTAAAGAGTGATAATGTTCACAATCACTGTGGCAAGATTGAAGAACATCTCGATCTCTACGCTTTGTAACATTGTTCACCAGTAAAAAGAAAATAAAATGAGTTTTATGTTTTGCACAAAATAACGCTTCTTCAACACGGATTCTGTTTCCAAATGTAGGTTCACTGAATAATCGCTGAAGAGCAGAGGCCTGAGCTTAGCCATTCGGAATTAAGGAAATGAGAATTTACGTTCTCTCGTTTTGCGTGTTTTGTGTTTATTTTGCGTGTCCTGCGCAGTCATGTTGAGAAATTCGAAGACTAGGTTTCAACCACTGTGCCGATCTACTGCACTGAGTTGTCTGGTACTGTAGAACTATATAGTCATTCATCCTCAGCTTTTCAACAAGTCACCTAAAATGCCAGCACAGCTGTCAAGGCGCAGCTATTAAAGTTCCGTGCAGCTATTCTGCATACATCCGTGTAAATAGATATTCATTTCTAGTTTCATTACGCGCGATGACAATCTAACTGAGGCTTTGTAAATATAATTCTTAATCTCACTGCCAAATTCTTTCATTCTTTAATAAATTTTTGAAAAGAGACGCCGAAAATAAACCATAGTTCTTGCATATCCATATTAAAAAGTTGCGTGTAAAACAGATAATTTGCACTCGCGAGATATTGATGTTTGCTACTAAACAGCTAGAACTTCCCCAGTTATACGTGCCGTAAAGCGTAGTTACAGTCACGTGTGTACTTATAGCCCAGGTCTTCAAAATAGATCGCTATTTCCTTTCGTGATTCCTAAACGAAATGAGCGACGAGCATTTAAATTTAAAAGCCAACAGCATCTCCAAGAGCTCAGATTAGTGTCTTTTATTTAACTTTAAAATTCATTTCATCCAAAGTAGAGCAGTGCATGTCGTCATATTTATCGACCCCCACTTCGTACTGAAATCTTTCGAGAGTGTTAGCTACGTTCTATGGGGTGCTATGCAGGTATATAAAATACTTTTTGAATATTGAGACCTTTGATAAAGAACCCTAATAGCTTATCATAGCGTTCGTGAATACTCGGAAATTGCCCGATTTCTAGAAACACCGTGGTGGACGCAGCGATTTACGCAACCTCACACCAGCCTTTATTCTTCCGTGCCTCAAGATTTACATTACGCCATTATATTTTGATGCAGAAGCGCTGCTACCTGCATTCTTGGACTCATCGATGGGGTTGTGAAGATTCCCTCAATGGACTTCTGGAAAAGAATATGAATAAACTCGCCGGAACAGGATGTCGAGCCAAGGCCAAGCAAACAGATCAGCTTCAGAAGCCCGGTTCTCAGAAATTCATACGTTGCATATTCAGGCAAAGATGTGATTTTGCTGTGAGTGTGCTTCGGAAGTTGAAGTTTCATCGTTTTCATTTCTTTTTTGAAAGTTGCCCTGAAGACTTATACTGGGCCTCCTTGATCCTGAAAAGGACCTATGATGCCTGTTAGGTACTTAGTAAGCATACCAAGCCGTGGCAAATCAAACCTGAAAGAAACTAGACTTGGCTAAACGAGCGGTCACTTCGTCGCAGCTTTGTTGCTGCTACTGCTGGCACTTGTGGTGATGGTGGTGCTGTGAGAGAAACTAGCAGCCAGCGGCTTCACGTGGTTTATTAGCAGGAGCGTTGCTACTTAGAAAGAGGCCTCCAAAAGCGTCCGGAGAGTGTAATGCTGCTCGCAAGGATTGGACGCGGTAGAATCTCCCTGGCTGTCACTGGCGAAGACAGTGGTGTACGGCTAGTAGCATTCGGCCACTTTGAGGAACTTGTAATATGTAAAGCATTTCAAATAGCGTATAAAACTGATTTTCTTAATCTCAGGGGCTCTGACTCTAAGGCATAGCTACCACCACGGGGTACCACCCCAACTCAATCTCGATGATGAAAGTTTGACGAGCGCTACTTGGCCAACTCCTTGGCACAACACAGAAAAAAAGGCCTGTCACTGTGCATAGCAATATTTTCTTTGAAAAAAAAAATTAGAACGCCCAGCGCACTTGCATTCCTACATGTTATACCGGGAACTACTTCCCTTAAAAGGCTGTGCAAAATTATGTACTGCCGGTAAAAATATCGGTGTCACTCCGGCTGCGGTAACGTTGACGTGAAGATTTACCGGGAGGATCAATAGTGTATTTCTGACGTACCTCGTTGACGTCACTATTCCGCTATCTCTCAAGGACGTGTTATTTCGATGGTGACATGAGTTAATACCAGCCAATCTCATCGCGCCACACACTGCTTCGGAGCAGAACTTCCGGCCCAAGCAAAGTACATTCTTTTATTTATTCACAAAGGGCGTAGAGCATGCTCAGGACCACAATACTTTTCGTCCCAGAGATAGAGCTTCCTTTTAGTGTTCATGGAGAATGGTTTATTTAGCTCAGGCTGTGCTTCATTTAGCGGGGAAAACAGAGGCAGTAGAGAGGATGAAGTTCTTCCTTTGCGAAAAATTACAATCACCTTGAAGATGCCCCTGTTACTGCGAATTTTTTGGTCGTGGTTGAAAATATTTAATATGCCGTCCTTCATACGCCATCTAGCTCCTATCGTCTTCAGTTGTTATACTAATTTACATGCATCATTCGACATTTCATTCTATTTGTGCGCCACGTATATTATCGATACAAAACGAATTTTGAGCCCTGGGAAGTGTCAGCCAAATACAACTAGGTAAATATTTTCGTGTGTGCGTTATTCATGCTCTTCTTATTTTAAGTGTATACAGGCTACACAATTCTATACACTGGAGTCCTGTAAAACGAACTGCTTGCGTAAATAGCATGTACAGCTGCATGTGAAATCAGACTGCATGCGTAAACCTGAACCACATTCATTGAATAACGCACACCAACTCGCTAGTAGTTAGCCTTTCTTTGAAGGAAGCCAAATGCGAAAACCGTTGGCGCTCAGAAAGCATTCCCGTTTCCTAGGGAGCACGAGCGGTTCTACGTTCAGCAACATGGAATATTAAATAATAGTTGTGCTTTAACTCTAGTTAATCATAGTTGATTTACGATAGCAATGGCAGAAGCTTCGTTTGCTCGCTACATTATTCCCCTATCATGCCCAATCAGTGTAAGGTGCTACATTATTGGGGACACTTAAGTTCATCCTTTAAGAGTATGACGCGAGAGCGTAAGCTGCCAGCCCGCATGTAAATGAGAAGGGTTCAATGCGGCTGAACCGAATGTGGACCGAAAGCATTAGCTGCCGGTAGCTGCCGAAAGCATTAGCTTCTTCTTCTTCTTCTTCTTCTTCTTCTTCTTCTTCTTCTTCTTCTTCTTCTTCTTCTTCTTCTTCTTCTTCTTCTTCTTCTTCTTCTTCTTCTTCTTCTTCTTCTTCTTCTTCTTCTTCTTTTTCTTCCTCTTCTTCTTCTTCTTCTTCTTCTTCTTCTTCTTCTTCTTCTTCTTCTTCTTCTTCTTCTTCTTCTTCTTCTTCTTCTTCTTCTTCTTCTTCTTCTTCTTCTTCTTCTTCTTCTTCTTTTCCTTCTTTTCCTTCTTCTTTTTCTTCTTCTTCTTCTTCTCCTTCTTCTACTACTACTTCTTTTTTTTCTTCTTCTTCTTCTTCTTCTTCTTCTTCTTCTTCTTCTTCTTCTTCTTCTTCTTCTTCTTTTTCTTTCTCTTTTTCTTTTTCTTCTTCTTCTACTACTTCTTTTTCTTCTTCGTCTTCTTCTTTTTCGCAGCTGTTAAAGGTCAAACGTGGCTCTGCCCGGGATGACGCGACGGGCCGAAACCTGGTGCAGTATTGCTACCGCAATAAAAAACAGGCAAGGGGGGTTGTAGTAAAAAATTTTAGCAACCAATTTCATTTTCTGAGAAAGAAACCTAGAGGAAAATTTTGTTCTTCGTCAAAGTCTGCGTAAGAATAAAATGTCGATATGGACCAACGAAATAGGCAGGTGCGGTCGACCGTGTCTTCAGGAGTCCCGTTTAATGGCACCTATCGGTAACGAACCCGGTGATACACTGCAAGCACTGGTTGCTCCCTGAATCAAGCACTACCTAAGAACTTCCGATCCTTTCGCTGTTCCTGAGGGCTCACTTAGGTTCCTTACCAGTTTTTCTTGTGCTCTTTAAAGAAGCATGCGGGCACCTTTCAGCTCCCTTGTGGTCGTTACTGCCCAAGAGCGTAAGGAGACTTCACAAAAAATGGAAGAGCTGCAGCTTGATTGTGTCTTAAAACTGCCGTAATAAAATAGTGCTAAAAGAGGAACCTACTCTATTTGTGAAAATATGAGCAAGTAAAACCTCTCCCTCGTTATTTGAGCGCGAACGCCGCTTGAGGCGTAAGTGCTGTCATGGCGAACTCCTATTTTTAGGAGAGCCGTCACTAATGGCCTCTCACGTCCAGTTCAAGCAGGAAGTGATTACACGGCGCTCTCAAGGTATCTGCTATACCCTTGCCTTTTGCTTAACTTTTGATCGTTATTATTGAACGAGTGCTGTTTGCGCCATTAGAACTTTTATTGTTTTGCCAGCGTTGCCACTCTGTTGCCCTCACAGCGTATGCTAGTTTGACCGCCATTTTCTTCTCACAGAAATGGCGCATGTTCAAATCAGAGAACCACAGGGGTCAGAGGAGGGGTATAAGGAAATATGATAATGAAACGTTGAAGAGAAATAAAATATATTGAACTATCAGACCAGGTTTGTTGCTCTCATTCCTTCCTCGGCACTCTCCTCGAATGTGTCAGTGACGAACTGCCGCAGGGCGCCGTCCGCCAGCATGCAAGTGGTCTTAGGGTGAACGACTAGACACGTGTAATATACAGGAAAAAAGGGCTGCAATCACGCACTCTATTTAAGAAAGCGGTAATAATATCCTTAATAAACACACTGCCGGAGCTCTCATTACTGAACATCAATTTTACATCAATCCGTCTCTTAATAACGTCTAGGGAAAAATATGCACTACAGATGCAGATGTAGCAAAGTCAGCAACCTATTTCAATTTGTTTCGTGAAATATAAAAGCTGTGAATTTATTTTTAAACACGATTTGTCCTTTATTATTCGTCGTTTTCGTTACCTTGATTGTATCCTTCGTTTTTTTTCCTGTGCGTCAAACAAATCAGGGATGTAAAGGTGCTGTGAACGAAAGTAACCGTTGGTTTCCTTTACTCAGTGCCCAAATCTCTCATAAACATATAAATGTCGTTTGAAATCTTGCGCTAATGACTTTTAACTTTTTCCTAGTTAGTACTTCTTACATTTGTCGCGGTCCATCTTTCTCCGAAATATACGCGTGGTCAGGCGAGATACAAAACAAGTTAAGAGCACGCACTTCAATATCTGGTAAGGAAATGGGAGAAATAGGGAAAGCGCAACGTTCACTAGAGTCGCTAGAGGATGATCGTTGACACTTAGACCTCCAACAGAAGCATATAGTTGTATTCTATGCCCCCCCTCCCCCCCCCCCAAAAAAAAAGACAAAATTGCGGAAATGCACACATACACCACACATGAAAAAGACTGCTATTATTTTACATTGCTTCCTTGAGGCATAGCGTTGTGTCCTTCTTTAATTCATTTTGAAAAAAATATATATTCCCAAATTATGTTTATCACTTTTCCGGACAACATTTATTTCCTGATAGACCTGTATATTTTTTTACTGCACTAGCAAAACAATGATCTGCTTTTCACCATCCGTTTTAACGCCAACTCTTTCGCCTTGAAGGCTGCCGTTCAGATTGACATTTGCTTTTCTGTCGGCTTCTTTACCTGCCTCGAACAGTTTCGTGTGCAGACGCCCCGGACAAAGGCAGGGTCGCCGGTACAAAGGGAAGTAAACTCCAATGCCCTATATCAGGCTAGAGAACCCATGTTGACAGAATCGCCGAAGTGAACCGACTTTAACTTGCGCCTGCTCAACGAATTTCACCCTGCCGATTTACCGGACCTGTCCCACAGTTCCATCCAAGCGGAGCCTTACAGCTATTTCTGATTCTTTTCGCCGGCTCTCTTAGTCTGTTTTCAGCAGTCGCCCTAAGCTATCCCCTGTGTCTTTAGTTCGGTGTCAGGCAGCGGTGTCCAGCTCTGTTTACTTCCTATCTCTGTGTCCACAAACTTTACTTACAGGTTTTTAAAAGCTTTTACTTTTTTTTTTTTCATGAGGTCATGCGGCGAATCTTTTCTGCGGGGCAGTATTTTTTTGCCTGTGCCGCGTAGCCCTTCGATGAGCGGCCCGGTCTTGTTTTGTGCTCCGCCATACTTGAGCCCCGGTATTAAGTGCCCCTTGGAGGTTTTATGGAGGTAAACGCAACACGGCAGC
Source organism: Amblyomma maculatum (assembly GCF_055883805.1). NCBI lineage: Eukaryota > Metazoa > Arthropoda > Arachnida > Ixodida > Ixodidae > Amblyomma > Amblyomma maculatum. The sequence goes on along the minus strand of NC_139349.1, from coordinate 42,858,397 downwards.
ATTTGTGTTTGTTCCACGCAACCTTCTCAACTCCTGTGCCCTTGTGGTGCTTCGTAAATGCTTACCAGAGTAATTTTATCGCTAACGAATTGCTCGCAAAGCAGTTGAGGAGAGGGAAGCCTTCCGTGAACAAAATAAAATTGAACTTCGAATTTCAACTGTCATGTCATGAAATATACCAGTAGGTCCACTATCAGGCAGCTAAGTATTTTGCGCTGCTGGAAATGAAGTCAAGGGCATAGTCGTGACGGTACGAAACCGCAAGGGGCCTACGCCTGAATACGTTTCCTGCAAGGAAGGAATGATAGCCGCCTGTACCGCGCCATCACTTGATGAGCTTTCGTAGTGAAGCAGACATGCTTGAGTTATTCGTTCTGAAATATAGATAGCAGTCACTTCCTCGCAGAATTCATGACATTAATGCTGGCGTGAAATTTGTAAATAAAAAGCAGGAGCAATTATGAACTAATTTCAGAAAATGAAAGGTGAATAATATTACTTTTTTTAACCAAGCGCCATTTTCCCTTCATGCACTGCTCAATAAAGAGCGGGGAGAAGGAAGTCCACTGAAAGCAACGATGTATCAGCCTTGCTAAAGCAGCGTGCTCCCTGCACAATAGCGTATATTTCTTTTACACGGAAAGCTCCAGTTACTGCTCCATCTTCGTGAACGCCTTCGCGAAGGACGCCACATACACGTAATTTAAAGTCATTTATTTCTCAACGCGATGGTGCTGTGGTTAAGTATCCTGGGGATCGTTAACGTGCACTATCTCAAAGCACACGGATGCTTAATCGTTTCGTCTCCATTGAAATGCAGCCGCTGGCGGTCGGGATCGAAGCCGGGTACTCTGGTACAATAGTCGGGCATTTTAACTACTGCCCCACCGTTACGGGGCTCGCTTGCAGAAATCGAACCACAGTTCGAAATAGATTAGGTGCGCAGAGATATTCCTCCTTTTTTGCCAAGTGTTCAAAGTCCTCCTCGCAGCATCTTATAATCGCCAGGACGATGGCGATGACGCTGCTATAATACAATAAAAAGGGGGAAGATAATAGACCTGGATTAGTCGGCATATAAATATGGCGTTTCAAGTACTTGGAAAGGAACTGAAGGTTCTAAAACGAGGTATTATTTTCTCTGACAACGAAAAACCTATTAGGTAGACTCTTTCAGAATAAAGTCGCACTCCTATAACCGCTGAGTGATTACCGTTCTTCAATTGGGGTAACTTCTAGAAATTAGTCTCTCTTTCAGGGAAAAAGGAACAATAATACCTAAGTACCAACCACATTAGGGTCGGTCAGTTGCAGCGGAGCAAGAGCAATAGAGTGGGTAACAAAACTGGTGCCAGTAATTCCTTTGGGCTTCTCTTGGAAGTGCAGGCCTTGACATTCATACCATTAAATCGGCACTAATGCGCACACCCCGTACTCAATCATTTTTCTTACAAACCTTTTCAGGGAACTACCGTTCGCCGGGGCTCTTAAGTGAACGAACATCGCTTGCAGTGTATGTTCGGTCTTTACCAAAAACAAAAACGCAGCCACCACCTATAGGCGTTTTAATGTAAGAGCGTAAGCTGTTCAGTGCCCTTACAAAAATGTCTATGATCACTTTATGCGATGTCATTAGACAATATGATCATAGAAGCTATCGACCATCAAAAGAAAGTCTTTAGAACACCTATGATCTATGTATGATCTCCCTTCCGACAATTGGCCACCGTGATTGAATAGAATGTATTTACATAGAACGTATTTATACCTCCTATGATTAGCCTATTGATAGCGTATATGGACACTGTAACGACTGTGTTCCGATAATTGGCCACCGTTATTTTAAAGAATCGTGTTCATACAAAGTATTAATACCTTGTGTTATGCTAACTATATTTCAAGTGTCCAATAATAACGTGTATTTTACTCACTATTCACATGCATGTAATATTTCGTGAAAAGTGAGAGTGGCGAAAGAAACAGATGCAAATTCATACCTTCATTTATTGCACAAACCCTTGACACAGAAACACTTGGTTTCCGACGGCAACGACATTGTGTGTTTGATGTACCAGCCATAAGGCGCTCGACGACTGAACCGGAGTACCCGGGTTCGATACCGACTGCGGCAGTGGCGTTTCGAGGAAGGCGAAATGCAAGTGGACCGGAATGGGAGAATTTCATTCCGACGACCATTATGTCTTTTATTGCGGGCACAAATCCAGAAGAAGGAATGGGGTCGCTCTTATAGTAAACAGAAGAATGGGCAAAGCAGTGCTAGGGTACAACTCCAAAAACGACCGAATGATTTCACTTCGGATCCAAGGTCACCCTTTCAACTTAACAGTTATCCAAGTATATGCACCAACAACTACTGCTGAAGAAGCTGACATTGAGAGATTTTATGCTGACCTGCAATGCCTTTTAGGCCGCACTCTATCATCAGACGTCCTTTTTCTCATTGGAGACTGGAATGCTAAGGTGGGGAGTGAAGAAAAATCCGGAATTACAGGCAAGTTCGGTATTGGTGATTCAAATGAAGCTGGGCAGAGGCTAGTAGAGTTTTGTCAAGAAAACAACCTGTCCATAGCGAATACTCATTTTCAACAGCACAAGAGGCGCCTGTACACATGAACTTCACCGGACGGTCTGTACAGAAATCAGAATGATTATATTCTTTGCCGGCAGAGATGAAGAAGCGCTATAAAAGCAGTAATAACAAGGCCTGGGGTCGATTGTGGCACCGATCATCAGCTTCTTCTTGCCAAATTTAAGATGCGATTAAGAAAAACGCAGAAAACTAGAAGGCCTTTCATATATGATCTTGATCAAATTCTATCAGAATATGCTGTGGAAGTGAGGAATCGATTTCAAGAATTAGATCTAGACGACAGAGAGCCTGAAGAGATGTGGACTGATGTCCGTGGTTATAATACAAGAAGTCGCTACTAAGGTAGTTTCAGAGCAAAAGAAATGCAAGAAAGCAAACTTGTTATCTGAAAAGGCTTTGCAAATAGCTGAGGAAAGTAGGATGGCAAAAGTTATGGGGGAAAGAGAAAGATACAAGGTTCTCAACGCGGATTTTCAGAAAATAGCAAGAAGAGATAAGAATGCCTTCCTGAACACACAGTGCCAAGCAGTTGAGGACAACAGCAAATTGAAGAACACAAGTGCTCTGTATAAGACAATCAAAGATATCAAAGGAAGCTTCTCTGCTAAGATGGGCGTGATAAAGGACAAACGAGGCAGGGACCTCACTGAAGCCTCAGAGATAAAGAAGAGGTGGCAGGAATACACAGAAGATCTGTACAAGAAGGACCCGGATGTGCAAACCCAACATAAGACGGTTGTGATTACCTATCTCGAGCCGGGCATCCTCAATAGTGAAGTTGAATGGGCCTTAGCCAGCCTTGCTAAGAACAAAGCTAGCGGAATTAATGACATTCCAGCTGAGTTGCTCAAAAACCTCAACCATGACGACGCTGTTCGTGGGAAGGCGCGGCAGGAGGAGTGGAAGGTGAGCAGAAACATGCTTCGAGGAAGAAGGTAGGATGGCAGCCATAAACAAGAAAAAAAAGAGAGTAGCATGTCAGCCACATTTTTCTCAATAACTTTGCGCTTGGTTGAAGACACACGATATGGCCAGCGTCTAACCATGCCTGATCGGTCAATGTGGATGCGATAAGTTGCTGCAGCGGTTTGACCCAGTGCGTCGGAATTGACGTCGAATGAGTCTGCGTGCTTGTTCAATGCAGCGAGCAATGCGTATGTCTCGCCTGCTGTCAGGTAGGTGCTGATCATGTGGCGAAGGGCTGCACTGAGCGTTGCAGGGATGAATCAGAGTGATCGGGGGTGAAAATGGGAAGAATAGTGGCAGGTTGGGTGGAAGCAACTGATGCAACAGTAGAGCTGCAGCGCAGAAGAATGGGCTCTGATGTGGTGTTGAAGGCGGCGAGAAGAGAAGAACCGCTGGAGATTTGAAGAACGGACACAATGGTGATAATGGTGATAAGAGACGAGGGCTGGGTGTAATCAGGACGTCGCCATCGGTGACGGCGTCAGAAGTCACAGATAGAATATTTTCGTTGCCCGGATAGAGGACGTAATCGGCAAGCATAACAAAGCGGGAGGAAGGTGGTTCTCTATCGGCAAGAATGTTGCATTCAGTGACCTCAATAGTGGGAGGGTAACACGTAATGACTGCTGAGGTGTTTTGGAGGAAATCCCAGCCGAAGAAGAGTTGATGGACACAGGAGGATAGGACAGCAAACTCAGTGAAGGTGCAAGATGCCATCAATGATGACTCCGGCTGTACACGCTCCACAAGGGCTAATATTATGTCTAATTGCAGCACGAAAAGGAGGACCGGTGTTAGGTGTGCGCACTTTTCGCAGTTTTAAACACAAGTCAAGCTTCATAATAGAAATAGCGGTGCCAGTATCAAAGAAAGCTCTCAGTACATTTCCTTTAACGAATAAAGTCAACACATTGGATGGGAGCAGAGCAGCAATTGAGCTATGGCAGGCTGTGCAGTTTTACCTCCGGAAACTCAACAGGTTAGTTTCCGTGTGGCGGGCAGAAGCTGAAGATGAAGGGCGAAGGGGCGATGACGTCTGGCGAAAAGGTGATGGCGAGCGACGACGGGATGGCCGTGTTGTCATAGACCGGTCAGGGCAAGTCGACGGTGAGGTAGAGCGACGGAGGTCATTATAAGTGTAATACTGTCGAGGAGGAAGCTGGTACTCGTCGTCACGTCGAACGTACCTGTATCGCACGCTCATCTCGCAGTCGTCGGCGACATACGCGTGTAACATGGCTGCGGATGCCGCAGTAGAAGCATACTGGACGAGGCGGGAATGGTCGCAATTACCATGCACCAGTTGTGAGAAGGACAGGGTGGCGAGGGCTGAGTGGCACAGACGTGAGAGGGGCAGGAGAACAAAGAGGAGGTGCCGCAGTGACATCAGCCTACGTCGGAACGTAGGGAGGGAGGGGCTGGTGGTTCTGTAGCCATTGGAGGATTGAATGAAACAAGCTCCTCCTTGATAACGCCAAGCAACTCAGGAGATTGAACAGGTGGGCGTGAGAAAGCAGGCACCGACGAAATGCTATTGTGGAGCTCTTCCAGTATAATAGAGCGAATCATGGTGCGCAGATCATCTTCGGGAGTTTTGCTCGGATCTCAGGTGTCCCTGAGCCGGCGCGACTGCAGGTAGTCAAGTCGTTGGAAAGTTGCACGAACGTCTGCCACCGTGACGGGATTCTGGGCAGCTAGAACTGCTTAGGCAAAAGAGCCCATTCCTTTAAAATATGGCCAACACGTTCAGTTTCGACCATGGTATTGTTGACTCGCCGGGAGAGGGCGAGTACGTCGTCAATATAGGATGTGTATGTCTCTCCTGGAGGCTGCACATGGGTCTCTAGCTTTTTTTTGGAAAGAGGCCGGACCAGCACCAACAGTTCCAAATATCTTGCAGATCTGTGTCGTGAACTGAAGCCAGTCAGGAATGGCGTCGTCATGGTTGAGGAACCACGTCTTAGCGACGTTACTGAGGTAAAACGACACATTAAGTAGCTTCATAGAAGCGTCCCAGCCGTTAAAAGCGCTGACCCGATCATACTGTTGCAGCCAGTCTTCGACGTCGTCATCGCGGAGACCGGCGCAAACAGGAGGGTCGTGGTGACGTGAGGTAACTGACCATGTTGGATGGGTCAAATGGTGAGGAGGAAGTGCCCCTTGGGAAATTAGCGATGCAGAGGAGGCCTGGGCAGCCGTCGGATGCACATCGGTAGCGACAGGCGCCGGGACGGTAGTCAGAGCAGGCAAATGTGACTGGGCCCGGCGGTTGATCTGCCGTCAAGAACACGTCCGGAATGGAGCTCCAGGGGGTGCCGCGTTGAGGACGCTAGGATTAGGACTCACATCCACCACTTGTTAGGCGGAATGTCGAACCAGCAAATTTACTTCTATATTTCAGATAGGCTGAAGCAGCAGCTACCAACCAGCCAATGCTCATCAACACTTCTTCTTCCCACGACACGATGAACTACGACGATTAGGCTCAGATGAAGATACGTTCACTCACAGCGCTTATAGTATATATGTACACCTTTGCCAGCGCCATGCCTATGAATTTTCTGTCAAAGCGCCAGCAACGATGACAAAGCCGGATTTTTTCCGCAGAAAGAAGTCTTTAACAATATCGCGTTAAGAAATAAAGCGTTCTATAGTGACAGCAGGAAAATAAATTAGCTTCCCTAGATTGCATCGCATCCATTTTCTCGCCTCTCTGTCGTAAACTCCCGAGAGTTCTCGAAGAAAGCGCGCAACTGCAACGCGAATAGAGAAGTAGAAGCACGCTTGAAGACTGAGATATCGGCAGTCTGTGGCTGAGAGCAAAGGCGTAGTTTCACCCATCGCCTGCTTCGATAATCGATATACGCCAGCTTGATTCCGTAGGCAACGTCGGTAAGCAGTACCAATAAAAACCTCAACGCAGCCGAGCTTGACGGAGCTTTCATAATTACGGCTGATTAATTAGGCTGCTCAATCCCAGACGGAGGTCCATGCTTGTCTCTGAGAGCTTCCAGAACGATAAATACCATACACTCGCTGAAGTTTGTTCGGGCGTAGTCTGTATATATGGAGAGGATTGCATTCATTAACGCCATGCTTTATCAGAGATGCAAGTACCTTGGGAAGGAGTCAGTGAGTTAGAGGAAAGGGAGAGATTAACACCTCTTAGTCAATGTCTATACCGGAAGCGCTCCGTAATTAATCTTGGCCTTTGATCCCGAACATTGCTTTTCCTCAGCTATTATGCCCTATTAGCGTTCGCTTACAGGACCCTGCTTCAGAGTGCGCGTCACAATATCTTCGCATTCCCTTTGATGCAGCTATGTACTCCGGAAATGTTTTTCTTTTGTGTTTATCTCGTGACGATGGGTGGACCTGCTCGCCTTCGGAGTCTTCATAGCGCAGGCAAATGTTGGCTAGAATCAGCGAGAGGTGAATAAATGTAAGGAAGCCAAATTTTTCAAATAGTCCTAGCATTACAAGAAAAATGACAGCAAGAAGCAGGACGAAAAAGAAGAAGACGATGAAGAAGACGAAGACGAAGAAGACGAAGATTGAAAAGAAGACGAAGACGAAGAAAAAGACAAATTCAGACGAAAAAATATGAAGAAGGCGAAGAAGCTGAAGACGACAAAGGGAACGACGAAGAAGAGGACGATGAAGACGAAGTCGAAGATGATGAAGAACGTTCGGTCACCCGCAGCTAATGCTTTCGCTTACAAGATACTTTGTTGGGCCTTGGAGTAAAGGCTTAGGCTGAGTTGTGAGTGAGCGCTTGTACTGTGGCTTCCTTTTACCATGTCCTGTGTCTTCCTGTTTGCGCTAACAATAGATCTTTCGCTTCACATTCGGTTCAGCAGCATTGAACCCTTCTCATTTTTATGGGGGCTGGTAGCTTACGCTCTCGCGTCATACTCTTAAAGGATGAACTTTAGTGTCCCCAATAATCTTACACTGATAGGGCGTGATAAAAGAATAATGTACCAGGCAAACGAAGCCTCCGCAGCTGCTTTCGCAGTTCCACTAAGTAAAGTTAACCAGAGTTAAACCACAACTAATTTTTGTTTCTTTACTTTCTTCCGGTTTTCGCGCTGCAACCACAACGCCGACAGCGGTTTTTCTGCGACCCGGGCACCTTAACGCTATCGCGTTAGAAATAAGGCACCAATGAATGTCAGCACTGTCTGAGAACGTTCAAAACCGTTCGTCGCTATGTTTAGAACTTTTCTTAGTACAAAAGGAACAAAATTTGCGTATAAACGCATTCATATACCTTAACGCATTTAATACATTTAGCCCCAAGATTCAAATATTAAGCGTCGCGTCGAGGCTAGCCTACACAATGCAGCAAATTTGCACCCTCTCAGCGCTTCCTAAGCTGCGATTTGGAATGCACCGCTCGAAACTCCGCAATAGCTCCTCTTTTGCAGTTAGCTGAACGCAGTAAATAGCAGGACAAGAATTTTACTATAGTTTGATGACAATCAGGGCGCTAAGTGGGCTGCAGAGCACAGGAATTAACTTGCGGCTCTACATAAGGTTGGAGTTGCGCCAACACGCGACGGTTCAGGCTACCAGTAGGGTGTATATGTACAATTTTTATACATATAATTAAAAATGAAAGAAAGCGAAAACATGCAAATAGCGAAAATGCCGACAATTTGCATTCTGCAGCCAGGCCAGCAAGGAAAAGTTCAGTCTGCTCCGTTAACAACTAAGGAAGAATGATATGTAACTTTGTTCTTGCGTGATATTATCGATAATATAATAAACTACATGTAGGAGGCTTTGGAGGTCAACTGCATGAGCAATAAACGCGACATCTTGTTTTTGGATTAGGAAACGTTGCGGCTTTTATTAAGAGGTAGCACGTTTTTGTCGCTAATAAAGTAGGAAATAAAAGGGGCTAATTTTCATTGCGTTGGCAGTCCACTTAAAGAAGTCTCACATCGTCCAAGCTAGTCAATAGGCCTACACTACATCGTCGCTTTTAGCTCAAGTACAGTTTTCTCACGTTAAATATTGGGTCTCAATGAAATGTGTATTTCTCCAGCAACAATAATCACCGTTCACTTTCTTAAGTTTACAAGCAAGCGCTAAGATGGGAAGGAGAACAATGGGAAAGCGGCCGCCGTGGAAAGGTTCTCATGCAAAATAGAGGCAGTTTTTAACGTATCCATATAGTTTTTGAGACAGACTTCATGCAGGCGCGCATAAACTGGCACGATAATTTCGCTATGAACGCAGTATGAGCTAAAATATCTGAGAGGAGGATTTCCTACCATGAAGAAAAAAGCCCCTCTTTTGGAATGCCGTTAAATGGAATATTATTGTTGTTGCAAGAAACAACGGATGTTGCTGATTTTATTGTTTCTTTTATTACTATTGCCCAATGAACAAGAAGTATAGCTGCCGGCAAATTGTTTTCGCAATATATACCCCTCTTGATGTTTGCTAAAAGCACTATTGAGACCGCAATGATTTACTCAGGTGATTTATAGTAGCTGAGTGCCAGAACATGATGTCACATTATAAAGCCTTAAGAAAGTACAGTGCAGAAGCAAGAAGGCAGCACATTTAAAGTGTGCTTCGTAGCGAACAGCGAAGCTTTCAGATTGTGCGATCACCAAATAAAAAACTCGATTGCTAGCATCATCATCGTCAAAACGGCACAAAATACGAAAAAGAGAAGAAAAACGTACTAGTGGCAATACAAATTATCCCTGCTTCACTATATCCTACTGAAATAGCAAGCTGATGAATAGAATTGCATCAATGTGCAAAATTAATTAAAAAAAGAAATCAGCGTGCCACTAGGCAGCACTGTACGCTCGCAATTACCCCTCATGTGTGGCATTTTATGCGGTGTTTCTACATGCCCATAAGTGGCCAAGTTTCCTGCAGCCGTAGCAGTCATGTGAAGCATCGTAGTGGGAGCGCGGCATTCGCTACGGCCCGCCATCACTACAAGAAGGGGGTCCAAAGAGCGGAGCAAGCAAAGGCAAAAAGAAGTGACGCGTAGAGAGTGCACTACCGTAAACCTGCACCGAGACTGGCTTTCACGCAGCAGAAATAAGGGTGGACGTAATTGACGCCAGTGTGCCGAGCACACGTCTTGCCGGAAATCTAGAGCTGATGGGAAGGAACCAAATAACAGCGCCGTCTCGTCACTGCCCAAACTAGACATGGAAGAAAAAAAGACGCCACGCTCCCCGTACTGATGTTTTAGCCTTTGAAGAGCGCATCAAGAAGGAGGGGGAAGAGGAGGAGGAAAGGCAGGGAAGTTAACCGGTAAAAAAAATCTCGACAAAAGCAGCAGGAGGCAATGCTGCCGCTCCTGCCGCTTCTTCTCCTGCTGCTAATACATGTTCTTTTCTCGTAACATTCATTTTTTTGCAAGGGGTGGTGAAATCAACACCAGCTCCCATGTGCACCATTCAGCAAGAGTTCTCTTTTGCCTCCCTTCGTCAGTCAATAAAGCACGCTCTTGAGGATCAGCGAATGGAACATCACAGAAGTACACAAAGGGGATTAGCCGCTCTGCGAGCCACAGAGTGGTCGGACAGACGAGCGCTGCATTGACTGATCCTCTTAGTGCGCGCCACTGGGGAAAAACTGGGTACGCGTTTACATTCTTGTTTCTCTGGCTAAGCATGCGCGCGGCTTCGAGACTCTCTTCTATTTACCATATAGCATCCGCAACGTAGTTTACGTACATTGCTAGATACTGATGATCTTAGAGGCCGGGGACGACACACTGCACAAATCTAGCGGGATAGCATGTTGTAGTGGGCTATGTTTTTGAAGCGAAAGCTTCACTACGCCATGTAATGCCGAGGTCGCCATGCGGAGCCAAAGCCGCTAGTGCGCATGCGCCGTAATGATGGTAACCAGCTGCACCATTCCACAGGTGTTTCGTCACTGCGATCGCTACAGAGAAGAGGAGGAGGGTAGAGGCAGCCTACCTGACGTGCGCGCCGGCGCGAAGAGGAGGTGAAGGGTAGTTTCGCAATGCGCATTAGCGCGCCGCCGCGCAGAGTTAAACAAGAGCAGCAGGACAACGTCTGCCGGCATCGCATGCGCAGGGATGACAGTGGATTCTGCCTGGAACACCGGTAAACTTTGATGCATTCAGTGGAATGTTACCAATTTTTGCGCTATGTCTTCTCCAGTGCCTGTAAACATATCAGGTATACGAAGGACCCAGATACCAAACAAAGATTACATCTCTTTTCAAGTGAAGAGTCCAGTAAAAGTGCAATTTTTTGCAGAGTGCTCCAAGGATTCATTCTTGAGGCAATATTTGACTTGGGGGCATGAGTTTCTTATGAACGCCTTTTTCAGGGTCCTTTTCTCTAGAAGGAGGTTTGTCCAGGGACCTTTTCTTTGCACCCATGTTTCAATGTATCTTTATTAAATGGGGACGATTCCTCTTAACACGTGCATGTAAGTATCTAACTGCCAAGTAGTAGAAAGGTTGTCTATGCACAGACACACGTGTAACAGTACGCAAGGATAAAATTTTACGAACGAAATTAGCAGTTTACCATGCTATGATGTTGATACAACCTATAGTCGGCATTGAAGCGGAGACAGTCAGTAAGTAGTTGACGTAGACGAAGAAGTTGGTTGCCTGTAATCACGTTCGGACAACTCTCAGACTTCGGAAGTCTTCTAGGCGCAATGCCTGTTACAGTATGGTGGAGTGCGCTGGGTACGCTTTCCCACGTTTACACGCTTCACGACGAACCTGACTCCGGTCCACCAGCGATTCAGTCGCCGCCTGCGTGGACAGTCGCCTGAGTTTGGGCCCATTTCTACCCCACACCTCCACCATACTGTAACAGGTATTGTGCCGAAAATCCAGAAAACCTTTTGAGCCTAGCAAACTACCGAAGTCGGAGAGTGGTCAGAAAGCGATTACAGGCAACTAACTTCGTCGTCTAGGCCAACTACCCACTGAATGTCTACGCTTCGTCGTCGACTATAGTTTGTATCAATATCATTGCCAACTAATAATATAGCATTAATGATAGGGCGCCGGAAGATGAGCCCCCCAGGTTGGAAGGCGTCCCACGTGTTACTGGTGATGAACAAAGGGCGATTCCTAGTAGCTCCAGGACGAATGAAGCAGCTGGGCTAAAGCCAAAAGGACGCTCAGTTGTGGATATGTCGGGAAGCGACCGGAAAGTCCGATGTTGCAAGGGAGGGCCACCGGAGAAGAGGTAGCAGAGAACGCGGTGGTTAGATGGCATCCTCGAGGCGCTGCAGATGAAGTTAAGTGATGCTAGGAAGATAGTGAGAGACCGGAAAGCGTGGCGTAAAGTGGTCCATAAGGTCACGAAGAGTCGGACACGACTGAACGACTGAACTGAACTGAACTTAATATACTTAGGTACTATGTTTATGTGTGGTTTATGTGTGGCTAGCGATGGAATCCAGTCTTCGCCCAAAGTAAAAAGAGTGGAGTTGAGCCAAGCTGTTACCGACGTAGGTCTACTTTGGAGACACGATTGTAACAACTACACGCGTCTTCTTAACCTCGTTGGCCCCCGGTACAGAAACCGTGATTAGCTTGGCATCCTACAGTGACGCTATCTCTAAGTGCCACAGAACAGCAGGGAGCCAAAGTGAACAGAGCCTAGAGGCAGATCAAGTTACCTCGAAAGAAATTCTAGATGAGGAAGTGCGCTCGGCAGCAGCGGAATAGAAGGAAAACAGGGCTCTCACACACACCCGAAGGTCAGGGAGGGAGTGCTTACATAGCTTCGGGGCTACTTCTTTCGAGCTCACTACCAAAACTTTACTTCGTTTTTTTTTTATATATATATTCATTTGCCGCCTCTACTACCCATGCTCTCTGAAACGTGACGTTGGCGATGTCACGTTGTATCAAACGTGATCCCGAAGTCAATAAAGTACTTCCTCACTTCTTCTGAACGCCATGCCGGCAATGGCCACGGTTCGACGGGAGGCGGAAAGCAACGCGCCGTCTATAGAGGTTATTCGGTACAACGCAAAGAATAGCAGGTGATGAAATTATGTGCAGCCGTTCACTGCGGCTTCACTTTTTTCTGGAAGCTTAACATTATTGAGCGATTTTTGTTTTCTTGCTACTTTATTAATGAAGAAAGATTACAGCCCATATTCTTCAATTTCGCCGGGGTTCCTTTATAGCCTCATTCAAGCAACTCTACACAAAATAGAATACTTTTGGCCCTGTGGCTATAATTATGGTCACGGTGGACCCTAGGTAAGCAGGTTACTGCTTCTATCAGTTCGCTAATTACATAAATATCTCAATAAAAATTTAATGTTCATTTTAGTGATATGTTATATTTCCAGAATTAGAATTCATCCTCCAAATAGTGCAGCCACGAAAACATTTTTCTGAAAAAAAGAAAGTGTATAGCGCATTCATCCTGATGGGCGGCTGCGCAAAGTAACGCAGCGCCAGCGGCGCGTCTGGCGTAGAGCAGTCGACCCATGCACGCTTTGTGGTCGGACAGTAAGCGCATTAACTGCGTGCATTGGGTGTCGACACGATTGCTATCAGTGATGCGGCGGTCAAAACGAAATCTGGCTATCAGGGAATGCCAGCAGAGTAACGATTTCTAGGGGTGGAGCGATCTTCGTCACACATGGTGTGTTACTGTGTATGTGAAATCAGCTATCAGTGGGCATTTGTGGTTCTTTACGCAATACGCAGCAAACTTGACAATACTCCGCAACGGAAAGGCAAACAAAGCAATATTTTGTTAACCTGTGCTAAATTTTGTTTCTTCATATATATCGATACTTATCCAAGCTACTACTGCTATTACTATCCGAGCTATGCTACAACTTGATATTTTCTTAGAATGTAATACGGTCGAACAACAAGCTTGACAGCCGCCATGTTTTAAAGCATTAATCGTTGTTCTACGGCTTGTGCAAATAGCATTCAAGGAGTGAGCTGTAAGGTGTAGGAAGATTCATTCGAACTAGATCGGGATGTTTCTTGCCCTTGGGCGTCGCAGTTCAGAGGAAATTCTTGAACCATGAAAACACTAGTGACACTTCTGCCTTCTACGTTCGGCACTGCATGTCAGGTCGCACTTGTATTTGCTGCGACATTGACCGGATATCATTTGCAGAACTGAATTTAAGATACCTTCTGAATTCATATAGAGGAGAAATACATGCAAGAAGCTTCATCCATGGCAGTTAGTATCCCCTCTTTGGGCATTTAGGTCGCGTTTTTCTTTTCCAATGCGGCATCGCCGCTTGCAAAAGTTGTTAAAATAATAATGTGAGCTGCATTACTCCTGATCCCTGCGGCTTTATACAAGTTCAGGTATGGATATGACGTGCGCAAGAGACATTGTTGTGGACACTTAAGCTCATCCTTTAAGTGTATGACGCGAGAACGCAAGCTACCAGGCCACATATAGAGTCATGCTTCAACCAAGCGATATGGACGTTCCTGTGTGTCGTATGGGTACCCAGAATGCCAATGATTATGGCAGGCTGATTCTGATATCCCCCTGCCATATGAAAGAAGTGAACTGAGTTGGCAGCTCCTGTCTGTGGCATAGGGATAATCTGAATTCGTACGTCTTGGCAGGCTGATTTCTTTATGAGCAGGCCGCAGTTACGCCTCTTCACGACATAGCTGCGGCCACCCAAGGCCTTGAAAGCCTAACGCAGGGTAGGCTACAAAACAAGTGATTTTGCGTGATAACCTAAATTTACACTGTATTAGCTGTAAACCCCTAGCCAGCTGGAAGGCTCGCCAGCGGCAAACCGAAGGACTGTAGCGGAGATAGTGAAGATGGATATGCACTATATCATCCGGAAATAAACAAGGGTGGTATTTCACGTTAGTGCAGAATCTATCCACTAGATGGCGATATTCGAACATATTTCATCATCTTGCAAAGAACATATCTGGGTATCAGGAACAATTGCCGGCATAAGGACATGGCTAGGGGTAGTTTATATAGGGACAGGGCAGGATACCAATGCAGGCAGGAAAACATGAATCTCGTTAAATGTCTCAGTGACGATATAAGCCAATTTGGAGACGGGGCCGATGTTAGTCTACTGGGGGACATGCCACATCGACGATCTGGATGGATACCCGGATTTTAACGGGAAGCTAACGGTAGACTTTTGTGCGCGACACAACCTAGTTATTGTAAATAGAGAAACGAAATCTGAGAGACAAATCACATGTGAATTCCGGAACAGGCAGACGTCCATTGAATACTACCTAATGTCGCAGGGAGTTTATAGCAAGCTTGCAAAAATAAACATAGACGAAGGGAAGTGTAGTCTGGGAAGTGATCCTAAACGTATTAGTCTGCAGATGGGCCCCTTAGTGAAAAGAGGAATGGAACTTAGACAAAAAGTAAACGCAAAATTAAACAACAATAAAAAAGGGCAGATAGCAGTAGACATAGCAGAAGCAATAGAGAGAAGCCCCCATGGAAGACTGCGATTATGATCAGGTAGAACTACTCATAAGGAAAACAATTGAGTAGGTTAAAGAAGCGAACCACTGGAATGGAAGCAGGAAGCTACGGAGCTGGTGGAATTACGAAATGAGAGAAGCCATTCAATAACGACGGACAGCTTCAAATGAATACCAAGAGGGAAAGAAAGTACAGGTATCTCACATGGATATTGACCGAACATGGGAATCGTATCGACAAAAGAAACTGACATTCTGACAGCTTTCTGCATACTCCACAGCTCGATTCGTCTCCTTTTCAGGATTAGGCATTCCGTCAATATTTACTCTAGAGGCACTCAAAACTTGCCAGATCAAACGATCATGTGAGCCGCCTCCAATCACAATTCAAACACCTCGCCAAGCTAGCATTCTCGTCACTGCAAGCAGCAGCAAGAAGCAGAAGGCGGAAACGCCAAAAGAAAAGAGAGTGCCCATCAGACTACAGCATTCACTGGTTTTTTTCTTTTTCAATACATTCCCTTTGTTTCACTGCCCGAGGACTCTCTCCAGTCCCCGTTCCTTTTTTTTTTTTTTTTTTTTTTCTCCCTGCAAATTTGTGCTCTGTCTCAGTTTATGCGGCACGGGGCTCTGGTAAAAACTTAAGTGGCAAAAATCAATCAGCAAAGCTTCGCTGGCACTTTCAGAGTTGCATATCGACTCGGTGATGGATTCGATCGTCGTGGTTTCTACCGCGCACCAAGAGCGCGCTCATTTGTCTTTTGTGCGAACGTATTTGCGCAAGGGCCCAAACCTATCTATCATCGCTCTAGTTGCGCTTCACGTTTGTTCGGCTCGATACGTGGTATAATACCATGACTATAAAACGCGTGGACTAATTACCAGTAAAGTGCTTCTTAGTATTTTGATTAAGCGTTTTGCTCAAAGCCTCAAAGCTTCTGTGGCCTCCTTGCCGCACTGAGATTCCTTGGGTTACTGCCATAATCCAATTCTGCGAGGCTTTACGCAGGAGTGGGGAGCTTCATTTTCTACGGATAAATGGGAAGGTAAGGAGAGCAGAAATGATGGTTCACTCAACAAGTCCAAGTCAGTCACGACGGTATTTGATAGCACGTGCTATCAAACACCAAAGATTGAGTGACTCAGGACCTCCTTCTCAAAAATAGTTATGAAGTTTTGAAGTTATCTGATTGACTCCTTATTCAGTACCTGAGGGCAAATATGGCCTAAGTTTCATTTGTGCGAGAAATGGAAGGACTATTGGAGATGAACTACCTCGGTTTATGAATTCTCCTGAGCTGTTTCTCTGTTACCGATAAAATAAAACATGTCATGAAGCATGTAAATACAACGTTAGCCCACAATTCCCCCCAATTGTGTTAGGTTTTAAAATGTTTAACGTACCAACATAATTTCGGGCAGTATGACCTTGTTAAAAGAAGTCACTAAGATTAAATGACTACATATCTTGAAACAGCACTGTATTAATACTAGCCTGTATGCAAAGATTGCAACTGGAAGCTCCTTTGAGGGACTGGAAAAAATACCTTTGTTTTTTTCACATAGTTGAAAATTATAGACACAAAAGAGAAGTGAAACATGGCTGCAAAACGTAATCATGACTCATGGCTGCTTTCAAAACGAAGTCACTCAGAAGAACAACAGATCGTTTGTTCTTTTTCCTCGATGTATGTTTAGGGCGTTCATCTATTACGTATCAATGCTCGCCGTAAACAATGAATACAATTTTAAGAAGCAGAGGAGATCATTCTTTTCTGCTTTCAATGGCGCCGGCCCGCTTTGCAGCCGCAAAGAAATCGCTTATCTCCTGAACCGAGTCGGCATTTTTTCTGTGCCTGCGGCGCTGATCAGGAAGCATTACGCGCGGAGCAAGGTCGGCCGATTCAGGGAGCTGATAGCGTGATACCATAAAAATAACGGCTGGAACGCGGTTGTTCCTTAGCCCAGAAAACGTTTCTTTTTGCTCACTCTGGTACCCCTTCCCTACCGTATACCGCCGCCGCCGCCTTTTTCTTCAACGACCTCTGTTTCCACTTCCCCCTTTTCACTGTTTTTTATGTTTCTTTTACCTCCGAACTCTGCTCAGTTTCATGGCGGACAGAAATTCTACAAAGGCTCTGTTATTGATTTTACAATTACCTACACAATTTCGCAATAGTCGCGCACAAATGCTCATAATTACACACGACAGATTGCAGGAGCCTCTGAGCGAACGCGTATTTTTTTTCTCCTTAATTCTTTCCTCATGAATACGGCCCTGTGATCCGCCTTCTTTATTTTTCACAGTTCTTGTAGTATCGGTATCGCTGGTGCTAATAAAAATAAGGAAAAGAAAGACGCTCCAGGATCTTGTGTACTATTACACCGGGAATTATTTATGGCACATGCTTTTCCCATACTGAGCTCGTTCCACATCAGGGAGAATGAACATCTATAATAGATAAAAAATACATGAATGTACTTCCTTCCCTGATATCAAATAGTGCTTTCGATTACTGCGTTAAGTACCCTGTGTTGTGCATGGCATTAAAAAATGTATCCGACCTCCTTCGTAACAGCAGTGTTAACTATGTAGGTATTAATAAGGTCTGCTGAGGGAAAACGGAAATGTAGGAAGCTTTTTACTTTTTTTTCCCCCGTCATGTGTCAGCAATATATACCGTTTACGAAAATAATTTTTAAGGTTGCACACGAAAATATTTTACTTCATTGAGATGATTTTTGCATTAACAAACCTATATCGACTTTAAGTACTGCGTGTTCGCCGTGTCAAAGCAGCTCGGCAGAAGGCATTCCGGAAAAGTATTTGCTCGAAGAATGCAGTGAAAACTGCAATAGCCATAGCCCCAGACCTTTCCCGCTTTTTTTATTCGAGTGCGCTAATCTACCGAAAACGGTGTGCGCGTTTCCGGGCCACGTAGTACATAATATATTTTTAATATTTTGATGAAGTGCCGTTCACAAAACTTAAAAACAGTAATAGTTTTTCAAATGCTTGCACTTTCCGTAATTTTTAGGTAATGCTTTTGAAGCGACAAAACGGTAGACAGTATCTTTTAAAATCACCTGAACAAACCAAGCTGCGGGTGTTTCTGATGCACTTAGTGTTACGTTCAAATAGCCCCCCTTCGAGTTAAATATTTCGAATTGGGAATATTATTTTAATAGATTAGCGCGTATTGAAAGGTGACCAAGACGTTCGTTGTTACATTTAGAGCGCGTAAAGAAACGCTCTACAGCTGTCACCAGCTGTTTCTCTTTTAAACTCTGTAGAAATCTTCGGTTCCAGTCTTCCTGCGTTAGTTGTTTATTCGCGTGACTGTTCATGGTTTTATTGTTTTTCTGTTGATAGAGAAAGTAAATAAATGGCAGGAGAGGTGGTAAGGGGACCCTGACTTGCAAATCACAGTGGGATAACGGGATGGAAAAAGAGAGGTAGAGTTCGAATCAAGGACGATGATGTCATCGTGCAATGACATGCTTGTCGCCTGCCGGTTACTAGAGGTGACCATGCATTCACTGGCTGGCACTCGTCTCGTGTATAGTCGATGTGTAGTACATGCATTACATACATAACCCGCAATGCACCACACACCAGCAGCCATTGCACACGCATCGCAAACAGTAGCAGTTATAAGAGCTCTACGCGCTTTCCCATCCCGCAAAAACGCGTATTCATGCAACGCCACGCTTTGTAGCATAAAAAGCTCTGGGTACAAGCGCACATGTAGCGGCACGGACGCAAATGCGCATATATGTCCCGCACTGTAAAGTGTGCAGGTGCAGTGAGCCCAGTACAAAATAGTATGAAGTGCTTGTTTGCTTGGCTTCCTATTCCAATAATGGTTGTCAGCTTTAAACTCGCTGTCCATCATCGGTTAAGACTGATTAGTGAAACATTCAGAAAAGCGTTGAGAGAAGTATGTCTGAAAACATTCTCACGTGATCTCATGTCGATATTATGATGCAACCTATCTTTTTGCATAGTTTCTAGCTGTGTCATATCATTTCGCTTCACTTCCCATCCAACACCTATCTGACGCTATTTAAAAAGCACTGAACAAGAGTAGAAGAGAGGAAGCCTCAGTTTGCAGGTCAAGCCTTCGTCTTCAACTTGCCTTCGTCTTCAACTTGCCTTCGTCTGGCCCTTGCTGGACGAAGGCAAATTGAAGACAAAGGCTCGAATTGCGAACTGAGGCATCCCCTCTTCTAGCCTTGTTCAGTGCTTTTTCATACTGTAAAGCATTTCTTCCTCTAGTTCTACCTGGATACATCTGTCGAACAAGTTGAAGGTTAATTTGTGATAGTTATTTCAACCGACGCTATATGTAGATCCAATTGTATGCCGTTTATTACAAGTGTAGGTGCTAACCGAGAGCGACAGATTTTACGCTTTCCTTTCTACAAAAACCAAATCACGTAGAGACGTTTACCGCCGTGGTTGCTCGGCCGTTAAAGCGCTCGGCCAATGAACCGGAATACCCGGCCAAATTTCGACGGTGGCTAAACGCAGGGGCGTCCGTGTTCTCTATGATGTCAGGCACTTTAAGGAACCCCTGGTGGAAGATATTGTTGGGTGGTCGTCCACTACGGCACCTCTTTCTGTTTTCACTCCCATCTTTCTCCCTTCCCTTAAGAAGTGGTTTAGGCGCTCACCGAGAGGTCGTACATCTTTTAATCTGAAGACACCTCACACTTTGTAAAGCTCTGGGCCAGTCCATCAATTTCGAAAATTGGCGCAATTAAAAGATGGTGTTAAAGGCGTCATCGAGGCTAGTCTTAAGACCGAGTTTTTGCATCCTGGTAATTTTAAAGCGAAAGCCATTCTAGGCTCCTGGAACAAAATCTCATGTTTGAGTATTTTGCGCGGGATCTGCGCATCGGATCTGTGCGCTAATATATCACTTGTCAATCATCCTGATGACGCGATCAGAAAAACAAAAATCTTGTCTCCACCGGGAATCCAACCTCCATCTCTCGAATCCCCAGCCAAGTGATTTAATCAATTCCGCCAAGCAAGTTTTTTTCTTTAATGCCTGGCTTTGGTACGTGATTGGTTTGGTTTGGTTTGGTTTGGGGGGTTTGACGTCCCAAAGCGACTCAGGCCATGAGAGACGCCGTAGTGGAGGACTCCGGAAATTTCGGCCTCCTGGGGTTCTTTAACGTGCACTGACATCGCACAGCACACGGGCGCCTTGCTTTTCCCCTCCATAGAAAAGCGGCCGCTGAGGCCGGGATCCGATCCCGTGACATAACATAAAAGGAAACCCCGATCAAAACATGAAAAAAGACACACAAGGCAATGTGCATGCCTTCTTCGATCCATATTTTATTTTCCGCCAAGCCTGGGATCGTGAAACGCACATCGTAATTCTCCTTGCTTACCATGAGGATGATAGCAGCGATGACAATGACGCTGCAATTAGGGATAATGACAATGACGACAGTAGCAATAATAATGAGGGTGCACATTCAATTGATAATGACAATGAGAGCAGAATTAGTACACCGCGTTCAGCAGCAACGAGTTGGGGTTCACATTCCTGCAGTCTGAATTTCACAGTGCTCTCTGACTATTTTTTTCGTTTCCTCTTTCTTCATTCCTCCTTCTTCAGGACTCTTATTTCTTTCTTTCTTCATTCTCTCAATCACTGCTTCCCTCACGGCGCGGTTGAGGTGTCAACCGAGCAGTGGGCAGTAACTTAGCCCTTATTTGCTTAAAACCAATTATTATTTTCCTCCCTCACTACACGGCTACTGATACTTTTATTTCCTCATTACCACTTTTTTTTCTTTCCAATATGGTCAGAGTGCAGTCGGCATGCTTTTCCCCTTTAGCGTAGCAGCCTGCCCCTGAAAACACCAAACCAAATAAGACTGACGGCTCGAGGGCCAGCACACCTTTGAGAGCGAGAGCCCTACTGAGTGCAGAACTCGAGTACCGGCGGAAAGCGTCCGTTTGACCTTCAGCTCAGCCTCAATATCAAACCTTCGAGTCAAGGCATAACAAGAACAACAAAGAAGAAGTATCTTCCTGCTAAGGTGGCTTCATCGCTCCTCTGAAAATTCTTGCCGTTCCTGTAAGCACCTGTCCTGTCTCCAGAGAAGTGGATCTTCTATTTCCGAGGAAGCTCCAGACGTCCGCACCGCGTCAGGTTGCGAGACCTCCGGCGCATGCTACTCATGCATGATTGCAGCTCAGGTCGGCACGGAGGCTAGGCCTAGTGCTGCCGCTGCCACGCTGGCAGAGGCAGCTTCGCCGGAGTTGCTCGCTGCAACTCCTGCCCTGCCGTCGACACCTCAACCTGACCATCGGCCTCAGGTCCAGCTTGGTGCTCCCGGTTCTTCAGCACCAGCGCCCATTCAGCCCTCCCAAAATGGACAACAGCCCGTAAGTGAACTGTTCTCTGGGCGGAGCACGGCTATGGCCACTCAGCTAACACGACAAGATGCACATCCAACAGTGCGTCCTGAGGAGACAAGCTCTTCAATGGACATATCGGCTCCACCATCCGTATCAACGAGCACCCGTGCGCCTCACAAGCGTCCTTCGGAAGATAATCATCCGAATTCGTCCTCGGCAAGTGGTGGCTATCAAGGAAAGCGCTCCTGTTTAACTATCGAAAACCAGGTTGCACCTACACCGGGATCGTCATCTTATAAAGTGGCGATTAAATCTCTAGCCAACAAAAGCCTCACCGATATACCAAACAGGATTATCCAGGCCAACTTGGACGCGTGTCTCGGAACCAGAGGTTTTCGGGGCTTCACGGCAAGGAAGAAGTCAAACACTATAGCTGTGTGGCTCCCGACACTTACTGCGGTGGAACGTGTCCAAACGCTTAGTTATATTTCAGTCACAAGTGAGATCTCAGTGCCTGTGCAAGTGTATCTAGTTGAAGGCTCCGAGTTGCAGAGTTGCGTTGTTTACAACGTCGACATAAACGAAGATCAAACCACCCTTCAACGTGAGCTGTACTGCCCAACGCACCGAGTCATACAGGCCCGACACATAGGAAAGGGGCGTTCCTGCATGATCACCTTACAAGGCCCTCCGACACTCCCAGCTTGTCTGTACTACTACGGCTGCATATTAAGGCCACGGCCGTATAAACCGAGTGTGGTTTACTGTTATAACTGTTTTCGGGCAGGGCACATGCGAAAATCTTGCCCCTTTGCTACTGCCGATGAAGGTGCGTCTGAAGGAAAAGTTACGTACCGATGCGGCCTCTGCAAATCGGACGACCACGAGATAACATCTCCAAGTTGTCCGACAAAGCAAAAGGCAACGCAGAAGGCTCGTCTTCGGAACACTAAGCGTTGGCCAATAGAGGACATGACACCGGTGCAGACATCCAATCGCTTTGCAGCTCTTCAGTGGAATGATGACGTGTGGCCAGAGCTTCCTGAGCCCGCTTCGAATGCACCTCCAGCTAAGACAAAGTCTAATGATACGGTGCTCAAGAAACGCCGTCGACAACAGCCAATACAGCAGTGTACTGATCTACCAGACGACGATATGGCTGTAGTGGATGAGCGAATCAATCGTCTCTTAGCAGAGGTCTCAAAGCTCCGACAACACCGCGAAATGCTTGCTCGACGTCGGCGAGTTGCAGAAGTAACCGCCAAATCTAGTAATTGCCCAACACAACCGCCTTCATTCCGCGCAACAGGGCCATTTGCTGCCTCTTCCCAGTGTACCACAACGCCCAATGACAACTCTGCAACATCGCTGCTCCGCTATATGGTCAACCAGTTATCCAACCTGACATCTGTGATACTACAGCGCTTGGACTAGCACACAAAAATGGCGAAATCCGGTCGTCCTGGTGTACTACAGTGGAACTGTAGAGGCATTTCCACGAAGGTTGCCGAGCTCAGGACCCGACTGCGATTTAACAAGCTTCGGGTGTGGGCTATGTTACTTCAGAAAACGAACGCCTTGCCATCTATTCCTGGCTTCAGCGGCTACGTGTCTCCTTCAATGACCGACCGTCGCGTGCAGACTGCTTCTCCCCCGGGAAAGGCGGCGATATATGTTGAAACGAGTATTCCTCATGTACGCCTTTCTCTCGAAAACTGGTGCACATCATACCAAGAGGTAGTAGCAGTTGCTGCGAAATTTCTGAAAGGAACCGTTGTTCTTGTTTCTTATTACGTTAGACCAGCTGGAGGCGCCTCTTCCCGTATTAATCTTGGCTGGTTATTAAGCGTTCGTCGGCAATACCCCGGGTGTCCAATTTTAGTCGGAGGCGACTTTAACGCCCCTCACCCAGATTGGGGGTATCCGACTGCAAGCCCTCGTGGTAGGCGTGTGCGGGACGCCTTCACTGATGCCCTGTTTGTCCTGCTTAATCACCCTGGGACAGCAACACGGCCTGTGCGTCACATACATAGTGCTGCCTATGCTCCAGACTTGACGTGGCGGTTGGGCGCAGGAACTCCCTCATGGCACATGGAGCCGGACAGCTGGGGAAGTGATCACCACCCTATCCTCATCGGTCTCCATCCCTCCCGGCTCCGCCCTTTACGCCGCAAATGTTCTGTGATAAACTGGGACAGCTTTTGCTCATGTCTCGACAGTATGTCTTCAGATTCGCCGTCACTCCTTGTTGACCGTATACAGAGAGCACTAAACAGCGCTACGACTACTACCTGGATTGATGTTGGTCGACCGGCACCAGATCTCGGCATGCTTAACTTGTGGGCAGCCCGCCGTCAAGCTGAGCTGGCTGCTACGCGAGACCCTACTTCGGGGCAGGCACGTACACGACTGAATTATCTTACCGCGAAGGCTCGGAGATATGAACGCGATCTATCGCGACGCCAGTGGCATGCATGGTGTGAACAATTTTCTGATAAATCATCGAATGCCTCACTATGGCGAACGTTTCGTGCAATGGAACATGGTCGTCGTTCTACTGACGCAGCAGCAACAGCATGCTTTGCGGCTAATCTGTCGCCGGGTGATTTCGCCAAAGAAGCTGCTCGAAAATTTTTCCCAAAATACGATATACTGCCTCCTTCAGCTGTAAACCTTAATTTGGCAGGTATCCCTGCAGACGCATGGAAATTACCATCTGCTGCCGACGCAGATGGAATTGCGAGCCCCTTTTCGATGTGCGAGCTGCTGGCTGCAATTGACGATGCGAAACGGAAAACAGCGCCCGGCCTGGACAAAATTCAGTATGAGGTTTACAAAAACCTCAGTACTGCTACACTTCCTCAACTACTAGACACCATAAACAAAGTGTGGCTTGATGGTGTCGTACCCGAGAGCTGGAAAACCGCTGTCGTGATCCCTATTCCCAAACCTGGGAAGCCTCCAACGGACCTCGCCAACTTGCGACCAATCTCCTTGACATCAACGCTTTGCAAGCTCGCAGAGAAAATGCTAGCCACACGACTTTCTTGGTGGCTTGAACAGCACGGTTTTATCACCCTGCTCAAATTGGATTTCGTCCATACATAGGTACAGAGGACGGGTTGGCTGTCTTGGCCTCAGCAGTTCTGTCATCTACCCGCAGCCGCGATGTACGTACCATATTAGCAATGGATGTTGAAAAGGCATATGACAACATCAGTCGTGCTGCAATCCTGAATGCCATTGACATGCTCCATCTCCCTCCGAGAGTACGCACTTCTGTCGCATCATTTTTGGACGGACGAAAATTTGCAATACGCCTCAGCGGTGACATTGTTGGTTCATTCGTTTCACTACGTGGCGTGCCCCAGGGATCAGTATTGTCTCCGACGTTATTCAATATTACTTTCATCCCATTGGCGTGGCGCTTACATGATATCCCTGAAATCAAGTTTTTGCAGTACGCAGATGATATCACGGTATGGAGCACTCACCATGATCTTCTCACTCAAGAGGCCGCCCTTCAGTCAGCATTAGACGTAACCTCTGATTACGCATCCTCCATTGGCCTTCAACTTTCTGTGTGTAAAACTTCATACACGTCAGTCGCCAACCGCTGGGGACGCCGTAAACTTGCCTCAAATCCAATTCGTCTCTCTCTATCAGGCACCCCAATACAAAAAAGTTCGAGCCTGAAAATTCTGGGCTTAACAATTCACCAATCAGGATCAGCGACTGCTTGGCTCTCTCAGGCAAAAAAGCAAGCACTTCAAAGTATAAGTTTAATAAGAAGAATTGCACCTAAAACGGGTGGCGCTGGCTCGTCTGTTGCACGCCAGTTAGTGAGGGCGGTTCTGCAGCCCCGTATTGTTTATCAGGCCCAGTTCCAGCATCTTACAAGGGCACAATGGGATCGCCTTGAAACCGTAAATCGAGAAGCTATGAGGACCATAACATGCCTTCCACGAATCACACCGGTCGTAGCTTTACAGGCGAATGCGCAGCTCAACACCATCGATGAACTGGTGCAGCAGCGCCGAGATGCTCGCAGACTCAAGGCCACTTTGTCACATTCAACGCAAGCACTGAGGGCGTATGCAATGTCACACATTATTCTTCAGCCACCTGCGCCAGTTCTCCCTCCCTGGAAATTTATACAGTTAGGAGACAACAAGCCAACTGACATCCGCAGACCGACGTTTGCCAACTCTGCATCGTTGCTACGCCAGAGATTTGAAGAGCAAGATACTAACCTGCCTCAAGATTCCATAGTAGTGTACGTAGATGGAAGCCTGCAAGGCTGTGAAGCCAAAACGGCAATCCACTGTCCACGGAGACCTAGCCTGAATCAGACAACTACGTTTCAGCTTTCAGAACCACTTACATCTTTCTGCGTTGAGCTTGTGGCAGTTCAAGAGGCACTTTGCTCCGTGACTTCTATAACCATGCTCCCTACAGCCCACATTGTCATCCGCACTGACGCACTACAAGCAGTACGTCAGCTCCGACGTGTCAGCCGCTGCCCTAA
Organism: Amblyomma maculatum; assembly: GCF_055883805.1. Classification (NCBI taxonomy): domain Eukaryota; kingdom Metazoa; phylum Arthropoda; class Arachnida; order Ixodida; family Ixodidae; genus Amblyomma; species Amblyomma maculatum. The sequence continues at coordinate 42,832,452 of NC_139349.1, read as the reverse complement.
AATTTGCCAGGACATCCACCAGCTTGCGGCGCGCATCCCACAGTCAATACGCATTGAGTGGGTCCCACGGGATCTGCTGCCTTCCCAAAGTCAAGCTGATTTTGCAACCCGCCTCGTGAACCAAGACGCATCAATCCCACGGCTTCTCGAAGTCGACGACGCTACCCTCCTTTTGTCAAGAAAGGAGCACCTCCGGCGCCGCACACGTGCACTTATCCCTCCGTGTGCGATATCCCTTCCCCGCGGTCTCACCCGTGTAGAGGAGGTTGCGCTTAGGAGGATCCGGGTCGGTGTTGCCCTTACACCAGCAGTAACCAGGACGTGGTCATACTTCCAACACTTATATCCTCGCCCAGGATGCCCGATCTGTAACAACGAAGATGTCGAGGCCGAAATCCACCACTTGCTGTGGGACTGCCCAGCACTCAAGCCAACACGAATCCGGCACCTGAGAATAGCTGGCCTTTCAGCAACCAATCCTGCCTCATACGTCACTTGGACGCAGGGACCTCATCATCGCTCACTTCTGGACTTCATAAAATCAGCCAACCTTTTTCCATTCATTTAATCATTTATTCATCCTTCATCTCATAACCTACTGATGCCCTGAGGCAATAAATATCGACTTAAAAAAAAATATATATATATATATATATATATATATATATATATATATATATATATATATATATATATATATATATATATATATATATATATATATATCGTGGGCAGGTTATGTCCAGTATAATGTTGACGCAAGTTTTTTATTTATTTATTTATTTATTTATTTATAATACCCTCAGGGTACAGTTGTACGTTACAGAGGGGAGGGGCGCATACAGGATATATATATAAAACAGAAGGTTAACAAAAACGTTAGGAAAACGGCATAGATGTTAAAAACAACAATATAAAAATATAATAATATAATAAGCAACAGTATACAATGATGTTATGCAAATAACCATACAGTAAGTTTTAAAACTAGGCAAAAAAGAAAGATTGCAGCGCGGATTTAAATTTTTGTTCTTCAGTTATACTTGTTAGTGATGCAGAGAGGTTATTCCAGTCATTACAGGTGCGGGGAAGAAAGGAGTTAAAATAGGCAACTGTGTTTGTGTGCGGAATGTTTACCTTTTGACTATGGTTACGGCGAAACGAAATGTAGGATGGTGGCTGAACCCATGAGGAACGCAAGGTGGAGTTATGGTAGTATATTTTGTGAAAAAGTGAGAGGCGGGATAGTTTTCTTCGAGTAGATAACAGCGGGAGATGTAAGTATGCTTTCATATAAGTAACGCTGGCTGTCCTTTGATAGTTATTTAAGATGAACCGGGCTGAGCGATTTTGTACTGCCTCAACGGAGTGTATGAGTGTTGCTTGACCGGGGTCCCAAACAGATGAGGCGTATTCCAGTTGTGGACGAATGTATGTTGTATACATTAATAGCTTTAATGATGATGGTGCAAGGGAGAAATTACGACGAATGTATCCGAGAGTACGATTGGCTTTAGCGATGATGGAGTTGACATGCAATTTCCAGGTTAGATCACTAGTAACGATTACACCAAGGTAGCGGTATGACTTTACAGACTCTAATGGGACGTTATTAAGCATATACATAGGACTTGTTACATTAGTTCGAGATACCCTCATTGATTTGCATTTGTTAATGTTTAATTGCATGCACCATTTACTGCACCATTCGCTAATATTATTAAGGTCATTCTGGACTAGTAGGATATCGGAATTATCAGCAAGTTTACGGTATAAAACACAGTCATCAGCAAATAGGCAAATTTTCGAAGAAACACAGGAAGGCAAGTCATTTATGTAAATCAAGAATAATAGCGGTCCCAGAACCGACCCTTGGGGAGCGCCGGACCGGACTGGGACAGAAGGTGAGTTGATTTCATTAGCATTTACAAATTGTACGCGGGATGTGAGGAAAGCGCGGATCCAATTAATTACAGCAGGGTCAATGTTTAGAAAGCTGAGTTTATGAAGGAGTAGTGCGTGGCTTACTTTGTCAAAAGCTTTAGAGAAATCAAGAAATATACAGTCAGTCGAAAAGCCAGAATCTAAATAGGCATGCAAATCATTAGTGAAGGAGACAAGCTGAGTTTCACAAGAGAATAGTTTACGGAATCCATGCTGTGCACTTGAAAAAAAGTTGTTATTTTCGAGAAAGTTAACAAGATGTGTGTATATAATGTGCTCCATAATTTTACAAGGTACGGATGTTAGGGAAATAGGCCTGTAATTGAGGGGATCGTGTGCTGGACCCGATTTGTGGATGGGGATTACTTTAGCAGATTTCCAGTCATGGGTCAAAATGCCAAGATCATAAGATTGCGAAAAAATGCACTCCAGTATTATTGAACAGTATTCTACAGTGTTTTGCAAAAATTTAATATTTATCTCGTCAGTTCCACAAGATAATTTGGGTTTCAGTTTGTTTATTAAAGCTTTGATACCTGTTGATTCAAATATTATTGGGTCCATGAGCTGATAATTGGTAGCATTCACAACTGGAATATGACTGGTGGGTACAGGGGATGAAAATGACTGAATGAATGTGTCGTTAAGTACTTTTGAACAGAGGTGAGACGGCACTGAGTCCCCTGAATTAGTGAGCAATGATAAGGTGTTATTAGTGTTATTAGTGTTCCCTCGTATGACATTCCAAAATCGCTTTGGATTAGCCTTTAGTAACTGTGGAAGAGTAGTGTTTAAAAAAGACAACTTAGCTGACCTTAAAGACGTGATGTAACATTTAGCCGCTTTTTTATACGATAGCCAATGAGTTAGTTTTAAAGACTGTCTGGCTGCACGGAACAAACGCTTTTTCTTGTTTGATAATCTGTTCAGATGTGTATTATACCAAGGCGCTTTGCTGTTAGTGTAGGCGGTTCTAAGGGGGACGTATCGGATGGTTAAATTGGAAATTTTGTTTTTGAACATGGACCAGTTAGTTTCTATGGACCGGTCCTGAAGGGATGGCAAAAACAGATCTAGAAATGAGTAGAGTTCGCTGTTGATGGCGGTGTAGTTAGCTTTGTTAAAATCACGAAATTTTCTTTTTTGTCTGCTTGTTTTTGTTTGAGTCACCGTTAGCGTAAAATGTAGGATATCATGATCGCTCAGCCCGGGCAGGTGCGAAACGATCGATAAGTTGTCTGCTGATGTTGAAAGAATAAGGTCGAGAACTGACGATGTACTATGTGTTACACGTGTAGAACGATTAACAATCTGGGATAAGTTGAAGTCTGAGCAAATGGAGAGAAACAGATTAGCTTCGACGGACGGGGGATTTGAAAATGAGTTATCAAAGGACCAGACGATATTTGGAAAATTGAAATCGCCAAGAAGTAAAAGATCAGCACCAGGGAAACGAGTTACAATATGATTTAGAGAATCGTGTAGCTTATCGCAAAATGATGAGTCAGCCAAGGGTGGTCGATAACATACGCCTAATATTACTTTTTTAAAGTTCAGATTCAGGCAGCACCATATTAGCTCTAAATTAGTTATAATAGGTACAACAAAACAATCGATGCATTCACTGATAGCAATTAGGACCCCACCACCAACTCTGCCCGTTCGGTCACTCCGGAAGACAACATATTGCTTTTCACAATGAAACAGTTCACTATTTCTTATTTTGCTATTTAGCCACGTTTCTGTTAACACAATAATATCAGCATTACAGTCTTCTATTATCGCGCATAATTCATCTTTTTTTGGGTAAAGGCTACGGATGTTTGTGTATAACACTGAACATTCGAGACTATTCGAAGCGCCTCCCCTCATATGATCCTAGCTAGTAGACATCATGCGACCAGACCGGAGAGTTCTGCCATGAGTTTCACTCGCGATTTCTGCTGCATTTTCATAGGAATTGCTGATTTCATAAATGGCATCTTCACTTTCGTTGTAGCCGTAGCACTTTCGTCCTATAAAAATTTTCTTGTAACCAAGTTTGAAGGATACGCCACCTTTGGATTTGCCAAATTCGATTAATTTTTTTCTGACATTGCGCGTTGCTGGGCAGAAGTCTCCAGTAACTCCTTTACCGCTACTTTTCAAACACTCCCGTTTTGAGAAGACCAGTTCCTTTGTTTTGTAGTTTTCGAATCTAGCTATTAGTGGTCTTGTTTTTCTACTGACAAAACGCCCAAGTCTATGTGCACGGGAGATATCTGAACTACATATATCAATTTTCATAGTAGTCTTTATTATTTCGAGAATTTTTTGCTCCGATTCGGACGATGTCTCATCTGCATTGTCAGTTATGCCATAAAAAACCAAATTGTTCCGTCTAGACCGATCCTCCGCGTCATCAAGACGGGATCGAAGCGCAACATTGTCTTTTTCGAGGCGCTCTACTGTAGCATGCAGCTCTTTCATGTCCTGCTGCCAGTGCTCGGATACTGAAGTTTGGTTTTCTACTTTTTGCAATCTCTCATTTATTTCTATCATTGCCTGTGATACCGACTGTTGCTGTTGTTTCAGTTCTGACATGCTTTCCAGCATAGTGTTTTGCGCTAATTCCATTCTTTTGGAACGTTCGTTCATATCTTTCATGGTTTGCAGTATCTGTGCAAGATCTTCTGGGCCTGGATTGCTTTCGACGTCACCGCATGTGAGCAACAACAATGAACAGAAAGGCGCAATCACTGCTTCTAGGCACGGAAGCACGATGATGAAGCGATCATCCGATTTCAAGCAGGTAAACGGTAATTTGGAGAAGTAACTAACCTGCAGAACGAAGAAACGGGTGCGTAAGTCTTTCATGCTTTCCTTCATCGTGCCTCCGTGCCCACTGACAAGTGAACACTCGATGCCTGGCTTTATCCATTCCGAGTGTGATGACGTTGATGTTGCGGCTGCGCAGAGGTGAATCTCCAGGGGGCGTATGGCCACGAAGCCAGTCGACAGGAATGGCGGTTCCGGGGCAGACGCAGCCTCGCAGAATTCGGCCGCAGCTGAAGCTGAGGTCGACTACAATTGAGATTTACTGATTACACATTGAAGTGAATTACCGTTATTTAATTACTTATAATAAAACTAAATTATTGGCTCCAGGGTAAGGTAACATATTGGAAACTTTATGTATAGTTTAATTGCACTTGACTGATTTTCTGCCTAAATAATTACAATGGATTCGTCAATCGTGACTGAAACCTGAGCTTTAAGCCACAGAATCAAGTTATACATCGTTAAATAGCTTAAATGGAGTACGATTGTGCTATTTTAATTGTAGTATTTAAAATCTTACTGCAAACTAGTTAATTCTGATTACTAACTGAACATTAAGCTGCACTTTTCAAAAGGCGTTGACCGATGCAAATCCAAAAACAGACACCAAACCAAGCGAAACATTGCAAAACCGAGTCCCTTAGCTCGGTTCAATCACTGTTATAACTCCGCCAGTTTTTTCTACTCGGGACTACAGTTGCATCATGAAGTGGTTTCTATCAACAACTGTGTATGAAAATCATTAATTCAGTTCTTGAAGAATGCACAACCAATATGAATGCAAGCTTCATCTCTCATTATTCAAGAATAGTTACGCATTTACATGCACTTTTCATAGGTGTCCGAATAAACACTGAGGGGGTCGGGACGAAAGGGGGGCCTTTAGTACACTGTCCTTGGGGTATGGCTAATGCGAACTCATTACGTTTTTATGCATTTCTTGCAGTGGTTTGTATAATATCATTTAAAGGTAAACTGCTCCACTTCAGTACAGCACATCCACAGTATCTTCGGCTCTCAGAGCAGAGCCAGATGGAAAGAAATTTTTCATATATTTCTACCGCCATTTGGTCGTTTTAAGCTCTAGTTTTTCTTATATGTGCCCTTGCAAAACTATTTGTCATTACTGTCTTTATCCACCACAACAAAATGCTTGCGTACGTTAGCAACGCCAAGTGTAGTCCCCGAAAGATAATGTAGGAAAATAACCCAGTGAGCTGAACGGGAGGCCTGTCAGCACTTCTAACGCTTGGCAACTGCGGCTGAATAAAACTGCAAGGATGTGATGTAGAAGGAATAACGCATCTTTCTAATCCTTCTTTAGAACTTTTCTAATGTCGACCATGGCGTCGAGTGAGGGTGGCAAATGTGAAACGACAGTACTATGGTTTGATCCAGCAGAAAATTTTTGTTTGATTGCGCCCCTTACCTGTTTTCGTTAATACCCCTCCCTTCGAATCCCTCACGTTCTTTAGAAATCCATCCCATTTTGCCTTACACGATAACCCTTACAGTAAACAGACTTATCTCCAGTGCACAGCACACCCAGCATATGTTGACTCTTTGCTCGGCTAGTTCTTCCTAACGCAGCTTTCTCGTCTTCTTGTTTTTCCATGTGCGCGGCAGGTGGCTCTATCATTCCGTAGGGCACCGCTTATCAGAAGCAGCAAACAACTCCAGCGTAAACACATCGGGGGACTCCATAGCTGCAACCAGGTTTCGTTGCAGTACTTTGTTAGTTACACCAGGAACACCACGCACTAACGCACAGAGAAGACACCCGCGCTCTTTCACCTGTGCTCGGCCTCGTTTCTCATGTACTTAAATATAAACGAAGTTTAAGAGGGCAGACTGAGTAGCAGTTTCGTAAGAGAAATTCTGAAGTGAAATATGAAAGCCGGCGTAAGGCGCCCGGAACTCTACTCCAGGATAGCAGAAGCGGGAGACAGGGAGAGAAAGGAAAAGCTGATGGAACAATAGGAAGGTAAAGGGATTCGCACAAAGTGGGTCAGCACAGCTACATGTAGAGCACAAGCTCCTAGCTCAATGCAGGAAAGCGGCTCAGCGCATGAAGTAAAAATCTTTATTTGCGGGGAACGAGGAAACTTGAGGGAGGAAGGGAGGACGATCGATTTAGGGAGGAAAATAGAAAGGCGGTGTAAAAGAGCGGATGCAGTGCCTGTTGATCCTCTCGGCGCAGGTGTTAATTGCTGTCTTGGAGATCAGGTGGAGGCATGGAGCCCATGAAATGAGCGGCTAAGCTGGCATTCTCAGTTCGTTTTGGTGAGACGGCTTTTTTTTTTTTTTTTGCCCGTTTTACTTAGCAGCCTTCATCTTTTCACCTGCAACTGAGATTATGCGGGCTACTTACTTTCTCTCTTTCCTTGCTCGTTTCAGAAGCATTACCGCGCCTAGGTATGTTCACATGTAGTTCTTTCTTTTCCTAAGGCTGCAAGTCTTCTCCCTCAGGAGCAGCGCATTCGCAATACGGTGCAAAACATTCGTCGAGTTTTGCATCTCTTCTCAGCGCTGAATACTCGTACTTAAGAACGTATCCCGCTGCAGTATATGTTCCAGTTTTCTGATATAATGTATTGTTTGTTTCTCTCTGTGTTTCGACCTGTTTCCTGGCTGGTCAGAAACCTTTCTTTTTGACGCTTGGTAGTGAATCTGAGTAGAATGTACAGGATGAGTCAAAAGTTCCGAGGCTACAAGGATTGCAATTTAGCAGTGTAATCAGGTAGTTGTGACATCGCCAAGGGAGAAATATTTCATACAGAGTAGGCGAAGTACCATTCTCAGCAGTGAGAGCCTTGATAATGTCTATGACATCCCAAGAGCGTGGATACGAATGGCGCATGTGTTATGTTTCCTTTTTTGTCACGCATGGACTGGAGCAGCAAGTAGCGGATCGGATTGCGACGCAGCCGGCACAGAGAGCATGACGTGACACTTGCGCCACTGGTTGATGGCGCTGGGGTTTGAGCTTCGAGTACAAGTTGCTCAAAGCGCGTCTCTCTATCATCATCATCATCATCATCACCAACCTCACTACACATATTGCATGACAAACGCCTATCGCATTTATTTCTACCCTATCTGGTCTTGTTCCAGCTGCAAAGTCCCCCCCCCCCCCCCCCGTTATCCTTTCTTTCCTTGGAATCTGCTCATTTAACATTACACAATTACACGTCTCGCCATTGCTCACTGCCAACTGCATAAACGAGGAGGAGGAGCCGTTTTATGCCACCCATCGGTCACGAAACATTCAAGAAGAGAATGTGATGTAATTTCTACTTTTCCGAGCCCCACGTGCTGAAACAATCCCTAAATGGCCAGCGAAGGATTGCAGAACCCTCGTTCTTCCTTGCGTTCAACCCGTCAGCTTTTTTTTTTTTTAATTCGTAACCTAACTGATGTCTTCTGCTGGAGCACAATATGCAAAGGCGTTGCTTATTCTCTACCAGTTCACTATCCGGTGTCTTCCTCACCAACACTTAACTGAAGGAAGCATTTAAATTCTTCGTCGCCGAAACATATTTTGCCTGCTTTGTGTGATAGTTTCAGTAGTCTCAACCTACTTGCAATCCAGTTAGGACTCGCCAATAGCCACCGCATGATCTCGCGCTTTAACACTTAAATGTTGTCAATTATACACCCTCTTTTCGACGTTTACGTTCACGTTGATAAGGATAACAGCGACCACATTTGTAGAAGATATGAGCTATCCACTTTGTCTTGCTGCAAATATGTTTTTGTAACTAATTATCTATAATCAGTTTTTGTAAACATATTTTACCAGTATATGCGCACCATGACTGCATACAATACAATCTCTATCTACTACTATATATAATTATCTATCACTTTGTGAAACAATCATCACCACTGTCGCTACCTATTACATCGCTAAATCCCTCTAGCTATTACAAGAGCTCAAGTGGACCGGAATGGGAGAATTTAACTCCGGTGACCATTATGTCTTTTATTGTGGGCACGAATTCAAGAGAAGGAATGGGGTCGCTCTCATAGTAAACAGAAGAATGGGCAAAGCAGTGCTAGGGTACAACCCCAAAAACGACCGAATGATTTCACTTCGGATCCAAGGTCACCCTTTCAACATAACAGTTATCCAAGTCTATGCACCGACCACTACTGCTGAATAAGCTGACGTTGAGAGATTTTATGCGGACCTACAATGCCTTTTAGACCGCACCCCATCATCAGACGTTTTTCTCATAGGAGACTGGAATGCTAAGGTAGGGAGTGAAGAAATATCCGAAATTACAGGCAAGTTCGGCCTTGGTGAGCCGAATGAAGCTGGGCAGAGGCTAGTAGAGTTTTGTCAAGAAAGCAACCTGACCATAGCGAATACTCATTTTCAACAGCACAAGAGGCGCCTGTACACATGGACTTCGCCGGACGGTCTGTACAGGAATCAGATCGATTATATTATTTGCCGACAGAGGTGGAGAAGCGCTATACAAGCAGTAAAAACAAGGCCTGGGGCCGATTGTGGCACCGATCATCAGCTTCTTGTTGCCAAGATTAAGCTTCGATTGAGGAAAACGCAGAAAACTAGAAGGCCTTTCAGGTATAATCTGGACCAAGTTCCATTAGAATATGCTGTGGAAGTGAGGAATCGATTTCAAGAATTAGATCTAGAAGACAAAGAGCCCCAAGAGATGTGGACTGATGTTCGCGATATAATACAAGAAGTTGCTACTAAGGTAGTTCCAAAGCAAAAGAAATGCAAGAAAGCAAGCTGGTTATCTGAAGAGGCTTTGCAAATAGCTGAGGAAAGCAGGATGGCAAAAGTTATGGGGGAAAGAGAAAGATACAAGGTTCTCAATGCGGATTTTCAGAAAATAGCAAGGAGAGATAAGAATGCCTTCCTGAACATACAGTGCCAAGCAGTTGAGGACAACAGCCAATTAAGGAACACAAGAGCTCTATATAAGACAATCAAAGATATCAAAGGAAGCTTCTGTGCTAAGATGGGCGTGATAAAGGACAAACGAGACAAGGACCTCACTGAAGCCGCAGAGATAAAGAAGAGGTGGCAGGAATACACAGAAGAACTGTACAAGAAGGACCCGAATGTGCAAACCCAACATCAGACGGTTGTGATCACTGATCTCGAGCCGGGCATCCTGAAGAGTGAAGTTGAATGGGCCTTAGCCAGCCTTGCTAAGAACAAAGCTAGCGGAATTGATAGCATTCCAGCTGAGTTGCTTCAAAACCTCAACCATGACGCTGTTAACATTCTGCATACATTATGTCAGAAGATTTGGACAACCCTGCAGTGGCCACAGGATTGGAGGAGGTTAGTTTACATCCCCATTCCAAAGAAAGGCAGTGCCAAAGATTGTTCCAACTACAGCACGATCGAGCTTATTTCGCATGCTAGCAAGGTGATGTTGAAAATCCTCCAAGGTAGGCTGCAGCAGTTTGTGGATCGGGAGCTTCCGGACGTGCAAGCTGGGTTTCGCAAGGGCAGAGGAACTAGAGACCAAGTTGCCAACCTTCGCTGGATCTTGGAAAAAGCAAGAGAGTTCCAGAAACCCATCTACTTATGCTTTATTGATTATGCGAAAGCGTTTGACTGCGTAGATCACAGCAGATTGTGGCAAGCTCTCCAAGAGATGGGAGTTCCAATTCACCTCAACTGTCTCCTCTGGAACCTGTATGAAGGGCAAGAGGCCACAGTCAGAACTGGGCATGGTCTTACTGATTGGTTTCCAATTGAGAAAGGAGTGAGGCAAGGCTGCATACTGTCGCCCTGCATATTTAACCTATATGCAGAGTGCATCATGAGGAAGGCTTGTCTGGACGAGTCTTCAGCTGGAGTGAAGATTGCTGGAAAACGTATCAACAACCTTAGATATGCGGATGATACCACTTTAATGGCAGAAAGTGAAGCGGAACTCAAGAGACTTCTGATGCGCGTACAAGAAGAGAGTGAGAAGTTTGGGCTTAAACTGAACATTAAAAAGACAAAGATCATGGCGTCTTGCCCTATCAAGTCCTGGAGCATCAAGGGACAAGAAGTGGAAGCTGTGACAGATTTTCTCTTCTTGGGCTCCAAGATTACCTCGGAAGGAGACTGCAGCCATGAAATTAGGAGACGCCTGCTTCTGGGAGAGAGAGCAATGGTTAGCCTTGACCGCCTAGTAAAGAGCAGAGACATTAGTCCGCCAACCAAGATCCGTATAACTCGTGCTATGGTATTTCCAGTTGTGATGTATGGATGCGAGAGTTGGACTGTGAAAAAGGCTGACCGCCGAAGAATTTACGCGTTTGAATTGTGGTGCTGGCGAAGGCTCTTGAGAGTTCCTTGGACTGCCAGAAGATCAAATCAGTCAATATTGTCGACCATAAACCCTGACTGCTCATTGGAGGGTCAAATTCTGAAGTTAAAGCTCAGCTACTTTGGTCATCTGATGAGAAGAGAGGAGTCGCTGGAGAAAGATTTGATGTTGGGAAAGGTTGAGGGTCGCCGGAGAAGGGGTAGGCAGCGAACGCGATGGTTAGATGGCATCCTCGAGGCACTGCAGATGAAGTTATGTGATGTTAGGAAGATAGTGAGAGACCGGAAAGCGTGGCGTGACATGGTCAATAGGGTCACGAAGAGTCGGACACGACTGAACGACTGAACTGAACTGAACTGATTACAAGCGCTACTATACCTATCATCTCTGTCAATAAACACCGTAACTATCTCACATTTTTTTTATTTCTACTATCTCTACCATTAAATATCAGTACCTAATCTTGGACTATTACTGGTACTCATTACATACCAATTATTACTTAATCAACTATTTGCAATGATTTCTTTTCAATCATAAATATACACACAATATATATACATTTCGAGCTTACAGTTGTGGACACCATTCCGCTCACACCAATGACGAGCCAAAAAGCATTTTTGCTTTAAAAATCATGCGCACTCTGACTCGAGCTCTTAAGCATAAAAAGACAAACGGAGCAGATCCCCCAGCGACCGTACTTCAGAACGTGTGGTAAAAAGGTGATCTGGAACCAAGTGGCCTTTACTGTTGGAAGCCTTTTCTGTAGGCGTTCGCTGTAAGTGGCCTTCGCCACGACATGTACATATATTATGGTGACGCTACCCCAAAAAAGAAAACATAAAATAATGTGCCTCTGTGAAACTTTACTTGAACGAACTTCAAGGTACCTCAGAGAAACATTTGTTAAAGTGAAAGTTCAATGAAATAAAATAAGCACATGGCAGCTTATTTCCATTAGTGAAAAAAAAATCTTGGGTTAAAACCATATTTTACTGCATTTGTTACTGGACTGGCTTGAAAGTGAAGACCGAAGTTGTCGTTTGCTGGACTCTTTCACAGGGTTTAAGTTGTCGTGAACTGAGTCACTGTGTCTGTAAGCTTTTATGAATCTTGTTCGTTACAACGGTCTGCTGGGCAGCCGTTGTAACACCTTTTTCTCCAAGCAGCTCATTGTTTCTTAACTGATCGCTTATGTGTTTCCTCAATAACTGAACCTTATTCCTTATCTTATTCCTGAGGTAGTGCGCTCGCTACATTCTCTTTTGTAGTAAGCGTGGCGCATATTTCAACCCTAGAGTCACAAACGGCATAGTACACATCCAAAGGGCTGTCTGTTCATACTCTTGCCAACAATTAAATTCTTTCCAGCCTTAGGGTTCACTCTTCTCTTTTTATTCCACGCTCTTCTTCGAGAATGGTGTATACAGCGTTCCATGAAGATTGCAGTGCAAAGACTTGATTTCGGTCAGCAGCTTACTACAAGTGTTCACTTCACAGTCCACCAATCACCTAGGAGCATTTCAGCTGCCTGTAGCATAATGATTGGGTCAGGCTTCTGTATTATAAGATTTAGCAAAATGTGCTGCACAAGCCGTTGTCTGTGGTGTATCTAATTTCCCTTATTATGCCATCATCAAGAGGCTGTATTATTGACGTTCAACGTAGCTGCAAAAACTCACTTAGGATGTTTCTGAGACGTGAGTGAAATACGCGTGGTGAGCAATTGTGAAAAATTAGTACAATCTCTCGATTAGGTTTTTCATCGTTGACGCCCAAGATCTAGTCGTTAACACTTCATGTGCCATCCAAACCTTTGAATTATCGATGTACCCAATGGGAGCAATGTAAACCATTTCAAACAAATTAGACAGGCATGGAAAATAATTATATATGTTTTCATTTTTTGCGTACCCGATGTGATGCAGGAAACCAAAGCTGTGATAAAGACATTGGAGTGTTTTGCACCTTTGCACATGTCTTGTTTGTAACCCATGGATTTGCTAGGGAGCACGTCTCGTCCTCATTGTGTACATCGTCTGAACTCCCCGCGGTCCTGCTTCCATGCGATTCAGTAGAGCGCCCGAAAGCGATGCAACCATCCACTGCTTGCGCTAAATCAGATGTCGTCGAAAAGCGCTTCACATTCTACTGCCTGATCTTGTATTACGTGTCCTGAAACCAGAATATTTTTAAATTACCTTTAGTGATGTGGCTACATCGTCATCTTGTTTGCTGGAATACCCAATGCATGTTCATTTGCCGTCGGGGCCGAGTTGCGCGCTTTCCTATGCGACCGCGATTGCATCGCGCTGGCTCTTAATCCTACCCTATGAACAAGCTGGAATCGCAAACGCCATCAAAATGTCGACTTGACGCCACCCGGAGTTTGGTCAACACAGAATATCCTGTTTTTCGTCTAGAATTGGGCTCTTTCGTTTCGCGTGCATGGTTATCCAGCACGTTTACGACAAAAAAGCCTAGTAGGACTAAAACTGTGCCCATGGCTGGCAATGGGAGTAGAGCTAACTAAGCTTGCAAAGCCGGCTATGGCTTTCACTGGCCACGAACTTATTTGGCGCTAATGAAGTGCAGTTTTCAACGCAAAATTTGCGGATTGGGCTTCACAAATTGCTGAATATGACCTGGCAGAAACAATATCGCACCGCGGTAAATATCGTTAAGCTGAAATAAACACTGAACTGAATTTCGCTCATCTCATTGGCGTTTGCATTGCGTTTATTGGGGCTGCGATCGGGGTTTAAAATAGTTCGCACAACCGAATAATGCCTTGTAGTAATGTTGGTTCAAGTGACATTCTATTGTAGGTAAACTCGCTGGCAATAATGTTGGTGGCGGCAATGTAAGCAAGCAGTTTATGCGAAGTTCATAAAACATGACGTCGTTTACGTTTGAGTCTTTGTTACGGAATGTGGGGTGGGTTTGGACGTGGGGACATAGTTTTACGCCAATCGCTGTCTTTTCCTTATAAATCATGCAGTGCAAAAGCGCAAATATTTCATGTTCTCACCGCAAAATATCACCTCACACCAAGGTTGAAATAGCGCAGCCATGTATGCATAAATGACAATAGGCTTAAAGAGCCCTGAAATCTTCGATTTCGCAACGCACACAAGCGTGTTTTTGGAGCTTATTCCAACGTCTATAGACAACAAGCGCTTGCGCAAGATCAGTAATTGTTCAAGGTATTTTCTGGAGGCTATTATTTGTGAGGTGCAATGCTGATATGCGGTAGAATGAAATTTAGAAATCGGAATAGAAATGATTTGAAAAGTTGGGCGAAACGACTGCAACATGAGTACTAATGTGTGCAGTATGAATGTCAGTGGTAATTTTCTGCTACAGGATATAGCGACAAGCCACCTGCACTGAATACACTGGAAATTACACAAATAGTGTCCTCTGTGGTATGCAGCTTCGAAAATGTGCAGTTATCCCTGTCCCCTACGCACTGCTGCTAAATATAAGTAGAAGTAGACGACGAACACACACAAGAGATACATGGGGCAAGAAGAGATTCACTGGACTATGTGTTCATCTGTTACTTACGCTGGGGCTAAGTTTATTCATGAACCACTAACTCGCCCAACTTTCTGCTTTACTTGTTAAAAGGATGGAGGAAACAGTGTATTGTTCAGTAGACGTCAAGGTCTTTAAGAACGTAAAAGGTTTTTCATATTCGTATGAAATTATTTCTTTCAAAGTTTCAGCTTCTGTAATCCTGGTATTCTTTAGTCGGCCTCAGCGCGATATCAGTAATAATAATGTTACAAGATAAAACCAAGCCATAAAACAGTGCGATATAAACAGGATCTTTTCTGTTACCTCAACTTGCCCGTTTCCCGTTGCGTCTAGTGCGTTTAAAGGGTGAGTTTCGCGAGATACTGCTTCTAGCGATCGCTATCCATCCTGCTTATCCTTTTGATGGCTCAGCACTTTTACACGACTGTTTTTTTTTTCTCTCTTTTTGATTTTCTTTTTACTTATCACTGACTTTAAAGCCTGGTGTCGAGCCAGTGTTCGAATTACCTTAAGAAAATGATGAGTCAGGTTCTGAATATCAACGCTTCTTATGTTTCATCACTAGTCACGAGACTCGCCTGAAAGAGATCAGCGCTCTTCCATACTACATTATGGGCTAGAAAGTTTTCATGCTGGAACTACCTTGGCTTTTCTAGGTAGATATAAAAAGATTATGAAACATCAGATAAAGGGAAAGAAACCTTAAGAGCGTTGGCTTCTTTTACTTCTAGTGCTTGACTGGCCGTAGTGTTGAAATAGGTAAGTTGATACCCCTGAATGTTTTCTACACTACCTCCATGCAGCCAGCATAAAACATACAACAGTGTATAAAACCTGTGCAAGGCGTCATATAAACCAAGAACATGCAGTGAATTTATGCTGGCCAGAATTTGCACTTCAAAATATTCCAGCTCACGTTTCAAGAAGGCAAAATGCGACTTAGCTCATGGATTGAAACCATCCCTACAAGTAAGAAACCTAACTCAGCCATTGAGAATTTATCGTCAAGACGCGTACATTTTTTTCCAGGCATAACTTTAGCTATTCGAAGCAAAGCTCCAACTGTTACTTACTAGAATACTTTGATTTACCTGGTCAACTAAGTAAACTATGGAAGATAAATTTCTGAAGAAACCTTTCACTCCGGTTAGCGAGTGGTAATAATGCTCAAATGATGTACTGGCGTCCCTTTTGCAAAGAACTTTTGTTATGTGTAGGATTTCGAGTTACACAAAAAATAGCGCGGAACATTTGAGGAAATAAGAAAAAAATACTTACAAACCTTTAAATACTGAAGACAACCAATAAGGTTTTCTGTATTATTGTATGACATGTATTTCCGCCTACTAACAGACATTTAGCGAACAGCCTACAACGTAGGAGTTAACATTTGAAAACTGCGTCGTCAGATGTCACGTCTGTGCAAGAAGCCCGGAACACTCTTTATGAAAGGTCTGAACATTGGAAGGTGCTTAAACGTATTCAAGCACATAGGTTTGGGCAAAAATTAGCGAGGTTTGAGGCGGAACTGGGAAAACTCAATTTCAAGCAGTTTCCTGATAGTTGAGTTTTTTTAAGCCAAGTAATTTATCACAGTCGCCGACGCGGCATTGCATGTTTACTGGGAGAGCGTTATGCTCCAGGCGCTCTCACAGTGTAGCTTCCTTTCAGGGAAGCTACTTATAGCGCGTGCATGCCAGCTGGGAGACAGATCCTAAAATTCTTGACCAAATTCTCACAAATGACTTCAGTTACCAAGCAACGGTCGAAGGCGCGCCTGCTAGATAAATGTCTGTGTCGAATGCCGCCATAATCGCAGTCCCTTGCTGGATGCGAAACTTGTTTCGCATATTGTTGCGAAGATGATGCTGAGAAACAAAAGATAAAAAATAAGCAAAAATGCGATGCGAGATAGGGCCAAGGTTGAAAGGCTTTCGGGAGAAAAGTGGAGACGTGATAAATTTTATGCCAAACAGAAAGCGACGTTTTACATTTTACATAAATCACATTATGCTAATGCTTGTTCCTTAAGAGAAGCAATGCGCCCTACTGGGCTACACGAACGCCTGAAGCATTTGCAAAACACATCATTAACATCTCAAAGGGGGAGAAGGAAGTGGTAAACTAAATCCGAGGACGTTTCCGGTGTAACTGTCGGTGTCGGTTGCGACACAATCCTTCAAGATACCTTCCCGTATTATCGCTGTTCACAGCTCCCGCCGCTGATCCCCACAGAGCGCTCTTCTCTTTCCGTTTTATTTTTATTATTTCCGCTACACCACTTACATCACAAAAACTTTTTTTCTGATCCTCTGTGGTAAATTCCTTTTAGCTTGCAATGGCCACGAAAATCACTACGTTATGCATCTGATACATGAAAACATTTTAAAAAGTGGGGAAAACTGAAATGGTACCCGAACTTGCCGGTTGGTTAAACATGAAACATGACGAACCAGAGCCGTTTGGTATAGCCTACAACCCTTCAAAGCGCGTTGCCATTTTTTCATGATGTTATATCTTTCCTTATGTTTACTATGGGAGGATTGTTAAGTTGTTGAAAGTCACTGACATGTTGAATGAGCGCATTGAAAATATAATATAAGAACAGCCACCTCATTAGTTAAAGCATTGGTTATGGGTTTTTTACCCAAACTACCATTCCCACATGTTTCATTTCACTACAAAAGACAAATTTTTTTACAACGCTTGGAAAAATGTTCGGGTACACAGGCAGGTTTTTTTTTCAGTGATCGCATCCGTTCACAAAAGCATATTACCGAATGCTAGTTTTACCTTCACCTCCATGAACGTGGTCTTGATACGGCGGGTTATTATAGAACTATCGCCTTCGTTTGCAGCTCACGCGTCGTGAAGACTGTATTACAGTGCACGTCACTGCGAGGCCTAATTAGGCACAGCCAAAACGTTCAGTCAAATCTGTCCAGGTTCCGACTGACGTTAAAAAAGAATCGATGATTTCGGTGGAGCCGACGAGAGAAATGGACTGCAAAACCAGGCGACTATACAGTGCTGAGAGCTATTATTGCACCATTTGCTTTTTCTACGACATTAGTTTATCATTCTCAATAAAATCCTTCCTAGAAGTCGTCAAGTCAATCCTGTAAAACGTCCCCGTAAAACTGCTGGCAAACCCAGCGAATATCACAGTTCGTATTTCTTTGTTGTTTAATTTGTGTATTTCTAGTTTTATCTAGGTTCTCCCTTCTCCGCATATCACCTTAATGTATCGTCCTTCTTTGTTCTTGCCCTTAAAATGTCACGTCTTTATTTTATATGTTGTTTTTACCAACTTCATTCCTAGCCTCATATGTCTTGAGACATAGATCCCAGCCTACACAATGCAATAAGCTCCAAGCCGACACATCTTTTAGCAGAACACGCAAGAACAGAAGATGCCACATCTTGGTGTAATTTAGTTTGGTTTATGGGTTTTAACGTCCGAATTCAACTCAGGCTATTAGAGATGCCGTCAAGGAGGACTCCGATAATATCAACAGCCTGCGGTCCTTTAACGTGCACTGGCTTCGCACAACAGTCGGGTGCCTTGTTTTTCACTTCCATTAAAAAACTGCCGCCACGGCCGAGATTTGATCCCACATTCTTGGAGATAGAAGTCGAGCACAGTAACCACTGCACCGCCGCGGCGGGATGCACCTCCTCTTCACCTCATTCCGGGAAGCGTGCGATTGGAACGGGATAATCCCACTCACAGAGGCTGCGCTGAAAAGAAAACAGAAACAAAACGAAAGGAAACAGAATAATGTGTGCGCCGAGCAATAGCTGCGAGGTTCCTTTCTCGAAGAAGAAATCTACTTCGAAGAGGCAATGCGCCGACTGCGATCCCCAAACTGCTAGTCCGCTACAAGTGCGCGACCGTCAAGAAAAAGGCAGGAGAAAAGACTGCGCCGATGATATCAAAAACAAGCTGGATCAGTCCCATTTAGAAATTGCTGATACGGTGATCTGCATCTTGGCATAGGATAAAAATTCTGTTCTGAACTTTTTTCATGCATAGGAGCACTGCTCCGGAAACAAGCAACCTGTCCATTTTCGCTGGATTGGTAACATGGCTACGTAAAATAGACGCAAACGCAATGTAAAACAAAACTCAGTGCAAAAAGCCACGCATATTTTTAGCACGGCGCTGCACTTACAACTGGGGCTTTGTGACATGGGCATATTTCTGTTGTTTCCTAAGCTGGGCTGGTTATAGTTTGTCGGATAGACTAAAAAAAAAAAAAACTGTAGGCGACACTAAAGTGACACTGAAGCGACACCTTAGCGCCATTTGAGAGCGCGACGTGAAAGCAGCAATGGCTCCCGTTTTGGGTATCCTCAATTGCGTACTTGACTCAATGAGTGATTCCTTAATTTGTACCTCTGTTATTTAGTACATGCTCATAAATCGCAACCTACCACATTATGTAACGGGCCCGATTGGCAAATCGGTTTCGCTACTCCGATGACCTCCGGCGCTGCATGATTATACACTAAAACAATACACACACACAAGAGAATTAAACCAAGACGTTAACACAGATGATGCTCTCGCTACCAACTGCCTGTTTTTGTGGTACGAAGAAGAAGAAAGCTTCGCAAGAAACGTGGGGTTACAATATGAAGAAGTAAACCGAAGAGTCGTATAACCAACTAGCCCGCTCGCAAGTGCTACTGAGCGGTTTCGCCAGATGGTGGGGGCTCTTTCTGCTCCACAATGTGACGAGTTGAGTAGGCTTCGAACAGGTGAGACGAGTGTTCGGTCTTGACCTGGTAGCCCTGTTTCTTAGCGGCGCTGAGGAGACTGTCATCACACGTCGGAACAGCGACACGCGGGAAAGTACTGCAATAAACAAGGAAGTCCTCTACTGAAGCAGTCGTCATGTTCGAGGCAATGAAGTGATGTGCTGGTTGCAACTCTGCTAATGTCACAAAGCATTTACAGACGGTGGCGAAGGCGTCTAGCCTAGGAACAAATCGATGCCCGTGAACGACGGCTACGGATACCGATAATGATTGTGTAGGTGTTTTACAAAAAAAAAAAAAAAAAAAAAAAAGAGATGATCCGCGTAAAAGTGTCTTAATTCCTAGAATATCTAACCCTACTGCAATTATAAGGACACGTATAACAGATCAGTTTGCAATGAAACACGCACGCGGTCATTATCAGCGTCCGTAGTGGTCTTCAACGGCCGCCTGGACAGTTGCTTGGATGGACGGATCCACGGCTGTCTGCATCATTACCTTGATCAGAACGAGTGCCTTGCCAGGTGTCTTCCACAGTTAACTGCAAACTTTCATCGAGTATTTTTGTTGCGACTTTCGCTTCAGTTTCCTCGACGCTGCTACGAATCGATTACATGCTCAAGAACATTCACTCGCTTCACCTGTTCGAAGACAACTTAACCCATCAGACTATTAAACTGAAGAGTTTCCCATCATTCCCCGAAATCGGTTTCCCACTCACGCTGATACGAGCGCAACGCTATGCCTAATCGCATTCTTTCCAGGACGCACATTGTAGACATCACCGCCAGCTTTAGCCAAACAACCCTAACGCGCTTGCACGGTATAGGCCTGTGTATCCTACATGGGATCCAAGGATCGCGGTGAACTTTATTCTCTCTTCACCTTCCTATCTCAAAGGCGCTTTGTAAGTCTGTAGCTCCTGCAATTTCAATGTCGCGTGGTCTCGTTACGTGGCACAATCAATCGAATAATTAGTGCCCGGCCGCGTCGTGTGCCAACTAGAGACTCGTGATTTTTTTCGCTGCATCAACAATGATAATGTCGGCAAAGCTAGATACACTCTTTCTTTTTGTAAAATAGCACATTCAATGCTGTCAAGTTATTAGATGCCGTTTGTCAAATAGTACGTAAATAAGTTTCTATTACCGGTAAAGGAAAGAGGAACCAGCTGTGGAATTAGAAATCCACTCAAAGAAGGGGAAGACGTCCTACGATGATATCGAATAGATGGCTACAACATGAGATCTCCTAAGAACGACCGATGTTTTTCATTCCTTCATTTAATGCTGCTATAAGCGAGCTCTTTCACGCTTTTTTTTTTTCATTCAAAAAAGCAAACGCTGTCGTTTTTCATTTAAATTCTTCGGCGAGAAATAAATCTAGAAGTTACCCTCGGCGCTAGCCAGCATTAATCAAGTGTTTTGTTCTCTTTCACCGTATTGTGCGGGCAGTAATTCCAGAACGAGGTGAATATGTTTTCTTTTTTATTTTTCATGTCTAAGGCAGAAAGTATTCTTTTTGCGCAATTAATTGTTTTTCCCCTCAGTTAGGTTCAAAATGCAATGTGTCAAGGATATCCGAATTTCATGCCTTCCACTTTGTTTTTTCAGCCGTAATTCAGTGGTAATCGTTCGAGCCATTTTTAACTCTTCGCAAATTAACCATACTTCAACAAAAAACACGCAGAGAGTAGAATCGAACGTTGTAAGTGAAGAAAAGTAAATATGAATCTCGCCTTCGTTTCAAGCACTCACGCTGCGCTTGTTCTCCCATCGCTGGATCAGCTTTTTCTCACACTTACTGCGGAGATATGTTGAACGAGCTCCCGAGAGGACCAGAAAAACGGAACAGGCACTCGTAGTGCGTGAGAGTTTTCCTTGTTTTTTGTTTAGTGCAGTTTGCATTTAACTTGCGCTACTGCACACTTTGTGTACTTTAATAAAATGTTCTCGATATTCCCGTCTCCTTTCCTTTTTTACCCCCCATGCTCCTAATAACGGCCCTCGCCTGTGCCGTAGATGGCTGAATATTCGTCGAACTTTTTTAATCGCGAATGGAGAATCGAGCGAAAAAGAAGGCTGATAAAAAGGCGCTTTATTCAGCACTCTCAGCGAATTAGGGAGCTGCTCGTGAATTCTGAGCTGTTTTTTTTTTCTACCTTCAATTTAATGAATGAAAAGAAACGCCTGAGACTGCATTTGCATTGAACTCAAAACGCCAAGCATAAAATATAAAAGAGCAGATAATTAAGAAGAGCACCATGTGGTATCTTGATCTGAGAACATCCATGACGACGGGTGTCAAATACCGTAGGCGTCAAAGGCTGCAGCCAACGACATGAGTGGCGAAGGAGTACTGAGTGCAACTGGAAAAGCCAGGAGGAATAATATCTTTTGCCGCGTTCTGATTGGAGAGGGCTACGTGATCAGGTTTTGTCTCGCCCAGGAAATCGTTGCACAACCCTTTAGTAGTGTGATCTACTTGCGCGTTGTGCAATGAACACGGGGCTGCAGCGTCAAAAACGTTATTCTCGAGTTGATGAATGGCGGCTTGAGGCTTGAACTCGGTTGTCCGTTTGTTATTAGCACCTAGGCTCTCTTACTCAACCAATTATCTAGGTGTCAGACACAGCCAGCAGATACGTACAAAATTGCAACAGTGGCATTATTAAGCCAAATTACGTAATTGTGCCAAGATGCATTCCATCCACCTCCCCCAACAAACTGTCTCTGCTTTGTGTATATTTTCTCTCTCTATTTATGGCCGCTGCTGTGGCACTAAAGCAAGACAATTCATAAGCAAGGTCATAATAGGATTGTCTAGTGTGTTTGCGGGGTGTGCTTATCGGGCAGAGAAATCGGACATCTTTGTCAAATGGAATGTTTTGTTAGCATTGCTTGTGTATTTACTCCAAATTGTTATACGAACTTCATTCTCACCTCTCGCACTTCTTCGTTGCTGCTTTCAACATCATGAACAACACAATTAACATTGTTTCGTTAACATTAGCATTGCTTCTGAGAAATGCGTAGAACATTCCAAGACAGACATAACTATTCGTAGTAATCATCGACGCCATTTACTAAAATTTGTTGATACGAGCTCCGATGTGCTTTAAAGTACATCTAACTGGATTTAACGACAATGTTGGCCACTTTTTTTCATGGTGTGCGTAATCATTAAAGCAGCTGCGATTGACATTGAACACGTGCAGACATGAGCGGTACGTCAGTTATTGGTTCTGACAATTATAAATTATTATGCTTAAAAACGGTGACAAGAAGTTACCGGGATTTCAACTCTTATTTTCAGAAGACCGTAAAAGAAGAATAAAATCTCGGTAAACACGAGCAGCCACCCCGGTAAGGCAGACGTGATTTTTCATCTTCCTTTTTTTTTTTAATTCCCGTCTGTTTCCCTTTTCTCTTTGTTTTTTTTTTTCTTTCCTGTCAACAGTTCTAGCCGTTATAGTGACTCGGCCTTTACGTCAAAAACCGCAAAAAAAAAATACAACATCAACTCTTGGATCGTCTTTTTCCGCGTATACATTTCATGATAAAGTCAAGGCAAGCTGCATATTTCTCTCGCCCAAGCCTATCTTCCACCTAAATGTTTTGATTCGAAGTGTCAGATCATATGCTACCTGCATATATCAGCATACAATGAAAAGCGGTGTCTACTCGCGTAGAGCTGATATCATTATATGGGTGTTCCGAACAAACGTCGGGAAACAAAACATTAGGTCCACATTTCGAGATATCTTTATCCTTCCCAGTTCGCACTGCCTTTCAAAGAACGTATAGGAATGCTCCTATACGTTCTTCTCTATGTTTTTTGAGAAACTAGTTTGGTGCGTGGCATAGTCTGTAGACCTGGCGAAAAAAGCGCAATGGCTTATCCAGTAAGTGGGTACGTTTCTGCATAGCCCGGTTATATCTGGCTGCTTGCGCAAAAGTAATGGGGCCCCAAATGTTCACTTATACCAGCTGCCTCACACAGTAACCATTGCATTCTGGAAGTTTCCTAATTCGTTAGTTTATTGTGCCATTCTTTAAACTTCAGGGAAAATAGCCGAGCGTGCATGGCACTCTTGTTGAAACTGTGTCCAATAGACGTACGTCAAGTCAACTCCGTACCATGGTACGGTGTAAAAGGGAATCCTACGATGAACTTCTGTCTTACGGTTACTGGGAAAGCAACATCGTGTCTTAATGCCGTACAATACAATTTCGGCCAGTATGGTGTGCACAAGGAATCCTGTGCACACCCGTATACAAATGAGATACAAAGAAGGGAAAACACTTGAATAATTTTATACACAATAAACGTTTCCCTGACCAAAAGGCAGTAGATAGACGTGCATCATACTGTGGAATTCTATGCGAGAACAGCATCTAAAATCTAAAATTTCTTGTGTGTGTTGCTTGTGTAGGGGATGGAGCATTTATTAGGTTATCACACTAAAAAAAACATAAAAGAAGGCATAAGGGTATTGAAGTCGCTTTATTCAATGCAGACTTGGTTTTCTTGATTTGTGTCATGGTGTAGCCCGTCGAAGTGAGCGGTCGCCGCTCACTTCGGCGCGGTCAGAACACTCGTTTTGTTAGCGCAAACTTTATTGGGAGCGCTGTAATATTATAACGCATGAGTGCAGTGATGTAGCGTTTTCCTTTTTTTTTTTTTTCGCGTGCTTTCTTAAAATGCAGAAAAAAAAATACGCTGGATAGGTTGATTTCAAAACCCCTTCCGCAAAGTGATGCATCCTACTTGGCCCCAAACTGAATTGTAAAGATTTTGCAAACTTTATCTTAGTTAATTGGCTACATAGGTAAAATGTAAAACACCTCTGAGGAGTGCTCCATAACTGTAGCGGCTGCAGCACCGGATACACCGAAAGAATTGTTATTGAGGGGTGATAACTCAAGTTGAGGACGGGCGCAGTCTATTATGGCTTGGTGATTAAAGAGGAAGTCCCAATCAAGGATGACGTCGTGTGATGAGCGGGCGAGGACGATGAATTCTATTGTGTAGGAAACGTCGTCGATGAGAAGACGGTCGGTGCAGGCGGCTAAGGGTCTAATATCCTGAGCACTTGCGGTGCGAAGAGAAACGGGAGGAAGCGACGTCATTACTTTGTTGTGTCTGCGACAGAGGGCGTAATTAAGAACTGAAACGGCTGCGCCAGTGGCCACAAGTGCTTCGACAGGAACGCCCGCAATGAATACGGTAACAATGTTGGCGGGCGCGGAAACAGGTCTTGAGTTAGTCCCTGATGGCACAGTTCTTGCCTCCGGAACTTCGGTCGTTCGTTTTCCGTGTGAACGGTTGATTGGCGACGGAGCATCGGAGCGCGGGAACGACAGCCAGGAGACGGTGAGCGGTGGGAGCGGTGATCGTAACTTGAAGAGGACTGCGGGGGAGGCTCAGGGAGCACGGGCGAGGAGGACACAGAGAGATTGTACGTCGGCTCACGCTTATAGCTGTAGGGACGAGGGCCAGGATAACGGCACAAACGAGCCACATAGCGGGCGACTCCACAAGCGTAGCAAGTAGTTCTGTTGTCTTGCGTGCGCTAGGGGTTGGAAGGCTGTGGCTGTGGTCGACGGCGGAGAACGGAGGATAAGGGGGATTGCAGGCTGCTGAGTTTGCTGAGGTTCTTGCGGTTAATATAGGAGGGGAGGCCGGCTGTACACAGGGGTGACAGGTGAGGGACATGGCCGCACCAAAACATAAGCGTGCCTGAGAGGAGCCGCGACTAGGGGCTGTTGAGGGGATGGCAGAACCTCAGCGAACTGCTCTTGTATGACACGCTGAATAGTGGGAGTGAGCAGCGGCGCAGGCGCAGGCGCTGGCGGGCAGGCAGACAAGGAAAACTGTTGTGCGACTTCCTCACGCAACAACTGTTCAAAGTGCTCAATGAGCGACTGTTGGTCCATGGCACCGTCCCCGGAGAGAGCCAAGCTTGAAAGGGTGGCCTGCTGAAGACCGGCACGTCGTGTGGAAAGGTCCTGTTTGCGCAGCTCATCGAAGCTCTGACAGAAGCTTATAACATAAATACAGTTGGTGGGTTTTTGGCGTAGAGCATCTGGAAGGCATCGTCGGCAATGTCTTGCATATTGTGTCTGATCTTATCGGCGTCGCTTATGATAGGATTTACGCGCTAGGTCGACGACATCCTCTATGTAACTTTTGAAATTTTCGCCGGTTTGTTGTGCCCGACTTTGCAAACGTTGCTTGGCGCAAAGCTTGCGTATAGCGGGGCGGCCAAAAATATCGGTCAGGCTAGTCTTGAGAGCTGTCCAGGTAGAGATGTCAGTTTCATGGTTGCGAAACCATAGATTGGTAACATCGCTCAAATAAAAGATAACATTTGTGAGCTTGACGATGTCGTCCCACTTGTTGTAAGCACTTACGCGCTCATATGATGCCAACCTGCCGCTGAAGATGGCTGGGTCATGCTGCCGGGGTGCGCCGGAACAGATGACAGGCGATGGAGGGGGTGGGGTTGGCAGTTGGTTGCCGGTCTCAGGCATCGTGGAAGTGGTAGGCAACGCTCGGCTGCAGAGCTCCAGGTTGAGGGGATTGTTGTCACCTCCACCACTTGTAATGCAAGTCCTTGTACAGGGTACAGCACAGTGAACAGCCAAGGGAACGGTCGGCGATCAGTCGTAGAGCACAGCACAGGCTCACAGCACAGGTCAACGCAGGCGCAAGCGTCGGAGCAAGCGTTGTCGTCATTGTCTTCCCGGACCATCAGGCATTGAACATGGTTGTCGTCCTCTTTCTTCAGCATCAGGCGCTGAACATTTCAGAGCCGAATATTTATCTTACAATGGTATCACTTAGATCAATATTGCAAAGCGAGTAAACGTCCCCTAATTACATAAACAGCAACCCTTCTATTCTGTGGTCAATAAAGCAGGACTGCCCGTATGTAAAGGCTTCAAACAGCAAGCCCGTATAGCGCGACGGAGCGCTATTCTATTCCGCGCGCATTTGTGGCTGCCTTTGCCGACCTCCCTAAGAGGGTGCATCTATGAAGGAAGACATCTTCCGTGCGGGCCAGACATAGTTCACGTAAGCGCCCCTTCGAAGAGTAGGGAAAAAGAACAAACCACGTTCGTCGGAATACAGCAGCGAACGTAATGCAAATTAGTGGCCTAGTAACTAGCAAGAAAAGACATTCCTTGCCTCTTGTCTTCATGTCCGCCTAAACAGGAGAATCCTAAAATTAAAAGACCTGAATATGAAGGAAGAGCGAGTTTTGGCGGCATATGAGGAAGCACAAGAAAGAGACTTTTGTTACTTTTTGTTTGTTTTTTTTCAAAATTATTATTTGCCGCAGAGCCTCATTTTTTAGTTTCGATCGGTTATTTGCCTGCCATTCATCTGTGGTGCAGGCAGATGTTTTTTCTTATTATAATTCACATTAGTCTTACCATAAAAATCAGATTAGATGACAAGAAAAGGGAAAATTTTCTGCCAACCACCATCTCTTTCAAGTCAAACCGGAATTCCAGCTTCGTCTCAGAAAATTCGTGGCTGCGCAGATGCCTTCGAAAACGGTTTCGTTGACGCCTTTCTCTTTCTTTTGTTGTGTCAGTTGCCACGGGAACACAGAGGATTTGGTGCTTACAAGGAAGGGGCCCAAGACGAGGCAGGGGGCTTGGAAGCCAGCCCTAGGATTCCGGCAAGGCAGTCAATCGTTCATGTAGCAGTAGTGCATATAATTTTCTTTCTTAACATTACAAGGTTACTTCGCCACGGTGTGAGAGAGAAAGCAAGCGATTACGAGACCGAGAGAGATTTTGTCTCGCCGTGCTTAGAAAGAAAAAAGTAAAACGAAATGCTGCTAGTGGCAATCATTGTTGTTTGTAAAAAGGCTCAGCGCGTGAGCTATAGCCAGACATGTTCCCCGTGATTTTATGATCCTCCGCGGCTTTGTGAATTGCCTCCTTCGTGCACAGTCTTTAAAGAAAGTAAATAAACAAATAAACGCCCTTCGCTTATTACTGAAGTAGTCAGCAGGTCGCTTGTAAACACATAACGAGGTTAGTCTACGAAGACTTTCGCTGTGACAGTGTCGGAATGACCGGCCCGTTCTCGCAGTTCGACAGTAAGCAGATACACGGCGAAACAGAACCATAGCTCCCAGCAAATGATTGTCTCAAAAAAGTGTCATTAGTTGTTGTTTTTTTGTGTTTTTTTTTTCACTTACGAAGTTGAAGAGCGCCGCAAACTTTCTAGGTTACGTTCCTTTCTGCACCTCACATTACGTCTCACCTCACCAAACGAAAAATTAGGAGTTACACTCTGTTTTTCTCGGTTACAAATTTTACTCTTACCAAGCTGACGCTCTCACTCTTTGTTGATTTATTATGATAGAAATTAAAATATTCTCAATGTCAATTTTTTTTATCTGATTCTCGTTAGTCTTGATAGCGGTTTACGGGTTTGTTTTTTGGCAGCAACAGCGTGCCGGAAGGGTAACTTCCTTCTTTTGAGCGTCAGGCTGTTTCAACCTTTACCTCTTTGCCGAGCTCAGGTGATTGCGATCGCGAGCGAGATCGGCTTAAAACGTAAAAAGCTTTCAAACTCTCCTTAACATAGCATTTCGTTTTCTTTTTCGTTTCCTTAACAACTGGAAATGCAAGCGCAAGAGTAAATGAAAAGATATTAGATCAGCAATTCGTGCTTTTGACCTTCCTGCTCTATTGAAGCGGCTGTCCTAACGTATGCATTCCTTTAAATATGCTAAGAAAGTATCCACATTCATTACCGTCAAATTTATTAGCACATAAGCATTAAAATATTCGACAAAAAGAATGGTATCCCTTGCCATGGCTTAGGCAAGAATTCTTTTGTGAAACATCCTCCCACTCATTAAGCAGCGAGAAGCAAAGACAAAAGCCAGGACCGAGCTGCCTTTTCTGTTTCATTAGGAATTTGATTTCCTGCCTTCGCAATTCTTGAACTTTGTCGCTAAAGGTATGTAACGGCAGGCGCAAAATGAAAACGCAATTCTAGGGCGGACGCACTTCCCATACAGCCGGTCATCGGTTCTCAGTTCACGTCAGTGCCAGTTCGTGGGCTGCTCGCTTCCGCTCAAATGCAAGACAGATATGAATCTTGAAACCCGATGATGCCAGCATAAGAGAGAATTGTGGGGCAACGCCGACGTAGAGAAAGCCTCTTAAGGTGTAGACATTTCAAAGCTCGTCATTTCTTTAAGTAGGCTACGATACCGAAACATGAAAACGTTCATCAACTGTCGGCGTCCCTGAGTCTTAACAGTATTCGTCTAATCTCCCTTTTCCGCAAGGGAATCGAAAGTGGGATGCGGAAGAAGGGGGTATTCATTTTAAAGTATAGCTCGTAGGAAACAAAAAAAGTTAATAGGCCTGAAGCAACATCATGACATTGATTATCGTTCAACCAAGATTCACATCACAGATGGGACGCTGGACGCGACCTGAGCATCTTTTCTACCATACCTTCATCGGTTAAATAACCAAATTAAATTCGCCGTAAGTTTACAACTACACGTATCAGCTAGAGTTTCAGAACCTGCTAGACGGAATTGCCTATAACGTACAAACGGAACTTATTTTACCTAGCCTTTTTTTTTTTTTTCCGATATCATATCAACGAAGCCCCGGCGTCTAGCGTCGACAGGTAAGATGCCGAAAGTCAATTCCCTGCATGCGATCAGCACGTGTGTAAAAAGATAGCGAACGCCTAGCAAACATCCTGCCTAATATCAGGCAGCCCAGTGGTCTCATAGACAGTCTGCCAGCCAATCACCGCATACCACCGCAACATGCTTTCATAACACAAAAACCTCTCAGCGCAGAGCTTTCACGGTGCGTCATTGTAACGTAACTGGCCGACGTTGTTAAGTCACCTCTGTCTGCAGACTTGTACGATTACGCTTAATGATTCATCAAATGACTACTCTACTAAATAGCTTCTATACGTAGAATAATCACCATCAAACTGATGAATCATGAACAGTCAATATAAACAAGTTTGCCACGACTACACAAATCACGTGTAACGCTTAGTTATAGGCCTCAACATAACACATGCACACATTTATTACTATACATGACACCAAACAAACCAAGTTTTGAACGAACGTGAAAGCGACAAAAAAAAAAACACTCCTGCATGACATCGCGCGTTGTGAAACGAGCCGACAAGTACCTTAGGCTAGCGAATAAAACAAAGCACTCGGTTGTTGTTATGGTGCTGAACTCTTTTTATCCTTTACTTGAGCTCCAGGTGGAATAACACGACGTTAGTGTCAATACAGATACACACCCTCATAAAAGGCTTCTTTCCCTACAGTTAGAACTTTCACATGTTAGCGGAGCGCCAGCTTGAAAACAGATATTCTCATGACTTAAAGGGCCTTTATAATCAACATCAAACCAATTGTATCAATATATCAAGTGATTTTATGCTGTAATTATGCGTTCAATGCACTGGTACAAGACTCTGATTTGATAAGACGTGGGCAATGAATATTGCATCTTTCGTTTGAGATGCCGATTATCTACGGTCGATGCAATGGGTCGGCTAATGCAAATATTAATCGACGTTACTCATACAGCAGTTGCTGTATTGACATACTGAATGGGAAGGGTTGAAGGCGACCCTAGGATTGTAATTTAGTTACAAGAATAGAGAAAAGAGAAAATAGCTTCTGAGCACCCCCCCCCCCCCCCCTTCCTTTTACCTTCAATAAAAAGCGAGCACAAGTGATTCCCGTCACGACTGCTTTACTCGAGGCGTGATCGGCTCTCTTTAATATTATAGAGTTCACTTGGACTAGAAAAAAAGGCTCAAATAAAGACGCTCGTATAATCTTCCGCGAAGCTTCGATGCATTCGGACTTTCTAAAACCTGGGGAAGCGAACTACACAATTTAGTAGATAGATAAAGCGAAGATCGTTGAAGCTCTGACAGTAGTCGCCTTGTAATTGAGGTTCAATTAATAGTGCAGCCTGCATTCGAAACAAGGCCTTTCGCGGGTGCCCGTTAATTCGAGGAACTGACGCTGCAGCGGCATCTAGCCTTCATCCAATAATTAGAACTCTTTCAGCCAAACCGGCACACAGCCACCATGGGCGCATCAAGGGCAATAAAGCTGGCCGCGAGTTTACGAAAAAGCTGAGATGGCCTGCTTCTATTTTAAACGACGCGAGCAGCATCTAGCTTTAATCTCGTGACTCAGTTTTAATCTCTGCGCGTCGCAAAGACTGCCGACAGCAGGAATATATCGCCCCACGCAAAAGCCCAAACACACATATGCCCATATACTGCATGTTACTTGTCTGAGAAGAAAAGTAATTTTTTCTTGTTTTAAATAAATAGGACAGGTTTTTCATCTTCTTTTTTTCTTTTTCTTTTTTTTTTTTTTTTTTTTTTTTTTTTTTTTTTTTTTTTTTTTTTTTTGCTCAGGCTTGTCTGCCAAGAAATTACTTTAGAATTTAATGGCCGCTGTCTTCGTTCCTCTTCAACTCTGGACGCGGGATTGGACAGTTGGAAACTTTCGCAAACGCAGATCCTGGGTTTTAATTAAATTTCAAAAGCACTTCGTGGACCCATCTGAAGTGTTCAAAAAGAGCTATTGCATTCAGATCTTTCTTGGGAATTACTTGCCTCCGAACTACAGTCCTACGTGAAAATCAAACACAGGATGGCTGTAGCTGCCACCAACAGCAATGACGAAATAAAATAAGGATGAAATCTACAGCACTGTATTTTCCCCTCGTGTTGACGGAAAGCAATTTTCCCACAAAGTTATTGGGGCGCGCCTGCCTTGCCTAGTAGATGACAGATTATTTCACTTTGTCTCAGCGTCCGTGCTTGTTGATGTTATGGTGGTTTTTCTATAATACTATGTATGCTGTAGGTTATATTATGTAGTGCCTTACTCGCACGCGTTATCGTGGTGATGTTACATAGTGGCTTTGACTTAGAGTGGCCAAAATTTAATTTTGCGCGTCGGTGCACGCACATGAAAGGTATGTCTTAAACCTGAACTCTTGTATTTTTTAACATAAATAATTTTGTTCTTAGATGAGGTTTCTTGATTATCTGGATAGATGCATGTTTTGTTTAAATTGAATCATGATCTTTAGACTCACAGGGTGTAAATTATTGCACCTGATTTTTTCTTCGGGCACATATTTGTAAAGGGTATGGCGGCACTGGAAACACGTGATGGCTGCTTCCCCTGATGGCTGCTTCCCCATTGATTGCGAAATTCCTCCAGCTGGGAGCTCCCCGCTCTTTTGCAGGTAAATGATTGGAAAGAGCCGTTAGTGAAGTCATATTTTTTTATTTGCTACGCTAGTAACGTATTCAGCACGGCTTCACGTGTCTGGCTACATAGCAGTGCGTTAAATGAACCTCTTGAAGTACCTGGAGCTTTACCTTGTTTAATTAAACCTCATGTAGAGAGAACTCACGCTAACCATAAGCGGGATAAAATTTAGAGGAGCCACAGTCATTGCGCTATCCAGGCAGTCAGATTGTCAATGTATATAAAAATAAGCTGCGATTTTGATGTTCGTTAAGAAACGAACGAAGCCTTACAACGTAAAAATGCAACTAAGACAAGAATCGTAGCCCGAAGTTTTTGAAATATGAATTGGGAACGAAACATGAGTACTCTTTATGCGCGTGTCAATTTTATAAATGACATTCTACCATTTCCTTCTTCTCAGAGGTCGGGAAGTCGTAAACCACTCCAGCATAATTGAAGCTAAATCAGGGCTCATAAAGCCGACTTTTCGACTCAGTTGAGCGAGGCACTCTCGTGGCCTTTTCGCTAATTGATCTTTTATAGCGCAGATATAAAAACTTTAAAAGCGCTGTATTAAATGAACGACTTGGGACTGTTTCCTAGAGCGCCAATCAAGCTTTTATCCTTTCAGCGACGGTCTTAAGAATTTGGCAAGTCGTCAAGATGAGCGGCGAAAACGAAAGTATGCCTCCAGAGGATGACCTGTTTAGAAGAAAGACCAGTCTCTCCTCCCAAGAGTCCACGTTAATTATCTCTGTATAGAGCGGTTAAATGGCTAGCAATCAACGAGTTCGTTTATGTGATGATAGTTTAACGACGCCCACAGCTAATGAATCTGTGAGGGGGGGAAATCACAGAGTGCGCTTGGATTGAGGATAGTTTGTGTGCTCAATCCAAGCCATCTTGGAGACTGTTGGTCTGTTTTTAGTCTGTACACCTTTCAGCCTATACCGAGTTCAATTTTTTTTATTCGCTCTATATATACACAATCACACGATACGTCATAGTCCTGACAGTCGCCGTCGCTTGCAAGCGCTTAAATACACTAAAATCCTGCTTATAAAAAAAATGATTTTTTTTTCTTTGCTTGCTCGAAGAAGCGCGCTTCGACATACCTGGAGAGAGCGATAAGTGCTTTCGCCGAACAGTCGCCGGCTGTTAATACACCCTGGCCCCGAGTTAACGCCGTCAAGGAGCATTGTATGTCGATAAATAATTAGAAACGCAGCGCTATCATCTCAAGCTAGGTTTTGCTCTCTAATTAAGTACTCCTGCTCTTGCCACGGTACTTATTTCTATTATCTTTCTTTTTTATTGTGGAAGTAGTTGGTTATTGGAGGGTAAAGGTAAAAGGTTAAAAAATTAAGTGCCTAAATTGGCGTGGTATAAAGTGCATGAAGGAGCTGGTTTGAAGGTCTACGTTAGCTGAGAACTAATTTGTCCCTGCCTGCTCCGCGTCGCTTCCTTTGTCTCCTCTCGTTCTGCTTTGCATACCTCGTACCATATCCTCTGCTCGTAAAATTTACATCTCAGTGGTTAAGACGCTCGACTACTTTCTTAATACCCGGGTTCGAACAGAACCACCCTAGTGTAGGTGGCTCTGGTCCAAACCCGACCGTCGGTGGCTGCGTTAGGTAGGCGTCCGTGTGCTGCGCGATATCTGTGCATGGTAAAGAAAGATAATAATATCAATAATAATAATAATAATAATAATAATAATAATAATAATAATAATAATAATAATAATAATAATAATAATAATAATAATAATAATAATAATAATAATAATAATAATAATAATAATAATAATAATAATAATAATAATATATAGTAGTACCGTAGTAATAGCAATAATATATAGCATAATGTATATAATAATAGTAATAATATTGTTATTATTATAATTCTTCACCATGTACTGATATCGCTGAGCACACGGACGGGTACCCGTTTAGTCTTCATCGAAACGCAGCCACCGGCGTTCGGTTTCAAACCAGAGCAACCTACACTAGGGTGGTTCTTTTCGAATCCGGGTATAACAAATGTAGTCGAGTGTTTTAACCACTGAGCCATCGCGGTGGGGCTGAAATGAGTTTAATAATAATAATAATAATAATAATAATAATAATAATAATAATAATAATAATAATAATAATAATAATAATAATAATAATAATATTAATAATAATAATAATAATTGTACTGTGATAGTCAGCACTTCAGCCATCGACATGCACCTGTGCGTTGTGCGACGAAGACAAAGAAGAAGTACGCTGGGCTCGCCGTTGCAAGGTCCTCTCCTCACAGCTCTCCATCTGAGCGTCAATAAACGCCCTATTACAATTGGCGGAGGTGCCGGAAACGATCCCATCCAAACTGGAACTGCGAAGCCGTATACTGCCCTCTACGACCGCCATGCAAGATGAGTCCCCTTCGACGCTGCCGGCCGTTCCACCCACGATCATGTGTTCTGGCGTCGTGCGCCAGCGTGACAATTGCCTCTTCAGTGGCACGGCCGATCAAGATGTCGACGACTGGCTGTCATCGTATGAAAGAGTAAGCAGCTACAACAAGTGGGATGACTCATACAAGCTCAGTAACGTCATATTCTGTCTGACGGACGTGGCGAACCTCTGGTTTCGCAACCATGAGACTGACCTGTCATCTTGGTCGGAATTTAAAAAGAATTTCGCGGAAGTGTTCGGCCGCCCGGCAGTGCGTAAGCTTCGTGCCGAACAACGTTTACACGATCGTGTTCAGCGCGCTGATGAGACCTTTACCAGCTACATAGGAGACATCGTTGATCTCTGCAAACGAGTCGACCCGGCCATGTCGGAAGCGAACAAAATCCGCTACATCCTCGAGAGCATTACTGAGGAGACCTTCCAGATGCTGGTAGCGAAAGATCCCACCAGCGTTAGTGAAATCGTGAAGCTTTGCCAGAGCTACGACGAGCTCCGCAAGCGGCGCGCTTCTAGGCGCCCCTCCAGTGTGTGCGACGAAGGCGTATCCGCATTATCCCTGGGTGGTTCGTCAACTTCTGAAGGGAGCCCGCTGAATCAACAGATCAAAGATTTTATTCGTGAAGAGGCCGCACGTCAACTGTCACTCCTTCCCCATTTTCAAGACTCGGGCCGCCTCGTTCCTGAACTGGCTCCATCTTTGGCCCCTACTATACGCCGTGTCGTGCAAGAACACGTCGCTGATTTCTTGCCGTCCAACCCCGTGCTGCCGCCTGTGACGGCACCTCTCACGAATGCCCAAGTAACGGCTAGGCCACCACCTTCGCCCACGTCTGGCTCCTAGGTGCAGGTCCCTGCCTACCGTTCACCGCCGCATGCTGAGCCTTCGTTCCAAGCCCCACCCTCAAGGTTCCGCCCACATCCTATGAAACCTTGGCGTACTACGGACTTCCGAACTGCTCGCATGATATCATCCTCGGATACGATTTTCTATCGACTCATCAGGCCGTTATTGACTGTGCTCGCGCGCAAATTGCCTCGCCCCCCTCTGTGATGCCCCCTTCTGTGGTACCCCTCCCCGCACTGCAAAACTTATCGTCGCCCATGACACCGACATTCCTCCGTTTTCTGCTGCCCTCGTACCACTGTCTTGTGAGTGTGCAACTCCTTTGACTGCGATTTTTACACCTTCCGAAGCCGCCTCCCGTCATCCCTGCCTCCTTTTTCCGTTCGCAGTTCTCGAAGTTCAAGACGGCGAGAGTGCACTTTACGCCTCGAACCCATTTTCTTGCCCAGCAGTCCTGCTCCGTGGCGAATGCATTGGACGTCTTGAAGAGCTTGATCCCAGTCATATCACCACTCTTGCTGACTCAACCCCCTCCTTCGACGTTAGACTGTGCTCTTGCGATGTTGCGACCACTTCGACGCCCTCCGACGTTTTCCAACATGCTATTGATGCTGATCTTCCACTTGCGCAACGTGATCAACTTGTCGCCCTCTTGCAGAACTTCGCTTCTTCATTCGACCTTCCTCAAACTGACTTGGGCCGCACGTCTGTCGTAGAGCACACCATCGACACCGGTAAAACCGCACCTCTGCGCCAGCGCCCCTATCGCGTGTCGGCTTCGGAGCGCCAAGTAATTGCTGATAATGTGGACGACATGCTCCGTCGTGGTGTCATTCGGCCATCCCACAGTTCCTGGGCGTCTCCAGTTATGTTGGTACCTAAGAAAGATGGCTCCTTCCGGTTTTGTGTCGACTACCGCCGGCTCAACAAGGTCACGCGCAAGGACGTCTATCCTCTGCCACGCATCGATGACGCACTGGACTGCTTGCAGGGCGCCGTTTTTCTCCTCGTTGGATTTACGATCTGGTTACTGGCAGGTGCCAATGGATGACGCTGACCGCTCTAAAACTGCCTTCATCACACCAGATGGATTATATGAATTCAACGTCATGCCCTTTGGGCTTTGCAACGCCCCTGCCACATTTGAACGCCTCATGGACACTGTGCTTCGTGGATTCAAGTGGCAAACCTGTCTTTGCTATCTCGATGATATCGTAGTCTTTTCTACCGATTTTCAATCCCACCTGCTCCGACTGAAGGACGTTCTCACTTGTCTCGCTACCGCCGGCCTCCAACTGAATCTGAAGAAGTGCCGCTTTGCTGCTCGCCGACTAACTATTCTAGGTCATGTCGTTTCTAAGGATGGCATTCTTCCCGATCCCACCAAACTTCGTGCAGTTGCCGAATTCCCACGCCCAAAATCACTGAAGCAGCTACGAAGTTTCATCGGCCTGTGCTCCTACTTTCGCCGCTTCATCTTAACTTTCGTCTCTACTATTGCTCCTCTCATCCAGCTCCTCTCCGGCAGCTCCGACCTCTCCGCATGGACACCTGCTTGTTATGACGCCTTCAACACTTTACGCCGTCTTTTGGTTTCGCCTCCCATCCTCCGCCACTTCGACCCGAATGCGCCAACTGAGATTCACACTGACGCTAGCGGTATTGGGATAGGCGCCGTTCTCACCCAACGCAAACCTGGTATCCGAGATTATGTGGTGGCGTACGCAAGCCGCACCTTGACCAAGGCAGAGTCCAAATATTCTGTTACGGAAAGAGAATGCTTGGCCATTATTTGGGCCATCGGCAAATTCCGTCCGTATGTCTATGGCCGACCATTTTATGTGGTCACTGATCATCACGCTCTGTGCTGGCTGGCGTCCCTCAAGGACCCGTCCCGCCCCCTTGCTCGCTGGGCTCTTCGCCTCCAAGAGTATCACATTCGTGTCATATATCGCTCAGGCCTCAAGCATACTGACGCGGACGCTCTTTCGCGCTCACCGCTGCCTCCCTCTTCGTTGTTTGATGAGGTCTGCGCCTACGATTTGTCTTCGCTTGCCACTATCGACATGGCCACGGAACAGCGGCGCGACCCGTGGATATCTACACTTCTGGACTTTCTTTCAAGTCACTCTCCAGGTCGTTTGTCTAGGGCGCTTGCCCGCCAAGCTCACCATTTTTCAATTCGTGACGGGCTGCTCTATCGCCGCAATTATCTTCACGAAGGAAGGAAGTGGCTTTTAGTCATCCCCCGTCATCTCCGCGCCGAAATTTGTGCTGCTTTTCATACTGATCCCCAGTGCGCCCACGGCGGAGTGTTGAAAGCCTACACGCGCTTGCGTCTACCCTTCTTCTGGCGTGGAATGTACCGCTTTGTCCGCCATTTTGTCCGCTCTTGCCAGTCTTGCCAACGCCGAAAAACTCCTCTCAAATCTCCTGCTTCGTTGCAGCCGTTGCCCTGTCCTGCCCGTCCGTTTGATCGTGTCGGCATAGATCTATACGGTCCCCTTCCTACAACTTCAGCTGGCAACCGCTGGATTATTGTGGCAGTGGATCATCTGACCCGCTACACTGAGACATCATCATTGCCCTCTGCTTCTGCACGCGACGTGGCTGCCTTTATTCTGAAAAACCTGGTTCTTCGCCATGGTGCCCCTCGCGAACTGCTCAGTGACCGCGGACGCGTTTTCTTATCAGACGCTCTTGAGGCTCTCCTGAAAGAATGCCGCATCATACACCGCACCACTACCTCGTACCACCCTCAGACGAATGGACTGACAGAACGTTTCAACCGCACTCTCGGTGACATCCTGGCCATGTACGTGAACACCGACCATTCCAATTGGGACCAATTTCTACCGTTTGTTACTTACGCATATAACACCGCGACACAGACCACTACTAGATTCTCTCCATTCTTTCTCCTTTACGGGCGCGAGCCACCCTGTACTATGGACACACTTTTTCCTTACCGCCCTGACGTTTCCGAATCTTCCCCGCTATCCGATGCCGTCACGTACGCAGAAGAATGCCGTCAGCTCGCCCGCTCTCTCACAACAGAAAATCAGTGGCAACAAAAATACCTCCTTGATACCGGCGAAGCTTCGTCATATCTCTCGAACTCTCTGGTGTCACTCTGGGTGCCCTCCACAACCCCTGGCCTTTCAAAGAAGTTTCTTGCTCGCTACCACGGGCCATATAGGGTCCTCCAGCAAACATCTGCAGTCAACTACGTAGTTGAGCCCGTCACGCCCTCTGCGGACTTGCGTCGTCGTGGTCGTGAAACAGTTCACGTGAACCGATTGAAGCCATTCTATGACCCCGCTGTACTTTCCGCGCCATAAGTCGCCAGGATGGCTCCTTTTTTTTTTCCCGGGGGGAAAATGTACTCTGATAGTCAGAACTTCAGCCATCGACATGCACCAGTGCGTTGTGCGACGAAGACAAAGAAGTACGCTGGGCTCGCCGTTGCAAGGTCCTCTCCTCACAGCTCTCCGTCTGAGCGTCAATAAACGTCCGATTACATAATAATAGTAATAATAATAATAATTATTATTATTATACAATAATTCATTTACGTGAAAGGAAAGGAACAGTATCTGTCACTCTTTTACCGTAGACACCTGACCGAACCGTAAGTAAGGGAAGGGAGGAAGGTGGCAGTGAAAGTCGAAAGAAAGAGGTGCCATAATAATTTCGAGCACTTGATGACCTTTATTCTGTAGGACATTGCAGAGCCTACGGACGTTTCTCCATTTCATCCCACATCGAAACACAGCCGCCGAATATTGTTGTGGCTGTAGGAATAAGGAAAAGAAAATGCACGGGCCTGCTACTGGCTCTGTAGCTGAGCCACCTCCGCTGCCTCGTGCGGACAAAAGAGAAAGTAGAGAAGAGGGAGAGAATGATGCGTGCCGCAACAGCCGTCCTGGCTAATATGCTTTGAAGTTTAATCTGTACATATAAATCTTACTATTCTCTTACTGCGTGCGTTAGTATTTACTCATATATTTTGGTTTATCATATTTACATTTCCTTTTCTATTCCCTAGCATTTATTTTTTTTTTCCGATGTAGTTATACATCTCAAAATCTAAATATCTCTGCACCCCAATTCTTGGCCGATCCCCCTGTTTGGGTATGTGCCATCACATTAGAGGACAACAACAACAACAACAACAACAACAGCCGTCTTCCACCACCTAAGCGGTGGCGGGTGCCATGACTGCCTACAACAGATAAAAATCGGCGGGAGGTACCTATAGGGAAAGCTGTGCTGCCGTCTATGGGAGTTTACATGGAGTTTCCAGACGGCCAGTTCAGCCACCATGAGCGCTCAAAGCATCATGGGCCGGTGAGCTACCCAGTGCAGAACTACAACTTTTGGCCAAAACTAATGCAAAGATAAACGTTGTTTTACCGTAAATAATGCCCGAAGATTGAATATTGTGACTGTAAATTGCAAAAAGAGAGAGAAACAGCATGTCAGTGTGATATTTATCCAATATAAGCGACGGCTCTTTCTCCTATTGGCTTAGTTTTGAGCAGCACAAATACCAATATTACGCACTTAATTGGCAAAATTTGAAGTAAAAAAATGTTACAAAAATATTTATGGTTGTACAATCACTGAAGGAAGTTTTTAGAGGCATTTCGGGAAACAACAATCATTTATTGGCGACGTCTGCTTTTGCGCCTTCGCTACAATGGTTTTCGCGGTCTATGTACGCACCTTCAGATGATGATGACAACGAAAAAGATACATCGCAGTAACGCCACTCCACGTACCCGAGAAAAACCGACTGTCCCGCAACAAGTAGCACACCGGCCCATGATTCTTAGCGCGCCCATGGTGGCTGAA
Source organism: Amblyomma maculatum (assembly GCF_055883805.1). Classification (NCBI taxonomy): domain Eukaryota; kingdom Metazoa; phylum Arthropoda; class Arachnida; order Ixodida; family Ixodidae; genus Amblyomma; species Amblyomma maculatum. Next base: position 42,792,582 of record NC_139349.1, on the reverse strand, counting down.
GTGCAGCGCCCTCAGCTTTCCCTCTAGTTAGTGTAAGGAACTCTATGGCGGGAGGCTAGCCCCCGCCGCAAGCGGCGTTGAACTACCGTCCCAGACCCGCAGGGCCAGGAACAATCACCCTGCACCACCTCCGCCCCCCGCCAACCGGCTGTCGGGCTCTAACTCGGGTAATCCGCTACTGTAGTCGGGCGTCTTAACCACTTGCACCGTCACGACGGGGCGAATAATTTCCTTAAATATAATCGGTTTACAGGAAAGGGAAGGCGCAGCATCTGTCACACTTGTTCTGTCCACACCTGAACCACAGTGGAAAGAGAGAAAGAGGAGCCGTATTGGAGGGCTGCGGAGTAATTTCGACCACCTGGGTATTTTTAACGTGCGCTGACAACGCACAGCACACCAGCGCCTCTCCGTTTCGCCTCCACTCAAACGCTGCCGCCGGCGGAATACATTTATTTTAGTTTATTAATGCGAAAGCATTGCTTCGCTATGTTCACAGCCCCGCCGCGGTGGTGCAGTGATAAGACGCCCAACTACCGTGCCGGAGTTTCCGGGTTCGATCCCGACCATGGTGGCTGTGTTTCGATGGAGCCGAAACGAAGAGGCGCCCGTGTGCTGTGCGATGTTAGCATTGTTGTTATTGTTGGGGCTGTAGGAAAGAGGAAAAGAAAATGCACGGGCCTGCTATTGGCTCTGTAGCTGAGCTGATTGACTTGTAGGAAGGAAAAGGCGCGGTAACTGTCTCACTTGTTTTCTGCGGACACCTCAACCGCACCGTAAGGGAAGGGAGGAAGGTGGGCGTAAAAGTGGAAAGAGAGAAAGACGAGCCGTAGTGGCGGGCTACGGTGCAATTTCGACCACCTAGGGATCTTTAATGTTGCCTGAGTTTTAATCTGATGGGGCTGGGGCAGGTAGGTCACCGACGCTTGCAGCGGGGGCTAGCCTGCCACCCAATTTTTATCTGTTGTAGGTTGTCATTGCACCCGCCACCGCTTCGGTGGTGGACGACGGCTGTTGCTTCTGCGCGCGTCTTTCTTTCCCTCTTCCTTTTCTTCTCTATTTTCTCTTCTGTCTGCACGAGGCAGCGAAGGTGGCTCAGCTACAGAGCCAGTAGCAGGCCCGTGCAGTTTCTTTTCCTTCTTCCTACAGCCACAACAACAACAACGCTGACGTCGCACAGCACACGGACGCCTCTTCGTTTCGCCTCCATCGAAACGCAGCCGCCGAGGTCGGGTTGGAACCTCTGTAGCTGAGCTGGGGCCGAATCCACGAAAGAGTTCGCTTTGGAACGCGTTCGCTTTCCCTCTCGCCGCCTCGCTCCATTGGTCGCGTGCCGCCACCGCTGGTGGTGACGCCATTTCACGAAGGCGGGACAACGGATTTCGTTGACGTCACGAGACATGTCAATCAAATGAAAGCGAACGCGTTCGGTCGCTGTGTGTGGAACTCGGTAAGTGGCGTTCGCTTCAGCGCGAGAATCATGCCGTACGTGCCCCCCGTCGCCGCGCTGTTGTTCGCAGTGCTCAGCGAATGTGATCGGTGGTTTCAGCGGTCGCGCGCACATGACGATCCTTTCGACATGCCTGACGATGCCTTCCGAAGGCCCTTCACACAGTCGAAGGGGCTTGTACGCGGGCTATGCGAAGAGCTAAAACCCCACCGTGGCCCAACGAGGATAGGCGCACTCACAACAGAGCGGAAAGTACTCGGCGCGCTGCGGTTCTTCGCTACCGGAGGCTTCCAGGCGGCAGTCGCCGGTGAACCGGACAAGTTTGGCCGTCGCTCAGGCAATCGTGCGTGTCGGCACGGAGAAAAACTGGGTGTCGTTTCCTCCGACTCCTGAGGACAAGGCCCGCGCCAAGGCAGAGCAAACGAGATGGGACCGCCCAGCAAAGCCGATTGGCTGTTCTCTGCCCCCAGCGTTCATCCCACCCTTCTCCCCCCGATGCCTACGTCAAATTGACGTCACGGCAAAGCGAACGCGTTCCAAAGCGAACTCTTTCGTGAATTCGGCCCCTGATTTAAACTGATTTATTTATAGGAAGGGGAAGGCACGGTGACTGTCTCACTTGTTTTCTGTGGACACCTTAACCGCGCCGTAATGGAAGGGAGGAAGGTGGGAGTGAAAGTGAAAATAGAGAAAGAGGAGCAGTAGTGGAGGGCTACGGAGCAATTTCGACCACCTGTGGATCTTTAACGTGCGCTGACATCGCACAGCACACGGACGCCTCTTCGTTTCGCCTCCATCGAAACGCAGCACCCCCGCTGCATCGTGCAGACACAGAAGAAAATGGAGAAGAAAGAAAAGAAAGAGGGATGGAAAGACGCGCGCCACAACAGCCGTCGTCCACTACCGAAACGGTGGCGGATGCAATGACGGCCTACAACAGATAAAAATTCAGTGGCAGGCTAGCCTCCTCCGCAAGCGGCGGTGACCCACCTGTCCCAGCCCCATCAGGGGAGTACCAGGACCCTTGCCTGATGTCAGCGCACGTTAATGATCCCCAGGTGGTCGAAATTACTCTGTAGCCCTCCACTACGGCTCCCCTTTCTCTCTTTCCACTTTCACTCCCGCCTTCCTCCCTTTACTTACGGCGCGGTTCTGATGTCCACACCTACAAGTGTGACATATACTGCGTTTTTCCCTTCGTGTGAACCAATTATTATGTTTATTGTTCGCCATCCGCAGAACGTGTCCGCACACCGTGTCCGCACAATCGTGCCCGCCGCAGTTGTAATTGAGGAGCGATAGCGGTTAATGAGTGAAGTCAATCAATAGAGGGTGACGTAATGTTGTGTCTGAAAAATAATTAGTCCAATTAGTTTGGTGATTAATTAGAATAACTGCTTCACACGAAAGGGAAGGCGTAGTATCTGTTACACTTGTTCTGTGGACATAAAACAGCGCAGTAACGAAAGGGATGAAGGTGGCAGTGAAAGAGGGAAAAGAGCAAGGGCTGCCGTAGTGGAAACGTCAAGAATGTGACGTCACGAAACCGGAAGTCGAACCAAAAAACGGCATGGGAAGAGATTGGCGCGCAATTTGAAAGTAGCAAAAACTAAAATGGGTAAACGAAGTGAATTAAGCAACTAGAAGCAGCCACAAGCACCCAACAGCAGCATCCGTTCTTTCGCATTACTCCAATGCTGATTGTGCAGTGCTCTTTATATTTTTTTTTTGAGGGGAGGGGGGGGGGGGGAAGAAGACGCAGTATATGTCTCACTTATCAGCGGGCGCCTAAACTACAATGAAGGGCATACCGTTGGAGACACTCTAGTCGCCGTTCCGAACGCCTATATAGCGTATTAGCCTCCAACATAATTAGCAGATGAATGAGAGATAGGGAGCGTTTGGTATGACACCATGCTGAATGTTGCTTAAAAAACGCTTGCATAAATGTTAATGAGAACTCGCATGCATGTGATAGAGTTCCCCTTCTTGGGTCTCCAAGTCTTTTCTACCTCGGGGCGGCGGGGTGGCCCAGTGGTTACGAGGCTCGACCACTGTGCCGAAGGATGCGCGATCGAATCCCGGCCTCGGCAGCAGCTTTTCGATGGAGGCAAAAAGCAAAGCGCCCGTGTGCTATGCGACTTAGTGCAAGTTAAAGAACCCCAGCTGGTTGAAACTTCCGGAGCTCTCCACTACGGCGTCTTTCATTGCCTGAGTCGCTTTGGGACGTTCGGGAAGTATTCCTCTGAGGCTGCTGTCGCGCTCACGTCCGGCCACATGTAATGAAGAACAGAGGCTTATGTCATGTATCCCCAGCACGTTGCAAGCTGCGACGTAATAAAGTGAAATAAATAAAGAGTCCTTTTATGCGAATCTGTATAAAGTTACAACAATGGCTACAACGCGCTCGCTACATTGTAATTATTTGTCCAGAGCACTTTCTTACTCCTAATAGAGCGTGGTTGTTTGCCAGTTGGTGAAACATTGCAAGGAACAAAACCAGACGAGACAGGTAAGATAAATAGACAGTGTTGTTTCCTTCTTTCTGTCCTGTCCTTTCTGCGGTTTTGTTCTTTACTTTCTTACTCAACGGTTCCAGAGTGATAGCTCTAATTCTCCCATGGTCAACACCGATGGTCATCTGGCTGACCGATGTGACCTCCAAACTGGAAGGGTGCATTCGTTAGTCGCTTTGCAGGCCACGCTCTAGCAGTTCACCGCGCATCTGTGAGGAGGACGACTACGACAATTGTGCATACTTTTTCCTCGCAGCGGCAATTGCAGCTGCGCAAAACCCCGTAATATGTAAGACGAACGGTGCCTAATCGTGTGATAATGCAGTTTGATGGGAATATAAGACGTGCTCTGCCTAGCTGCTACGGAAAACTATGAGTATGGAGCCGGATGCCAGACGGCATCCGTCACCGGTTCATCGCAGACCCCGGACTGCTTTGACGATCCTTACAATACAGAGCGACCCAAAGCTAAATTTGTGAGAAAGAGAGCAATACAGTGTGTTCGGGTCACTGTTGAAAGGGATAAAAAACGGATGTTGTTCATCCGTTGCTGATGTTCATGAGCAAGCAAAGTCTGGCCACGTTGAGCAGTAAAGTCAAGACAAACCATGTGAATCGAGCTATCGCTAGACACATTAGGTTCAGCCGCGATAAACCCCAGCAATTTTGCCGCCCTCGTAATTCAGCAGCTCCTCAGTGCGCACGCAATCTTCGTGTGCCATCGTGATCCCGCAGGGGTAGAAACGAGAGCGATCAATGGCAGGCCGAGGTACGTGACTCAACCCCCCAGGCTACGGCCCACCGCAGGCTGCCATTATCTTCCCATTAGCGGCCAATTACGTGGGCGGCAAATGGGAACGGTGGGCATTGCCACAGGTAAACGTACCGGTCGATTTCTTATCCGCTCAATCTCTTCCAGCCTTACTTAGACCCGGTCTTGATTCCGAAGGACCTGAACCATTGCACACGGAAGCCTTGGGCGCTAAGTTCTACTTACGTCAGCAAAGACAGGCACTTATACGTCTAGTAACGAGTCGGTCCCTTCCTGTCTTAAGTAAATGAATATGAAGGAAGAAAGCACCCGCGGGAAAGGCACATAGCACAGGAACCCGGCATTACTAGAGCACCCAAGTAGGTTCCCTACACGAGAGTACTCCCTTAGCAGCAGTTCTTTTCTTTTTGATCAGTGCCTTGGTTCTTTTTTTTCTGAACATGAACATAATGGGAGAACAATTATGTATGCTCTTGGCGTATACGTCTGAGCAATGATCAGCATTCAGAAAGTTTATGAATACTCGCGGCACCCAAACATTTATAGGAGACGCATGTTGTCGGAAGAAACTTTATTCCAGCTCTGTCTCGAGACACAGCCGCTTGTTACTAATAGCAGTAAATACGAGTTCACGCTACCTACAACCTGACCCATTTTAGTCAACTGGAGTATGTCTCTAAGACAGTAAATTTCTCTCAGCCATTCCCGTCCAGTAGATTCTTGATGGCAATAGTAGCCGGCTTTACCATACATAAGCGAGTCTCTAAAAAAATTATTTTGTTCCAGTTAGCTCAGACGAACATTGATTAGTCCAGTGCTATCATGTGAATTGGTAAGCCCTATACGTAACCAATAATATGGGGTTAAAAGTCGCAGGTCCTCGCAAAATTGACTGCATGTCACAAAATTTCATGGGCTCAGTAGTTTGCTTGCAATGTGCGTACATTATCTCATTTGAAGCGTTCGCTTTCCGTTTTTTGTTCTCAGCCAACACTGATTTCTGGTTACGAAACACAGCATTATCTGTGTGCGCTTTTCTGATGTCGGTGTTTGCTGGCAATATTTAGTTTCCGCGCATTAGAGAGTCGGCTACTGGGGAAACGATTGAAGACAGAAATAATACAAGGATATAAGCATTCACTAGAGCTTCTCACAATGTTTGCTTAAGTGATGGCTGCTCAATTATTTTCCTCCTTTCTCGTAGATTAGTCAAATATCTTCTTTTTTATACACTCTATAGGGATTTTTTTTTTGTTTTTTTTACAGATAAGGCTTCCTTCTTTCGCCGTATTTCTTGCCTCACACGTAAAGAGGACAATCTCTATATCTGGTGTGAGCATTTGCAGCGTTCCTTCGTACATGTGCTTTTTGTTTATGCTTTGTTGTATTGCCCAAAAGGGTGCGCGTTAGTAGAATCAAGGTATATAAGGACAGCAGCTTCTTATCTTCCGTACCCGGAGAACTCCATAGATTTTTTTTTTCTCAATAACTAAGGAAATTTACTGGGAAGTGAACTAATATTCTACCATCCTATAGCTGCTTCCGTTACCGCTACCAGGACAACGACGAAGCATTCAGGGGCTTCGTCGTCTCCTTTTGTATCGTCTCCGTCGTCTCCTTTTGTGAACTACATTAAAGGGCATTTCTTCTCAATAAGAGTCATCATCGCGACACACAATGAGTGGAGCTACTTGGTGCCTAATGCTGTAACCACAGATTTAGCCAGATAATTAAGGAGATTGCTCAGTGAAGAAGAATATATCGAAACGTGACACAAAGCTTTCTGCCTTACTCCGATAAAGCGCGGGCCTGTTTTATATTGCCGATGCAACATCCCCTCCCCCCTCCCCCCCCCCCCCCCCCCTTTTTTTTTTTTTGCCACTCCTGTAAAGCGAGCTTCATGCTTGACATCCAGGTGCCTTAACGAAACAAGCTTTCTAAGCGTAATGACGACAGGAAATATATTTCTTCTTTAATAATCGACATATGTAGCCTCAACTGCCCGCTTTTAACTTTGGTCAATATAAACCATACAAGTGCTGAAAATCCATTTATGTTCAGGATATGTAATATCAATAGTGTCTCGATTATCACCAGCAAAGCTTTTAGCATGATTTTTTCAATGCGTTCGTAAACTAAGCGCTGAAATGAAGCAACCTTTGCAAATTGGACGCAACGCTAGCACCGTCGAAACTTCGAGCTGAGGCTCGCAATTGCGTTTCGCACAGCGACTTCAAAACAAAACAAAAAAAAAACAGCACACCTTCTTTTGATAAAAAGGAGGGTGATCATAGCAGATATATTGAAACGGGCTTAGGATATATAACTCTCGATTTGAGGATATCGACGTTTAACATTCAGTTTAACACAAGTTACGCAACCGCTGATTTCAACAATTTTCGAATATATTTAGAACATTGAAGTAAGGTGGTTTAAGTGAAGGAACCTGGTGGAAATGATTCAAGGAAACGACTTTCGCGCACTCTCCGCACCGAAACGAAGAAATATTCCAAGCTCGAGATTACCGCCATGGGAGCCAGCTTAGTTATGCCCAACTCATTCTTGGCAGAATAAAGAAATTCTGCAAAGCTCTAGAGCCTAATGGTGGAAATAAATCATCCTTATTTCTGTCCAAAGAGCAGCAGAGCTTTACGTTAAACTCGAACGAAGAGGGAGCACACCCGGAGAACAGCATAAAGAAGCTAGCAGAATTCTGCACGCTGTGCAGAAGCTTTTGCCCACCCTTTTTGTATGAAACGAATACACAGACACACAAATATCCAGCCCTCAGCAGTCGTGTTGAACGGCTCTGCATCGTTTCACAATTATAATAATTCAGTATCTTTTTTCGCGATTATATTTCGAGATAATAATAGTGAAGGATAGTGTTTTTTTTTTCTGTATTGTATTTAGCTCCTCGCGCTGCAAAGGTATTTATATTTAATCCTACGTACAAAGAAAACCTCTGAAAATGCCGTAAAAGGAAGTCATTGACTCTTTTACGGTTTAAATCAAAGGAGTCATACATTGTATTCATTATTTCACCTTCCTGTATAATGAAGTCCTCCAGTGCAGGTAGCAAACCGGTTTCTTTTACGGGTTAACCTCCGTGCCTTACCTCCTCATCTTCCTCCTCCGAATATAATTTTTGTCTTGATTCTAATAGGTCAGGAATTACACAACGCTTTGAATTTATAGCACACTCGCAATAAAAGAGTGGGTTCTGCCTTCTCTTTTATACTGGGGAAACCCTGTACAATTTGGAGAAAAAATCACATTTTGTTTGGGCGCAAAGCTGGCTGCCCCGGCAGTAGGAAAAGAGCCAAAACGCGATATTTGAGAACAGTCATGACATTTCAGTAAGAAGAAGTAAACGTGCGACCGGATTTGCTACTTGCCCCGTTTAACTTTACGAACCTTACGAGTAGTCTTCAAGCACTCCACAAACAATAAATGATGTATTTTCTTGGAGCAATGTCTTAGAAACAGCGTCTTATGTGTTAAAATGGGGGGGGGGGGGGGGGGTATCATTCACAGAACTGCATTTTAGGGCACATTGCACTTCGACTCTATCGATTGTCATTATAGTCGTTGCAGAGAATCATTCACGAGTTGGAATGAAGCGCAATACCAAAAGCATTCATTTAGGAGAAGAAAAGCTAGTGGCTTCAAATGAAATATGAAAATGGATTTGGTTTGTTACGTAAACGATTCTCCTAAGATGTAATGAGGAGCTCTGCAAAACACATCTTGCCAAGCATGGACCAGAGCATCTGATTATAGTCGGTTTATAATAGTGACTGAACGGTATCACAGAGGCTGACGCAGTAATTAAAGAGTAAGTATTAGTTGGGAATGCAGAAAGTTAGGTGGGCGGATCAGGTTAAGAAGTTCGCAGGGGTTACGTGGATGCAGCTAGCACAGAACCGGGTTAATTGGAGAAATATGGGAGAGGCTTTCGCCCTGCAATGGGTATAGTCAGGCTGCTACTGCTGATGATGATGACGATGAAGTATTAGTTCATAAACATGAGGACAAGGGCAAGCACAAAATAAGGTTCACGCTGCATGTTTTATTCCTAGTGGCGCAAAATTCCGTTTTCTCGACAAAAGGAAATATTGTTTAGGTACACAACAAATGCCAGCAATAACTTAAAACGTAAGATATGGGAGGCTCAGAATAGCGCTAAGGACCCCCACCCCACCCGAACGATTTGGCATGTCACAAAAACAACCCTGCTCTTGCTGTTTTGTACTACATTTATTGAAAATTCTATCAGCGCCTTAGCTTGGGCAAGTCATCAAACGGCCGGGTATGAGCCAAAGGACGCAGCAATATGCGCGACACACACACGAAACTGGTAAGTGTTAAGCTATGCAACTGTTTGAAATCTACCTTCTTTCTTTCTCCAGGACACCCGACCAAAGACACAGTGCGCACATTTTCCTGGTCACATGTATCCGTATCCATGTCGCTATGTGCACTTAAGCATAAAGGAGCCCTGGGTTCTGTTAAATATAGATCGAGCCATTGCGGTAAGAGAGAACTGGTGAAACGGGGCCCTTAGCAGCGTCATCTTGCCTTGTCAAGCTTTTATTAACGGCCCACACATTTTTACCCCATGTCCGTATTTTCCCTGTGAATACGACTGCATTCAACATTTCACAATCGCAGAGGCCACTCGTTAACTCAAAGACGGCTGTGGGGATTGACAAGAAAAACAGCGCCGAAAGCAGTCCTTTTTTTTTCTCCTCGGAATAAGGGCTGCCCACTTCTCTACAGAAATCGTGTCGTCCACCGAGTGTCGCTTATTGCCGGCTAACGCGAAGTACAGCTCCGCGTGAAACAACATCAGTTTCAGAGCATTAGTTACAAGCATGGGGCTGAAAAAGCTGCTCAATTCTCGTAACGAGGGGTCGAGAGCAATTCAAAAAGAAACAGTGAATCCGTCGAGCTCTTAATAGGGATCTCGACCTTCACAACCGTTTCCGAGAAACCCGTAATGATGGTTGGATTTCTTTTTTTTTTATACATTAAAATAATGATCTGTCTTTTTTATCTTACTGTTCACTGCCCAGGGGAACATAGGTTTTCTACATTTACAATAAGTGTCATACAAGCTATATTTTTCGTTTAATGGTTGGTGTCATTGATAGAGAGCATTGAAAAAAAACTGTGAGGATGGTCAGAGGTTCGGAGATTGTTATCCGTATCATAAATTCTTCTTCGTCTTAAGTATCTCAAGAGCATAATTATGATTGATCGAACGTGACAGTATTATCAGCCTGATATATACCAGTGAGTCGACTTTAAAGAATAATTGGTGGCTTTCAAGAGACTGCCCTCAAATGGCTGCAAATAGTTCTGAATCTTGCAAAAGATGCGAAGTGTCACAGGTTTTGCTAAGTATTTGGTTAGATGAAAAAATAAAGTTTTGGCAGCTCACTGTCAAGTATGTTTGCCACGCCAAAAAAGCCTATTAAAATTCTTGGAAGCATTAAAAGAGGATGTTCGGCTGTGGTTCCTTTACAAGGGTTGTTTTTTACTTCAAGTAAGTAAGTGGTGCATCTTGCCTTAAATTAGCCTCAAAATATGATGATCCGAACTGTTATTGTACAAGAACAAAGATAGCTGTGTACGACTAAATATTATTTCACTACAATGAAACGGTTAGTGCAAATGATCCTAGAGCAACTGCAAGGTCTCAGGGGAAGGGAAGACAAGAGGAGAACCGGGAGCTTAATCATCGTATTGTGTACTGGCTGCTGAGTAAAATACTTTCTTTTTATCAGGAATTTAGTAACATGTGTTACAATAAGTCAAGTGTAGCCTAACCAAAATTTCCTTGTTATGTTTTAATGTTCCATTCGTAGAAACATGTTTCCTGGAAACATGTTTGTATTGTCGCTCTAGGTTGCAGTATTTGAGGTGATACCTACACCGCCATCTGCTTGTCATCGGTAGTGTCGAAAAGGTTGAAGGACTTATCACTGCTAAACCTCGGTTAGCCCACTCTGGTTTGCACTGCTACCTGCTCTATATGTTCCGAAATCGGTGAAGCTGTATCTTCTACACCATAAAAAAGAACGTTCGACCATTTAGACCGGTTTTCCAAGTCAATTTTGTCTTGCATGCTAGATATTTCTAAATTAGAGGTTAATTCCGCTGTGCAGGTGGCGCCAATTCAATATTAGATTCAAATTAAACAACGCACTTTGTTAGTGCATCCAAGTCATTCTTTAGGCAGATGTGAATGTTAATTCGGCCTTATTCAAAGATTCCAACATGCCTAGTTTCTAAACTTTGGACCTCAAAATCACGACTGTACAACTTGTCATTTTGTGTTTTAGTCATGGACCCAGGGTTTGATTCAACGTCGTCACAAGAAGTAGGACGCGTTAAAGGTACATCAAAGCAGCACCAGCACTTTTGAAATAATTGGGTGCCCACGACATCGCGAAAAGGCAAACATCATCGCTATATTAACAGTATGTTTTGTACTGACCAACCTTGATGAACATCAGAAGTGAGCGTGACATCGTAACTCCGGTGCTGTGATCGGTGCACAGGGAAATTCACGCGTTTTTGAGCTGCTTGGTAAGCTGACGCCGTTCCACGTTGCCGGACTTCGAACGCCGTAGCGTCCAGAACTGGCGGTGGCAGTGGAGGACGCGATGATGCGGCGCACATGACAGACGATTCGGTCGCACAATTTCTTGCGGCATCAGGACACCATAAGGATTGTGGCGTCACCAGTCGTAGTGACAGGTGACAGCTGGCCCAAGAATGACAGCGGGAGCACCTCAAAGAACATTAGTGGTGAGCGTGACATCGGAACTGCGTTGTCATGCACCCCTCTTTCTCTCCTATTTTCTGCACTATCAAAACCGGTGATTGCATTATCTTTTTTAGTAGAACAAGTGCAAGAAGATAAAATATTGCTCCACCACATTGTAAACCTACCCTGCCGTGCTATTACAGTGGTTAGGGCGCTCGATGTCTATGTCCAAGGATGCAGGATCGAATCCCGGCCGCGGCGGCCGCTTTTGAATGGAGGCAGAAAGGAAGGCGCTCGTGTGGTGTGCGACGTCGTGTTTGTTGAAGAACCCTAGGTGGTCGAAATTTCCGGAGCCCTCCACTACATGATCTCATAGCCTGAGTCGCTTCGGGACGTTAAAGTGACAGCCGGAACAAACTGTGTCCTTCTCCCCTGTCATTTCCAAAGGGAACAGACGCCTCTATCCATTCTTCCTTGCCGTACATGACAGTGGCAATACCTCCCGCTCCTATCTCAATCACCCCTTCTCTGCAACATTTCCTTCAGTGTCTATGCAGTAGCTTGCTCAAAAACTAAATGCCAGCGTGCGTGCCCAGCGGTGCAAAAACCTAGCATCGAAACTGAAAAACTTGGGCCGAACCGGTGCGGAGACCTCAGATCTTGAGGTGAAAGGAAATAAACGGCGGCGTCGAAAGAAGCGGAGCCGAAGCCAGAAAGCAAGGCGGAAGATAAGTCGTGGTCGTTTTTCACGGGAGAGCGTCTCTCCTGGACACACGAGGCGCCAGACAATCTCGTTCGACAAACAAGGCGTCGTGCGCCGCCGTTGCTTCCCCAGGATCATCACCTCACCCGGCTAGACATCGGTTTCGCTTTCAGCACAGACCCGGGTTGAAAGAAACCGGCGCCGCGGTGCAAGGAAGAGAAGAGGAAGGAAGGAGTGAGAGCGGGAGTAGGCGTCAGAGTGGCCGTCCGCGCTTCACTGTTCACAGGACAACTGGACTCCTGGAGGCCAGTATTATCGATTAAAAGAGACCGCTTACCTTGGAAGCTAAGACGACGTTGTTGTCTGGGAATTTTGAGACGCTCGCGACTTTCATGCAAGAAGTGGATTCACTGTTCATTCCTTGTGCCTGCAGCAGCAGCGCTGACGTGCTACTGTTGGAATAGTCGTCTGGAGAATAAGTCCCCGCTTTAGAATACTTAAATAATATTTGCGTACTCCAATGTCGCATGGGACAATTCAAGGAAGAAGAAAAAAACACACATATAAACAGACCTCTATAAGTGCATAGTCAAAAAGAGTGAAATTATTGGAAAACGCAAATAAAGCACAATAAGCTACGCAAGGCAGAGCCAGAAAACATTTTTCAGCTTTAGAGCGCTAATAGCGTCAGAAAATGAGACCGAAATTCTTTTTTTCTTCGAAGAAACTTTGAATAATGGGCCTGAAGATTGACATCTTAACTGTTTTGTAACCTGTGCCCCGTTATTGACGATGGGCTAGAAATTCTTATGGATAAAAAGTTATTCAAACTACTGGTTTAATTCAAGTATGCAAGAAATTTAAACAAGCAATGCGCTAGCGACCTGAATATGCAACTTATCCCTGATAAGAGGTCAGAGAGGGCGAAATATCTCTCTTAATTCTGTAAAAATACATCGGACCGGTTTTGGTTAAACCGGTTCGAATTGTTCAATTTCACATGTTTATGCGACTTCCAAACAAGGCGGTCAAATTTTAAGCAGGGGCAGTCCAGATTTTTATTTAAGTTGGTATGCTGCGACGTATCAAGTAAACTCCTGTACAAATTTGGGGACCTCTATAGCGCATTTTTAGGAACCAAACCTATATGTTTAGACCATTCCAAGTGTTGTGTGAATGTAAGGCCGAGGTATCTACATTTCACTGCTCGTTCCAGGTCACTCTCTTGAAACGTTTACGCAAACAATTATTAAGATGTACATTTAAAGAATGAAATAAAAACAGTTCTGGAGGACATATTGCGCACTAGTCTTAGTATTACAAACTCGAGATCGGTATATTAAGAAGACCACGATCTAGAAGTGAATATTTCTCTTTCCCTGAGCTTCATAACATTTTTTGTTATTACCTCATTACTCCCCCGTGCTCGCAATTGAAGCAGAAATGAGTTCGTTTCTGTGCAGCGCACCACAAATGACCCAAAGGCGGTAGTTTGTTTTTGTTTTTTTGGTGCTTCCTTTTAGAGATGGGCCTTTAACGGGCCGTCTGTTTGTATCTATCATTATAGATATAAGTTGTTTGTTTTGGTTTTCTCAAACTCGGAATAAACTTATGTTTCTGCACGAATCGTGTAAGTACGAAAGTTTTCCGATAAAAGACTGACCTCGTGTTTTTGCACGCTGCGCCTACGCCACGCAGGTAGGTTTGTACGGCTTGACTCAAGTGGGGCTGTATTTTTACGTCGGGTGATGTCTCATATAGTAAAGTGACTAACGACTGCACGCTCACGAGTATGGGGGACAAGGGGAGGGGGAGGGGCGAGGCCGGTAATATATACAGGCACAAATTAAAAGATGGGTAATTAGGTTTGGTATGGTTTGTGGCGTTTAACGTCCCAAAGTGACTCAGGCTATGAGAAACGCCGTAGTGGAGGACTCCGGAAAGTTCGACCACCTGGGGTTCTTTAAGGTGCACTGACATCGAGCAGCACATGGGCGCCTTGCTTTTCGCCTCCATCGAAAAGCGGCCGCCGAGGCCGGTATTCGATTCCGCCTTCTTGGGAGCAGTAGTCGAGTGCCGTAACCACTGCGCCACCCCGGCGGGGCTGATGAGCAATTAGGAGAGTAGAAAAGGGCACGCAGGTGAACGACGATCCGAGGATCTCTAAGGAGAGCCGGCAAACGGGAGCCGTTAGAGTGTTTTAGCACAGCACTATCCGCAATTCCTTCACCGTTACTCGCTATAAGGTGTTACCGGCATGTGGCGCAATCTAGCGCCGTCAAGGCGATCTGGGCATGCACCGTGGAACGCGCGGTGGCGGATCAAAGTAACAGATCCCGAATCACGCTACGCTAATATTTTTTTTAATTGGAAAGCTTTTTTTCATTGGTCGCGATCCGTTACCGCGACCCGCCACCACGCGTTCAATTCCGCATACCCAGACCCCTTTGACGCCGATAGATGGCACACCATGCTGGAAATCGGCCCATAGACCTGCCACGTCGGAACTAATCTGCGTGTGCACACCGCCCGCGCGCGATAGATTATCACGGTGGCGGATTGCGGTACACTAAATCTCTCTATTAAATCTGCCGCATCTTAGCCTTGAATGCGAAGCTTAAGTGTCCAACTAAATTTTGCTTTCCTTAAGTCAGGTAACTAAAATGTGCGCACATACTAGTAAGAGCACTTTATCCATCATATCTTTGGTGATGTGCATCCTACTACGTAATAATACTGTTCATATTAGGGCACACAGATATTCATATGGCGTTCTCCTGCGACCGCGAAACATTTCAGTATTGAATTTCTTCTTCACAGTTGCTTCTGCCTCCACAGCCGGCCGATACGTGCTACATCAAGAGTTAGCCCTGGTCATGATAGGTTCGGTTTCTGTAACCAGAATGAACCCAATAAAATTCAAATTAGAAAAAAGGCTTCTATATCATCATACTTCTGCGGTTTTAATGCACTAAAGCTGTAAAGCCGATTTCACTAAACAACTGCAGAAGCAACGAGTGAAGCCGTGACAATTATACTGTGACCTTTCACGCCTATACACCCTTGTTCCTCTGAAACAGAAATCGCCAAATCAAAATAGCCCCAGAAATACATTCAGTTAAAAGGCATTTCAAGGTTGGAAGAAAGTAATATCTGATGATCATTGGTTTCTATTGTCTTACGCATCATTAGATGGAACAAAGAATGCGAAATAAATTTGCTGGCTATCCTTCAAAGAATTTGTCATTTTGTTTCTCATAGGCTGTGAAACTGGGGGGTAATGTACAACAGTCCTTTTTTGTTATCATAAATGCCTCCCCTGAGAATTGCTCGCAAAATATAGAAGAGTCTTAGTTCCTGACACTGTTATTGGTATCATGGGTGTGCATTTTATTTCTATACGGCTGCGTAATTTAGCCATGAAATGCTCACAACACAGAACCTTTACGCAGCTGCCAAGCCGATAGGCCACTCATGCGAGCTTGGGAGAATAATAATTATTTACGGTGAAAAAAACCGAGCCTTTGGTCCACAGCACGGGAAAGAATTACCTGATCGTTACCTTCAGCGAGCACTCGTTCAAGTAGGCAGTACATAAAATCAATAGTTGCGTCATAATCAGGATCATCACATAAAGAAATAGCCTTGCTTCTGCGATTCTAGATACCGGCATTCGTATTTCAACGCAGAGTTTTTGGACTGGTCATTACCGCGTATGTTACTTGATATTCGACGTCATAGTGCTCCGAGTTTCAAAAAAGAGCACATTTGGCTGCTATCGCATTATTTTCTTTCAATATGTTTTTTTTTTTCGTTGGGTACAGTTTGCTATACTTCCTCTCTTGCTCTTTAGGGCAAGCAAGCAGAATGAAGAACTGTCTCGATGAGGTGAAAGAAGTGAATTCACGCTCCTGACACATCTGACAGGGCTGACTGATGCACCTTTTTATCGTGTTTTTGGAGTAGAGTGCTAGGGCTGATTAATAAGGGCCGATGAACTTCAAGCCTGTCACGTCTCACGCGAACCCACATTATTAACAGTACCGAGAAAAAAGAGCAAGAGGAAAGGCGTTCGCCTTGACGGGAACTTTCTTGGGAGTTCAGAACGTGCGAGGAAGAACCAGCTAAGAGCAAAGTGCCGCAATGAAACATCCTAAAGATTTTTTACTTACAGGAGCATGGCTCGTGTGTTTAAGCTTGCCTTCAAACGTTCATAATTTACTTCGATGGCCCAATTCGACACGATTAACAAAACGTCCAGAGGGACCTGCCTGATAAAGTAACGTTCAAATTTCAGCAAGAAATTGAACAAACGTTATTAATTATAGAAAAAGTCTCTTCAAGCGTCGACATCCCATTCTTCGTGGTTGATTATGAACGATTAACACGCTAAGCGTCAAAAACCAGTCTGGCTGTCGTTGTGCTGGATAATTTATCGAAGGAGACATAACGTGCGAGGTCGAAATTGAGTTATCCTTCGCATTATATGATTTAGGCGCATAGCGTTAGAAGTATGATGGAAGGAAGGGACTTACTTCAGCGGTGGAACCACCATTCGGATTCACCAGCGTTGGCTTTATCGCTGACTTCCCGCCAAACTGGTTAAAATTGTCCTTAAGCTAATCTTTATTTTTTTAGATATCCTAAAATAAATTTACTTTTTAAAACAAGGAAGCACTGTCGTTAACATAAATAAATTGGAATCACTTCAAAAGAAATCATGCGAGAGCTTTCAAATAAGTAACCGACGAAAACCTGTGCACGTAGTTTCAGCCAGTTTAATTGCCGCTCTCGTAATTCCTCATGCACATTTGCCGACTCAGCTGAAGTGCATTTCGTTAAACCTTCAATATAACTGCAAAAGTCTTCTTGCGCAGAACACGCTCTCTCTGGACTCCACCAATCATGCCACGAGGGTCTTAGCTCCGGCATCAACTGCTAAGACGCCCCATCAGCGACGCTGATTTATGACCTGGACGGCAGAGCGCGAAATGTGCATGCCTTCCAATGTTGACTTTTCTGTGCACCGAGCTTCGCGCGCTGTAACTCCTCTTGTACTTCTCTCATTTTTTTTTTTTTTTTTTTTTTTTTTTTTACCGACGTGCCGTTCCGAAGATTACTAGTCTGTGTGGCATTATGTCTCGCAAAAACTACCAGCTCGTTTCCTTCGGGTTATCCTGAGGTATTCGTTTTTTCTGGACTAACGTTCATACAAATATGCTCTTCGTTGAGGTTATTTGCAGGGTATGCGCTTTCGGTATCGATTATTCACCGGATAACTACTTTGATCACGAACATCCGTAATGACACCGAAGTGACCGTTGGATAGAAGCCTGCCTTATTCCAACGTCATCACTTCTGAGAAAAACAGCTTCTATGAGCTTCTTTTGACGATTAAGCAACAACACTGAAATTCTCAAGCACAACAACAATGCAGAAGGCGTCTTTGTCCCCAAACTCTATGATACATATCCACGTGTATTTTCAACGTAATCAGCCTTCTTTCTTAACATCATTGTGCCACTAGCTCAGGAAGGGAAAGGGATATTAGACGTCATGTAACAATAGCGATGCACTGTCTGGCACCAGTGCGCTCCGAAAGTAAAAAAAGAAAATCAGGGGAGCGTTTCAGACGCCTCACGCGCAGCAAGGCGAGAGCATTTTGGCCGCCGTGCTGTCATCCTTGGAACGCCCTGATTCCGAGAGAGAGAGAGAGAGAGAGAGAAAGGGGAAGACAGTTTCTCGCTAGAAAGAGAGCAAGTGTCTCTGAAAGAGAGAGAACGAGAGAAACAAGCGAGAGAGTATATCTCAATTCTGTATAGAGAGGGCAGAGAGAGAGGAGGAGGGGGAAGGAATGGAGGGTTCTTTTTATTGATAAGCGTACATCTTTCCTTTGAAAATAGCTAAAATCGGCCCCACGAAGACTTTGCGATGGCCTCTGTGACACGAGCCCTAACAGCTGTGTGGAATAAGCACTCTGAAATGTCTGGAAACTAGTAGGCTCAAAAGCAGCTCGGGGTGAACATTGTGTCGGCATTCATTTATTCATCTTTCTTTTTTTCGTGGCAGGACGGTGTGAGTGCAATTGAATATCTAACTGGAGCGTCACAGTTTTGCATTTTGCTACGGAGGAAATACATTCTAGATACTTTAGACACTACATTCTAGCCATTTTACATTCAAGACACTCTAACACTATTTTAATTGATACTATGCAACATTGTGCGTGACGACTGTGGATGCTCAAAGTAGAAAATTGCAAACGTCATTGTTTTATGTTTTTAATCTAGATATGATAGAGGTGTTTGCGCAGCAGTGGGTGAAATTAGGCTGCTGCGGAGAAGAATACTTGATATTGAGTATCAACGTGAACATTCTATTGTAAATTTTAAAATCTCATCTCCCAAGCCAACAAAGGAACTATGAGGAGGACCGTAGTGGAGGAATGCAAAATTACTGTCCTCCTGACATTCATTTCTGCGCGCTTACATAGCACATAGGACATGCGTTTTTGTTTCACCTCTAGCGAAATACGGCCGCCGCTTATGGAGTCGATGCTGAGACCTTGGAATCACCAGACCGAATGCCAAAGGCAAGAAGCCACCACGCGTTGTCGAGTGTGAATTGTTTTAGGCACGTTTTCCTTATGGGCTCTACCTTCTTCGATAGGTATGATATCGCCGTTTGTTTTGTGCAGGGGGATATAAAATGCATGGTCGGAAATCTGGGTCCCCGCCGCGATGGGCAGTTAGGGCACTACTGTTCCCAAGCATGCGGGTAGGCCATGGCGGCTTTTAGATACAGGCAAAAAGCAAGGCTCCCGTTGGCTGAGCAGAATCAGTGCGCTCACTGCCAACGGGTAATCATCATCATCAGCTGGACTATGCCGGCTGCCGGGCCATTGCCTGTCCCATGAAGTTCAATGGGGTCGCTAGTAGCGCATGGAAAACTGAGGTGAATACGTCTGAGCAGACCTCCCCCTCAACTCGTGAGTTTGTGCTTGAGTGATATGACTGGAGTGATGACACGAAGTTATGCTTTAGGGTGAAGTGAGGTCAACGATTTTCAGGGTAGATGTCCACCTCTGGTATCGCGTCTACTTTTAACTCCTTAATCAAGCTTAAATGTCGCCCTAATTTTGCAAGGACGTATTTGCACTCACGTTGGGGAATTTCTTGACGTATGTTTTAAGCGCGGAGCAATGCGGCCTAATTTTCCTTCGGGTTCTATTTGACGCGTCGCCTCCTTTTACAAGTACATGGTAAGAAAGGGCTGGAGAGGTTATGTTGATGGGCTCTGTATGCGAAAATATAATCTTTTATGGTTGAAAAAAGTTGTATAATGCAAACATCGTGCTACATTTATCATACAATGTCCCAGAAACACTGCAGAAATGAATATATTGACCTCATTACCAAACAATATCATACATAACATAATGTATGATGTTGTATATATAAGGTTTTTACGATTCTGTACTAGAGCCTGTGCAATATTGTATTATACAATGTTTTCCTGAAGGGTAGGCTGAAAATTAACTACTGCCATATTCCTAATCTTAATTGGTCGCTCCTCAGAATATGAGGCGGAGTGTTACAGCAGGGAAGAAAATATTATTATGGAAAATAGATAACGATAGTTGCTTATTTGTGAGCTGAAAAAAATATTTTTTTTTTAACCAAACGCAGTATCTAAAGGCGCTACAGCACAAGACCTTGATTAAGGGTAGCAATGAAGTGAAAGACGTTCAGAAAAATAGTGTTCAAAAATTTTCTTGTAGCCTATATAGGACCGTCGTTATTTCTACAAAAAAAAAAATAAACAAAAGAAGATGTAACGCCGCCTGTTTGAAAGTATCGGCAACACAGTAGTAGCAACTGTGGATAACAAGAGGGTAGCTTTAAAAAACAATGAATAGCTTTCTACTTCACTTTGATGCTTTTCCCTGCTTCGTAATAAGCTTTTGCTCCCTTTACCTAGACATTTATCAACAATTGAAATAATGCACATGTGCGAATCAATTTATTCACATCGACCAGCTGTGCCTTAAAAGCAACTGTGTAGGCCAAATATTTTGAACTACTCTTTGTTTGTTTATGTGAGGCGCAGCTCTCTCAATGAGCAATCCCTGTATTCAACTGTGCCTCCCGCCATTCTTGAGGATACCAGTTTCTCCAAATTTTAGACGTTAGACGTAATTCTAGAAAATGGTCTGTCTTTTCCAAAAGCGTACTTCCTTCAGTTAATCGCAGCCGACACGACGATCGATCAAATATCTGCAGATATAAAACACCTATAAAATGCACCTGACTTGCTATCCTAGATTTGTGCATGTCACCCCCCTCCTCTTTTTTTTTTTTTATTAGGAATGCATCGTTATCTCCTCTTTATCCTTCCTTGTTCTTCCGGCTTCAATGACCTAATGTTTTTGTTGTGCCAGGCTGTCAACTTCATTGCGTCCATCGTTTTGTCTCTTCGGATTTCAGTTTGACTTCCCGCAGCTTCCTTGTTGTTCTGCCCTGAAGCTATCCCGTGTGCCCCATCTAGTGGGAGAAAAAGAGGAACCAGTTTGGTAGCGAAGAAGGATGGTATGAAAGTAGAGATCACCGAAGCGAGAGAGCACCTTCGGCCTATCAGCCCCCGCCACCCGTGTTGACAGAGTCGCTAAGGCGGACGGACATTGACTTACGGCGGGCGCACGTACAGTGTTCTCCCGACCTCCTGAGTGCTGCCACCGACGGCAGCCGCTGCTGCGCACATTGGCGTTGTTGCCTTCGCTGAACCGGCCGCTATGTTCCGGTATCGTTTTATCATAGTTGCTACGTGTTTTAGCGCAGCAGCAGAAACCCTCATCATTGTACTACGGATTTTCATTTCACAACTTCTCTGACAATCTTCCCTGTTGCCTTCAATTGTTTTCGATGACAGAATGGTCCAGAATTCTTTCCTTTTATTTCAAGACCCGTTTTTTGTATTGGTTGTAGAAACGTTATGCGGCTTTCCCCCTCTCTTTCTTTCTCTATATATATACATCTCTTTCTATTTCTGCGCAAAAGTTGTTGCTTTTGTGCGTGTGAACAGCACAAAGGCTTTCTTATTTGAACACCTGTAAGCGTTTCTCAACAACCATGATGACCTGTATTTCCTTCTCTGCAAAAATTGGAAAAGCTCTTGGTTTGTGTTCTATCTTGTTGGCTAATTAAATGTTGTAATGTCAGATGTGGGCCTGAGAGGAGCCTTATAGTTCTTGACAAGACCAGCGCACCCCAGCAACCTACATCTATGAACTGCCTATAAACTTCCAACAAATTGATGTGCGAGCGCAGATCTCAATCCAGCCACCCGTTGTCTCCTTGCCACTTTACTTAAGTCCATGCGTGCGTGCAGATTCATTTGCTGAGACTTTATCGCCCATCCGTTGTCGTGAAGTTCGTGGCTGGAAGAGGCCTTGCATCAACCATGTTAGATCCTGGATGGTGTCGGTACCGCTCACAGTCACTTTTCATGTGTGTGTGTGATCAATACATGGCAGGTTTGCCCGCAGCTGACTAAAACCTGTGCACTAACACATGCAGAAGCGCACTTACTGTGTGCGGTACACCATAAACCTTAGTGGTGGAGGCAAGCTTTCTGCCAAATATCTCTTGTATTATCTCTTGCCAAATATCTCTTGTAATATCAGATGTATTGGGATATCCTACGCAAGCGCAATCAACGACAGTTGGTCTGAGGCAAGCTAGGCATGATGTTGAGGGAGAAGGGTGTACATAAATGAAGAATGAATATCACAGGGCAGGCGAAAAGTAAATGTCTCATCGTAGAAGATTGTTCGGGAAATTGGGACTCACGCATGAGAAAGCTGGAAGCGATAGACGATACAACGGGTAAAGGTAAATAGTGCATTTATGTGTATGCGGTGAAAAATGCATAGGTGGAGGCTGCGAGAAATTTGTCATTAATAGCAATGGCTGGAAGAGATTATGTAATATTCTCATATCAAATATTACTTTCCTGTTTATAACAGAAGCCAGCCACATGGATCATTTATTTCTTACTGACCATATGTTTGGGAAAAGTTTGTGACTGATTCGCAGATAGGGGTGATGATAGCCCGACAATACTCTAATTCGCTCTTTTTATTCTCCCCTCTGTGGGGGCGGGGCCTTTCTTTTTCTTTAAAGTCGAGCTTTCTGGAGAACGAGTCCTGTAACCTGATGGCGTTAATGGCCTCTTGCGTATCTGTTACATGACCTACCTTTAACGCGATACCATTAATAAAGATCATGTAATAGATGCGCCATCATGTGACGTGTGTTGGCGAGACCTCAAGCCACCGCATAGTTTTCCAACAACGCGAAGTGCCTAGACCAGTGTTACGCCAAAGCGCCGAGCGTTATAACCGGCCTCTAAAAAGTCAAAATAAATATTACTAAGCTCAGCTACAGATTTCTAATCACATATTTATGCGTAATTGGATTAGGTTACAAATGTAATTTTTATCATTTGGCTACGGACTATACCTAGTTGTCATAGTTCATGCCGGTAGTGAAGTATGCCACTGCTAGCATAATTATAGGGAAGCGTGTATGATTTGTACTTTAAAAGGTCCTTCTTTTTTAGGTATCTCTGGGTTTAGACGCAGCACCCGGTATATGTCATATCCACTCTCGCCACTAGGACATAATACGTTAAGCACTGATTTCTCTACGCATGTCCTAAGGGGCTGTGCACAATCTTTTCTTTTTTCTGAAAGCGCCCGCTTAATTCGTAACGTTTTCTTCTTTTTGTAACGACTAAAGGGGACTTCTGGTTCTGTGCGCTGAACATCCCTTTTCCTGATTTGTAATTTGTCAGAAGCTCCCTTCGCGAGTATTGATGAGCAACCGAAGTACCTTTTACGCTTAGGAACCTTATGTTCGTTGGTACTTTAGCAGTAAGATTGTGTGGTGCGAAAAGAGAGCTTTGCAACTGCTGACTCTGCTGATTTGCGCCATCGCATTGCTCAAGAGTGCGAGGAAATATCATTCTCTAGAATCTAAGCAAGGCCTTCCTTATCTTCATGTCGTCAATGACAACGTGGCGTCGGCGGGACAGTGTCTTAGAAAATGCCAAAGCATTGCCTCTATGGTCTTGGAAACAGGTGCTTTGCGTGAACGTATACTTTATGTGATAGCGACACGCGTAAACGGCGCAAAAGTTACTGACAGTCTTTTAATAAGGATAATTTCATCTAGACAGCCGATGATCGTCTAGCTTCTATTACGACGTCAGCATTTGCATCTGTATGTAATTGAGAGATATTGATGAAACATTTGCGGCGCAATGCTCTTCAGTGTGGCAAAACCAACGGTTTTCATGAGGCGAGATTCAAAGAATGGCACCTCAGCCTCTCACATTGGCATTTTGTTATTGACTGTTTTTGTTTATTATTTACTGTTTTTAGCATCAGCTCTGTCGAAGCCACACTGGGCGAGTGTCTCCTATCTGGACTATGTGGCAAGAAGAGAGGCAAGCAGTGTTATCGACCAAACGTCCTAATATACTCCTTCAGAACTTTGTCGCTCGTCCATCCCGGCCCAAGTGGCTGACAATAGCAGTTCTTAGGCGGCGGGCAGGAGAACACTTGCTGCACAGTGCTTGGACTAATCTGAGATCTTAATGCGGCCCACTATGCAAAGAACGTCGCTTTCGACAATGTAGATC
Organism: Amblyomma maculatum; assembly: GCF_055883805.1. Lineage (NCBI taxonomy): Eukaryota > Metazoa > Arthropoda > Arachnida > Ixodida > Ixodidae > Amblyomma > Amblyomma maculatum. The sequence continues at coordinate 42,768,660 of NC_139349.1, read as the reverse complement.
TTAATGCGGCCCATCATGCAAAGAACGTCGCTTTCGACAATGACTCGTTGCTCTGACGCAGTGAAGGCCAGCAAGAGCGTTCTCGAGACGCGTCGTTTTTCTAAAGCATGACAGTTAATTCCTTCGACTGCCATCACTCATTAGAAAAACGTTTAACTTATTTGCTGCACTTTTGCTTTCATGCATTTTTCGTTTTTCCTTCATATTTTTATATCAGGTCAACGAAAGGCGGTCGCTGTAACAGGCGCCAGCTATATACTCACGAGCGGCGACGTCGTATATGAGATTAAAATTATTAAATACTTAATTCGTATGATGTTAGAGATCAATTTTCTGTGGTGTTTCGTGAGGGGACTGCGTCTAGCCTTTACTCCTTATCTCGCCTCAGCGAACGCATGGGCACAAGAGTGGCAAATGTTATCCTAATAACATAGAGACCCCCCTCTACAACCACAACAACACTCCCGTTCTTCGTAATGCGGTATGCTTTCATAAACAGGCGCGTATAAGATAAAAAAACAAAAAGATGGGGTAAACAAGAGCACGTCAGTGAACGTCATCACAGCGTAACACACCAGAAATGGCGTGACACCTCGGATGCAATAGTAGCTGAAGCCCACTATTATGTGGTTCGAACGTATGCACAAACAAAAACAAAAGAAACTCAATGATGGGTAAAGTGAAAGAAAAACATAATCAATAAAGCAATTGTTTTTCAAATGCAAAAATTGCAAGGTAAGGAAAAAACGAATGACCAAACAAGTAGGCTAAGAACGAATTAATTGCTGAAGCCGAATAAAATCAGCAAAGTCATTGCTACAGCATAGTGAAAGGCATTAGCAAAAAGATATTAAGCGTACTTTTGGGACGAAATCATTCTGATCGTTGACATGTCACTAATTCGTAGTGCGAGCGAAGGTTACGTTTTAAAGTGTCTCAATGACAACGATCCACGGTAGATCTAGAGAAATAAGATGGCTGCACAGCTTAAAATAGCATTGAACAAGGAATGAGGGGGGCCTCAGCTCCCAAGCCGAGCCAATGCTTCGACTAGTGGACTCGTCTTCATTGAGTATCCTGGCTGCCACGTTTTGTTTTTGTTTTTTCTCTACACCAAGTGCGACTCAGAAATGGTTTTAATGTTAATAACGCGAACGCTTTACTAACCCCCTTAAGCGAAAACGCGGCTATCGACGTGAACGCTAGACCGTACCTCCAAACCGACGGCGTCTTTGCGCAGATTGCCGTAACAGTGGCAGGGGGAAGGGGTGAAGCGGAAGTGTGATTGATGATGGCAGGTCCCGGAGCACCGAATCTGGATGGTAGGTGGGGCCTACTGATTTCACAGAGGCGGGGAACCGCATAGCGTTACTAACACACTAGAAGAGATTACCGATGGGGTCGCATGACATGTCTTCGTTTGCACAGAGACAGTCATCTGCACGGAGGCTGAGCGACGACGTAGAGAAAGAAATTACCGTAAGTATGCAGCCAGACAAGCGAAAAGAGCAGCACTTCCTGTAACAAAGCATCTTGAGGTCTCCGATTGAGCGGCAAACTGAAACTGTAGCTTAGGCAATGCCGCAAAAGCGACACTAAGATGAAAAATGTCGAACACTGGTGGCGGCGACACAGCGGCAAAAGCGAGCGAGGATGAATAATGTCCTCAAACAATGAACACATTTAAAAAAAACATTTAAATCAAATCAAATCTGTTTATTCGGGCATGAACATGTGTACACAGAACATGCCCACAGGATGAGGCAAAAGGAAGAAGCTTGTGGCATACTTCCTGACGGGGCCTCACCCCGTCGATATATACCGACATATTTTTCGATATATATGCCGACCCAAAAGTGCGACGCTTTCGTATTCTCACACATATCCGGTCCTGAGTGCCTCTTCCGCAGTGTTTAAACCGTAGTAACCCTGACCTGAGTTAACACATAATTTAACAAGAACACAAAATTTTACCTCGAAAGTAGATATTGCACTGCTGAATTTCACCTCATCGCCTACAGTTTGTCGATGCTTGCGCTCTCGCGGAGACCCGTTTGTTTCAACGTCACCAAGTTCCGGCGAATGTTGTCTCTACGATAAGTATTACTTTTTGCAGCATTTAATTGTATCAGCTAAGCATGTCAGCTGTACAGATATCAATCTAAGCAGTTTTTTTTTCTTCCGGGATCTCATTGAAGGAAACATACATACATACATACATACATACATACATACATACATACATACATACATACATACATACATACATACATACATACATACATACATACATACATACATACATACATACATACATACATACATACATACATACATACATACATACATACATACATACATGCATGCATACATACATACATACATACATACATACATACATACATACATACATACATACATACATACATACATACATACATACATACATACATACATACATACATACATGCATGCATGCATGCATGCATGCATGCATGCATGCATGCATACATACATACATACATACATACATACATACATACATACATACATACATACATACATACATACATACATACATACATACATACATACATACATACATACATACATACATACATACATACATACATACATACATACATACATACATACATACATACATACATACAATACTTTAGTTTTCCACGAAGGAATGGGAGGAAGCTGAGAAAAAAGTCGTGCACCTGCGGTTTCTGAAGTCATAGGCCCCCTCGAGGCGTACAGCAGCAGCAGAGCGGGACATTTACGAAATGTTTGTTTTTGCAATGCAAAACGAAAACACTATATGGTGGGGTAAGGCAATACAGGCAGCATACATAAACTAAAAAAAATTTAACCTATCTACACCACAGTGCATATATAGATCACGACGTTATTTACTAGAGAACTGTATTGAGAATAATAGTTATGAATATTCAAAGTAAGGAGAATGAGCAGAAAATTTTTGGTATATACTTAAAAAAGATATTTTGATTGTGTCAATGACTTCTTTCTTAATATTATTGAATATTTTTGGAAGGCTAAGACGGAGAATTTGTAATTTGTTCTCCATATATTGAGCGGCATTTTAAAAGTTTCCACCGTCCCTGAATTCAGGTGCTGCAGATTGGATTATTGAGGCATAATTCTGTCATTTATCAGAGAGCTCAACTCTGTGGTTCGCTACTTATACGGGACTGTCGACGTAATTTGTATTTATATATGTTGCTTACTTTGATCAAATTAAGTGATGCGAAAATGTGCGAAGTCGGTGCAGTGTACTGAGCGTTTTCACTAATTCGTAACAGGTTTTCTGTAGCCTTTGGAGCTTCAGTTGTTCTGCTTGGCAGTTGTTCCTCATAATAAATGATAACAGCTTAGGTCGGAGACAAAGAGAGCGTTAATTAAAAGAACATTTGTCTACCTCTTGTAGGAAAAGTATAGTGATTGCGATTTAATATTGTGGTTACGCAACTTAACGTACTTATCAGAATGTTTTGATCTTCCCATTGTAAGGTTGACCGAAAATATAATATTAATACCTTCACTCTGTCGACCACATTAATCGTTGTAGGCCTGAATGTTTTATTTCTTTGTAACGAAATTGATTTTCCTTTTCTTCTAAAACGACTACATTCTGTTTTGTTGGCCCTTATCCTTAATTGATTAGAAGAAGTTGTTGCTTCAGTATTTCCTACCTCTTCAGAACGTGACGTTACTAGGGCACTTGTAATGTCGGAGTATATAATGAACTTATCTGAGCAAACCTATACAATATCATTGTTATATAAGGTAAATAAGATAGGGCCAAAATTCTGCCTTATGGAACACCCGAGACTATTTCTTTTCTACGCGAAATGAAACCTTAGATGTCAACATACTGAAATCTATGATTTAAGTAGCTCATTAACAAAGATAAAACAAGGCCACGTATACAATATTTCTTCAGTTTTTTTCAAAAAGAATACCATAACTTATATAATCAAATGCCTGACTAAAGTCTACAAATAATGATAACAATGTATTTACCGTCAAAATGTTTTAGAACATATTCCTTACGATCCAACAGCGCCAGCTCTATAAATCTGCCCTTTCTAAACTCATACTGTGAAATAATTCACGTGTTATGTTTTCTAAACAACAGTAATATTCGTTTTCGAATACTTTTCTCGAGGCCTTTAGATAAAGCAGGAAAGATTAATATACACCTGTAGTTAGCGTCATCGCATTAAGGTTTCCTCATAAACCACTAATTGTGAGTGTCGTGCGGGCTATGTCTTTATTTTCGCCTAATGAAAGACCGAAATCGTCAGCGTCTCCCAAAATTCAAATATTCATATCAACTGAATAAGGTGGTACGTTTTTCAGAATTGCGAAGAAATATATAAATGATATGTACTACAGAATGTGTTTTTGTCTCAGGCATAAAATTTGTTTCTGCCCCAGATATAATATTTGCTTCTGGAGTAATGGAGATGGTATAAAGATGCAAAAGTTTAGAAATGAGAACAAGAGACGAAAGATCCGATATTTTGGGGCAATTTATTAAAACAAAAAATCTATCCATAAACATACGTGGTTACTTTCCAAAAATAAAAAATTTCTAAAGATTTCTTAATCAAAGGACAGTGCGACGTATAGGCGCTAAAGGTTGGGAAGCTCTGAGCTGCCGAGGGAGTCACATTTCCTTAATTTTGCACGTCGTTCTGCGAGCTACCACTTATGCTTTGCTACGATGGCGAATGTTGGAAGTGTAATAGAAAGGAAAGATAAATGAGGGACCGAATGACACTTTCTCTTTGGGGCTTTTGACTCCCTGCACGGCACTTGATGGAAGAAGGTAATATATTTCAATCAAAGAATGGGGCGGGTGCTTGTCGCGAAATTCAATCGACGGGTTAGCTCTCACCTTTGGTGAAATTGGTTCTCAGAGCGAAATATTAAGAAAAGAGCAGGGTCTCTCCTTATCACTTCCTCTTCCTCAATTTATTCAATGCGCGAAAAGAAGAGTCTTGGACGGTCTTTCACTGAGAAGAGTTGATGAGTGCGCTCGAGATTGGCTAGGCTTCCAGTTTGGGCTTCACTCTGCTGGTGGGTTAAATATCCACCACGGCAGCCTATCATTTCCGGTGCCTTTGTCACGAAGCGTATTCGCAGGTATATGAGTACCCTCAGTTCTTTGTTCTAAGAGTTATACTGTTCCAGTTTGGAAACTCAACGAAGGTGAAAATAAAGAGCGCTGACCATCGCGCCATACTTTGCACTTATTTTACCACGCTTTAATTGGGAAAAAAGAATGGGATAAGATGAGGTGCAGTAGAAAGATATAGAGCTGTTCAGGAAAAATCTAGCTTAGGAAGTTGTGCTTTATGATTTAATCTTTACCCATATCGAAAGCCTGGAAAGGAATTCAAGTATTTTTCTTATTTGGGCTCGCATAATAAGAGGTAACCGCCGTAGAGGAGAATTTTGAGGTAAGGAAGGACAAGAAAAACAAACGCGATAAGAATCAAATGAATGCAGAAAATAAAAACAAATTGCAAAACAAGTCTCCAAAGGGGACCTACACCCTCACAGAAATCGCTGAATCATGAAGGAAAAAATATTGAGGCTTCTGCAACATGCTCACATTAAAAAATCTCCTATTCTGTGTGTTTACGAATGTGCTACTTACACAACATAAGACATACAAACGAGAGAGCTAAGATGGCAACTTGAAGGCAAGGACATATTTACTCATATTTACTTTATGAGAGTAAATATCAGCGAATTTTATTAATGCTTTTGAAAAACAGTCATTGAGCATTAGCAAAAAAATAGCAGGTGCGAAATGTCAACTTTTTCTGGCTAGAATCTTCTACTCTTGTTTCGGCCTTCTTTCCCAATTCATAAATACAGTACATAGATGTGTGCATGTGCACATTTGATCTAAATTGTGCGCTCAAACAAGGCGATTTCTATCTGAGGTGCTGACACGTCAAGCATAATGAAGTGGAAGGCGGTATCGAAGGCCTGTTCCACATGGCAGCGCAGCGGTAAACGATGATGAAAGAGCGCCCGAAGAGCAAAGAGGACGAAAGCCTAAGGGTACAAACCTCACAGCAACGCAGTTATTTCTGCAGAAACAAGGTCGCAAGATAGCTGGTTCGCTTATTCGAGCAGGCTGTCACGCTCCGCACAAATGCACTACTCGATCCCGCTTCTTTTACCTTCCCCTCCTATTTCATAACTAACCGGAGCATAGCTCCCGCTGTCGTCGTTGGAGACCACTGTTACCGCTTGTGTAAACTTCCACATCAATTTTTCTTTTTAAATTTTCGCTCAACAAAAAATCTAGGCAACGGTAAATAAACGCATTGTGCTCACCCGTCAGGATTGACTGCTATTACCCCCAAGCCAACAAACTTTCGCCCATCTCTCAATAAAAGTGTCTGCGACAGCGTGCAAGAGGAAGCAGGCTACAAACGCAACTAGTCATGTCCCTCGTAGACAACGATGTAAGTGGCTGCGGTTACAGCCTCGGGCAGAAACGTTGGGTGAATGTGGATCTCATTGCAAGCAGACACAGTTTTATTGCCTTATAATGATTATATTAAAAAAGATAAGAATTAGCCCATGTACACGCCAGTTCTGCAAGAAGAGTGTTTGAAATTCTTTCTCTCCTCCGACATCTGATGTTTTGTCTTAACTAGGGTTTCAGCCGGATGCAATAAGCTAGCAGTAATATGGTTTTTCTTGGCACAATTGATTTCTTACTGCCGCTGTGGTACTACACTATGCTCGTGAAAGGATCATACTTAGATTGATTACTAAGAGCATAATGGGCATATTTATTACTGGACAAGTAAGAAGCACTAGGAGTGTTTCTGGCTTATTTCTTTGCACCAATAAATTACAGAGAGGTTTCCTCCAAGCTTGATTTGCGCTCATTTATGCAGCTCCAGTTATGCTGATAGGTTTTAGAATACTATATAAAAGTCAGTAGTTGTCATTGATTAGTGTAAATGAGGCCTGGGGGCAAGCCTTCTTTTTTTTTATATATCGCTTTAAACCATCTATAATGCAGAATGTATACTGCTCACGCTTTTTTCCAAGCTTACTGTAACAAAAAAAAAATGCATTGCAGAAACACCAAAAGCGCTCCACTGCAAGGAAAATACGACCACATGCCAAACAAATTCGATCACAAATAGAAATTATTTGGGAGGACACTTATGATTCGCATATAAGGCCATGACGCGTGAGCATCATAGCATATAGGCTCCTGTTGGCAGCGGCTCCTCTGCTGAGGTTCATACACACACGTGAACTCTACAGCTCACTTACTCGTAATCATTCAATTTGACCTTATATTGCCTCAGATCACACCACCAACGCCCAGTCGTAAGCTGCCACATTATCTGAAAGACGACACGACAATAGATAGAGGGCCCTATATAACCAAGCGGTACGAAGGAAAAAGCGGAATCCCAGCGTCTTGAAAGGCTGATTCCTATCCAACCTTGATTGACCTACACGAATTGGCAACTTCACAATAATTTGTCATATTAGCCTCTCTGTTTAGCTCACACAACATGCCGGCAAATCAATAGCTCTACCACTTGCGGAAAATATGCCTTCGATTTTTAGCTCCAGACACTCACGCCATATTTTCTTTAAAACGGGAACTGTTATACCATCGCGTTAAAAAAAAAAAAAAAGTATTTTGTTTTATTTTGTTTATGAAAGAATCATGAGTACTTGAGATGTGAGTTTCACCAAATATAGGCATCATGAGAATAAAGCAGTTACAAACGGAGAAACAGAGTAGGACGCATACACGACAGTGTGTGTTCCTCGCTCTGTCTTCTCGTGTGTAAGCGCTCTGGTTGCGTGGCGACTTGAGAGAAGCTAACTAGCCCCCAAGATGAAGCTAACTAGCCCCCAAGATGTCCTTCCTTACCTACCCTCTGGAGCAGGTGCTACGTAAGAAAAAATTGTTTTATTCCGGTGTTACGGCAGCAGCGTGATTATTTTTCCTACTTTTTTCCTTCTTTCTCGGCTGATTGGAGTTATTGCGTTTGGTCTGTGAGCATGCCTGTGCTGTTCCCTGCGCTGAGCAAATATTTGTCTACAGCGGATAGGGGTCCGAACTAAGGAAATGCCTTTGCCAGAGCAAACACACGAACATACAAACAAAAGTAAAAATAAAACTTGCCAACAAGTGAGAACAAAGAAGCAGGGTGCGCACAGAGATGAAAGCAGTGCGGAGACGCTGTCTGGCAGCGACTTCGGAAGCGAAGATACAGAAAACAGTAATACAGAATAATAAATTAGTTTCCGGAACCCACACGCTGATTCAGGAGCAATCCTGTTATTCCCTTTGCCCTCTAGCTGGTGCAGTCTTTCTCAACAACTTTTTGTGTCCTATTTCTGCTGAAGAAATAAGCCTTTTCGCGCTGCTTCCCTTTTTTCCTCTCCCGGTCACCCGACCATGTTTGCGCGAACGCGTTTGCTTGTCTTTTCCGGCAGCTTCTATTAGAACGAAAGGAGCTATTTAAACATAAACAAACAGACCTGTCTAAAGATAGGCCAGCCGATTAATTACAGAAGCTGGGACACGCTCGGCTGGCTCAACGTTATTGTTCGTACTTGCTTCCGCTAAAATGTAGGTTGCCCTCTACACCAGGCGGCCTGTATCGATTACCGAAGTCGGCGACGCGTGAAAACTCCGCCTGTGTGCTCAGCCTGCTCCGCTTGAGATCGCCTCTATAGCGTGGGACCGAAAGCGGGAACACTGCTGCTTTGTTCCAACGAGGCTAAAAAGGAGAAAGAGCAGGTGAAATAAAGAAGCACAGAGTAGGACCGCAGTTTGTCATGTGTTCCTCTCTACTGCTTTAGTTCTGCGTAATTATCACAGGCACCTTTCCATTTACAGCCAGTGTAAAGCGCCAAGTAGGTGTCGGTCTCTTTGCAATCGAACGATATTGCACAGTCAGAGTAAGAGAAAAGGGGGATCGGTCGCAATAAAGGAGTCGCAATAAAGGGGAGGACTTCCACGGACGACATCATTCTCGTTTCTTAGACAAAATTATTCTCTCTCGCAGCAAAGAATAAAGTTTTATAGCAGGTGGCGGCGCGAACTCCGGTTGGCTACGCGTACATTGGGGCATCTCGGTTCTATCTCTCTGCCGTCGTTGTGGCTTCACGGAGGATTGCGGCGCGGCGCGTGTCGCTTCTCTCTCTCTCTCTCTCTCTCTCTCTCTCTCTCTCTCTCTCTCTCTCTCTCTCTCTCTCTCTCTCTCTCTACCACGTATTGATCCCTCAAACTCACTTCTACTACTACGAGATAGTTATGTTGCTCATGTTTAGCGCTCGACGACCTGCCCACGTTCATTCTTTATCTTCCTTCAATCAGCCACTCACTCACTTACTTACTTTTATTTTTTGTTTGGCTCTCCCACATATGCACGTAATCACGCGCACACGTGCACATAAATTATAAATTTGAATTCTACATTTATATAACTTATTATCCCTCTCCCTTCACCGGCCAAGTAGTGCCTTAGTTGCTTCTTATCTCCGTCATCTTGAATTTCCATTCTGATTCTATTGCAAATAGCGTCAATAGAAGACATTGGTATTTTTAAAATTGTACCCTACATGAAACCTCTGCCTACGGGTTGGCAATTTAGCCAGGCAAACACAAGTTGAGATTACCTGAAATCAATCAACAAGCTTGTTTAGTCAGTGCAGTTAGGTTTCGTGCTTATCATAGAAACATTTCTACTCTCGTATTATTATACGTATACATTGAATAGAATACTTGTAAAACGCACGAGTTTACATCATTTGCCCAAAGCCATCTAAGCTCATTCTACATATTTACTCTGTGAAGGTAATGAATGTCGGCCCCAGATCCCTCTGAGTGTCGCACAGCTTTACCCTTATCGTTTTATTCAATTCATTAGCGGGAAATTAAAATGAAACAGCTGTTACTAAGATGATACGTAGATATATCGTTACTGTTTAATGCGAATCGACTAGGTGCGGCATAAGTTCACTGAAAACTCGAAGTCGAATCGAGTATCCGAACTAAATATGAACCGAGTATTTTCACTGATATTAGCTTCTTGTGTCACTGCTATAAAAGGGTAATAATGAACGGGAAGTCGCCAGAAAGTGCGCTGCTCTAGTAGCGATGCAGTGATATGGCGTTATTGCTTGTGTACCTGTGTACATATAAATATTAAAAGGAGTAACACATCATTTGACATAAGGGATTTCAAGACAAAGTCAGGGAAGTAGCTAAACGTTATACCCTTAAGAATGACACTTCTCGATGCACATCAGTACCTCAGTACATCAGACGGGTGAGAGCCACGTATGACTCGCGGCCTGCAAGATCGGACGTCAATACCGGACTCGGCGACCTCGATTATGCACTGCCATATTGTCCAATCTGCGATCGCATGTATAAAATTGTGAAAACAATCGTACGAACGGAGCGCTTAGCGGTTTCTGTACACCCCATTCTTTGCATATATACTCATAGTGGAGGCTTGGTACATGGAGGGCGTTATCCCTGCTTTTGGAATGAAGGAAAATACGGTGAGCAATAAATAAGATCAGTGGTAGTTGAAATGTATTCGAAAATTTGAGCTTTTGTTCGATTAATGCTGAATAATTTCCAACTCGTACTGTCTGAATCATCTGACGGGTTGAATATAAAATACGATTCGTTATTATTTTTGTAAATATTCGCTAGCCTTTAGTTATTGGCTTTGGCAGTTACGTACTTTATGCTGTTGTTAGACAAAGCATCATAAGTGATAGTTACGCCTCTATGGGACGAGGTTTTGACCATCAGCCGTCTTTGCATGCACGATTACGAGGGTTGTTTTGAATGTTTACAGAATATTGCCCACAGTGTCTGTCCTGAAAGTAAGGTGATTGGTCGTGGCGCTGTTTGGTGACTCAATAGTGAAGAATCCGGTCCACTGAACCGTAGTACCCAGGATCAATATCTACCGCCGGCGTCTGCGTTTCGATGGAGGTGAAACGGAGAGGTGTGCATGTGCTGTGTGATGTCAATGCACTGTAAAAATACCCAGGGGCTCAAAATTACTCCGCAGCCCTCCTCTACGGCGCTTTTTTTTCCCTTTTTCACTTTCACTCCCCCTCACCTCTATTAAAAAATGGTGCATGTCCGGTGTCCACGGAGAAGTGCAACATATACAGTGCCTTGCATTTTCTATAAACAACTTAGAATTCACCTATGCTATGTGTTATACACGCTATATTGCTATGCGATCTATGACTACGTCTGTGCACGTTATAAATCCACAGGTGGTCTAAATTACTACGCAGCCCTCCACTGCGGCACCTATTTCTACTTATTGACTTTCCCTGCCGCCTTCCTCATTTCCCTTACTTCGCGGGTTGGTGCACGCCGTAGGGATGGTACTTGCCGTATAGGTGGTAGGTGTCGTACGGGTGATGTAGATAGTACGCGCTGCCACTAGACGATATATTGCTTAGCCGTCGCAGCGGACACCACTATGCTTACCTTTGCCCAGGACATCATCATACAACTCAAAGTCCTCACCAATGTCCCTAGCGTTGGCGAGAACGCGGTCATGGCCCTCAGTATTAAAGGGGCCTTTGACAACGTTAGCCACGCGGCTGTAATGGAAGGACTCGACGACCTCCACTGTGGCGAGAAGATTCACAGCTATGTGAAGGCTTTTCTCTCCAACCGAACTACAACGGTTGGGCTCGGAGACCTTCGCAGCGATAACTTCTCGACCCCCAACAACGGCACACCTCAAGGGTCCGTCATCTCACCACTACTTTTCAACGTGACTATGATTGGACTCGCTAGACATCTTGAGAAGATCGAAAGCATACAGCACGCCATGTACGCTGGCGACTTCTCGGTCTGGGTTACCTCCGGGTCGCTCGGCCAGAAAGAAGAACGACTGCAAGCAGCGGCTACCTGCGTGGAAGAATATGTCCGTACACGAGGTTTCGCCTGCTCCACAGAAAAGTCCAAACTCCTGCGAGTTCACAAAGGGAAACACAAAGAAGGGACCCTCAATGTCTCCCTCGAAGGACAGATACTTCCCGAACGAGACAAGATACGAGTCTTAGAAATGTGGCTCCAGAGCAATCAGCGATGCGGCCATACGCTCGGCCTTCTCAAGCAATCGACCACTCAGGTCGCCAGGATGATCACGCGTGTGTCGCAGACGCGGAGCGGTATGCGAGAGGGGGATACCCAGCACCTGGTTCAGAGCCTGGTACTCAGTCGCATGGGCTACGCCCTCCCGTATTTCAACCCCAACAAAGGAGAAGTGAAAAGTGCAGATATCATCATTCGCAAAGCTTACAAGACAGCCCTGCACCTACCAATGAACACCTCCAACGCAAAACTACTAGCTCTTGGCGTTCACAACAGCTTAGAAGAGATCAAAGAAGCCCAACTGGACACGCAGATAGCCAGGCTTCAGCAGACTCCTACGGGGCGTTCGCTTCTTAGGTGACTGGGGCTAGGTGGAACTGCGGAAATCGAGAATCGTACTGCGAGCATACCGGACGCAATTCGCCAGACGCTAAAGGGTAGCTCCCTTCCCCGGAACATGCACCGCAACTTGCATGTGGCCCGTAGGGCAGCCCGGGCGAAGTATGTACAACAAAATGTAGCTACAAAATCCACAACGGTATACACGGACGCGGCTCCGTATACAGGAAGCTCACATAACAGCGCAGTGGCGGTAGCTATTGATTCCAACCTAAAGGAGCTAGCTAGCGCCTCAGACAGGGATTGCACGGTAAACGAAGGGGAGGTGCTGGCCGTTGCTCTAGCGGTGGTAGCCGGGTATCGAAGCAACACGTCCCTTACCATTCTTACAAATTCGAGAGAAGCGTGCCGTAACTACATGAACGGCCGCATAGGTCGCGCAGCGCTCAGGCTCCTCCAGAGCGCGACCCCATCAAAATTCACACACATCTACTGGGTGCCAGGACACACCGACATAGCGGGGAACGAACTCGCCGATGAGGTAGCTCGAGGGTACACGAGCCGAGCTTCCTCCCATTCGGACGATCTACCCGAGCGAGTCGGCCCTACGTACTCAGACATTCTGAACTACTATAAGGGGGTACGGATCCGCTATCCGCCGCTTCATCAGGATCTAAAACAAGAGGCAGTGTACTGGCGAAGACTGCAGACAGGAACATTCCCTAACCTGCATATCCTAAGCAAAATTTACCCGTTACAATATCGGGACACCTGCCCATGGTGTGGTAGCAAACCTTCGTTATACCACGTCACGTGGCAATGTAGAAATAACGATAGCTTTCGTAAAGACCCGAGTGCGGAACAGTGGGAGGGCCGGCCCTCCAGCGGCGATCTGGATTGCCAACTAGGTCTGCTGCAGCACGCCCAACGAGCAACGAAGCTCAGCGGAGACCTGGAATAGGGGCACCGACCCTGTGAGAAGACGGAAGATGGTCCTCTTCTGCTACTAGCACAAGACCTTCCTAGAGAAATTAACGCATTTCGTATCCTATCCTATCCTCCCTTTCCTTATGGCGCGGGTCAGGTACACCCCCCCTTTCCCCCCGTGGTACGTGCTGTTGCTAAGCAACGTATAGTGCTTAAGGCTAAATTGAGAAATAGCAGTACCTTGAATATTGCCAGCAGTAAATATCAGGCGCTAGTGGTCTGGTATATAGTGTTTAATGCCCCGAAGTGACGCAGGCTAAAAGAGACGCCGGAGGGGAGGACTTCGCAAAATTTTTCTACCTGGGCAGAGGTAGTTGTTGGGCGAACTGGTGTTTCGATGATCAAGAACTACAGAGCGCTGTGTAGTGTCCCTCCTTCATCTTTGCCCCGTCTTTTGCACTGTAGCTATGGATACTGCCTCGGGTTCTTTAACGTGTACTGACATTGCACAGCACATGTACGCACCTGCGTTTCGCCTCCATATAAAAGCAGCAGCCGGCAGTCGGGTTCGAGCCAGGGTATTCCGTATAGCGGTCGGGATGGACTCTTACAATAAGGTCGCGCATTCCAAAAACATGCTCCTTTTAGTCACCGCACAATAATTTCTCTATACATATTTATCATTTCACCAAACATGCATTTGAACCAGGATGATGAGGTGCGCACGTAACGGTATGAAGACCAGCCGCATACCTCGCATTTGCCCGTTTCTGTACAAGATTTGTTCAGAGGTGTTTTGAAAATCAGTGCGGCCGACAAAAATAATGAAGAAGTTGCAAGTGCCTAACGCAAGTGCCTCAGTGAGTTAGATTTGGTGTTAGCTGAAAGAAGTTTCTCAAACTTAAAGACATGACGAATCCAGCTTTCACAGGACTACAGTGATAGCTTTAAACTAAATTATGTTGAAAAACAAAAACGCTATGCAGGTATAGGACTGGTTGAATGATTGCTTCGAAAGCGGTATTATATTAGCGTTAAACAACGCGTTTAGCGTTCTTTCGATTGCGGTCAGCCTCCAGACTCGCAGACCGTCTTCTGGTGTTTCAGACTCGTAGCATATTCGGCCTGTTTAAGTTTTCGCTTCAATTTTCTGTTATCACTTAGCCGCGTACTCAGGATCCATAAAGTCCGCACGACTCAGCATTGAGAGACTGACCAAGTTTACCAGGGGGCTGCCCATCTTTTCTTATTTCCCAGCATACCACTGGGGTTAGTTCATACATCGCTGCCTCAGAGTTTTGATACGAAACAGCGCAAGTATTGGGCCTCATTACGACCTTTAATGATGCCATATTAGCCAAAGGCGCCCAAGAAACAGTGCAGGAGGCAGACCTGCCACAGAGATGTTTCATTTGAATGCCACTGGCTCGTTAGCCACTTCGATGGCTCCACAATGAGTAGCGTCACAGCACCTGTGGCAACCAGCGAGGAGGCCGGCGTCACGGCTGTTATGGAAGCCAGGCGTAAAGACTTCGCAAAAATAAACTTGCGGAAGACGCTGGGTGATTGCGTGCTTGTGGAAAGCTCAGGCCGATTGATGAGGAAGGCTGTCCGCTGTGTGTAGGCCGCGTCCGTTTATTGCGGAAGGTCCGGTAGCCGCGGCTGGGCAGCCGATAAAAAGGACCGATGATGCTGCGACTCTGGTCACTAAGCTCTTTACGAGCTTTCCTTTGACTGCGGTTAGCTGGCAGGTGACGTGCCCTGGGGCTGACAACTCGGTGGATTGTGTGACGTCCCAGGATCACATGATATGGCCGATATGGCATGTGCTACTCACTCCGGCTGCTCCTTGACGATCCTTCGTTCATCTAACTCAGTAACATCTTTGTTTTACCTTATTTACTAAGGTACATATTATTCCGTAGCTTAAACGCGTCTCTTCATTTTATGCACCTTGTAATGAATTATTCAATTCTTAGACTACTAATGATTGGTTTTCTTCAATTAGGTCTGCTGTCCACTTCTATGCAGCGAAAAATATCTATTTACAGCTTCCTTTAACAACCAATCTCCTATCTAGGCCTACTCCGAAGCTCTAGAACCATTTTGTGGACACCAGGCAGATTACTTAAACGTACACTGTGATGAGTAAAGCCAGCCACATTTATCTATGCCCCTGGTAATCTCCGTTTCAAGCACTCAGGGTCACGAAACGAATAATCAAGTGTGACAAAGAGCGGACCGCAACCTTTTCTCACACAACCTACGCACTACCGCGTGGCACTGCATGCGCAAGAGCTAAGAAAAAAATTAGATTCATACAAAACACTCGCATAACGTCCAAAAACGAAGTATATAGGCCCCGAACTACGCCCAGAAGATTTCAGGACTTCACTGGAGGGCGCCTAAGTACCCATAATGTAGAATTAGACGCGCCTCTTTGAAACTAGTCCAAGCCCAAGCAAACAATGAAATATAAATGAAACTAAAAAATAAAATAATTGGGAGGAAAGAAAAGGGGAGCCATGGTATTGCGGGCCTACCAGAGGAAACTCTTTCAGATAAAGGATGGCTTGGGGAACTGTACCAGAAGAAAACACTAGCTTTGGACGAGGCATTTCGTAGTCTGCGCAGCGTCACAGCGACCGGCCTTTTCTTTAGGATGGAGCTTCCTCCTGCTGCGCACCCCACGGTGGAAAAAAAAAAGAAAAAAAAAACAAGCAAGGCTAAGGGGTCAGCTCTTGAAGAAAAAAAAGAACACTGGGCGTGGGGTGTAGTAAAAGTACGCGCGCAATGTTTCACGTTCCTGCCTCGTCTTTCTCATTTTACGTGCAATGTGTAAATTTGTTATAAAGAAAAAATAAGCCCCCAAACCAAAGTAGGAGTGAACTGAGAGCGGTACTAAGCCTGAGCTAAGAAGAATTAGGGGCTTAACGTTTCAGGGATCACGTGTAACTAAGCATCAAATTTCAGATATGGTAAGGCCAATGTTTTGTTATACAGGTTCTTGATGTACACGCGCATTTTATTATCCAATCTGATTAACCATATGTATACGTAGAGCATGCATATAATTGATAGTTCCCCCAGTTAATACTTTGCGTAAACCTCTTTATCCAAACACTAATCACATATTTAGTTGCTTTTTGATGGCGTGTAACCACTCTTACGATCAGCTGTTTCGTATTTGTCATCAGTGGCCCCTTTTCGCCAGTTTTCACTCAGTTGCATTTCTGCTGCTTGTATTCGCATCGAGTCACCCTAACCGAGGGGTCGGAGAAGGGAATATGTGGACTAACTTACGCTTGTTTTCTCCCACTTTTATGCCTCTTGCTTCCCTACTCGCGCTTTAATTACCAAACCTTCCCGTCGTGTAGAGGCCAGTCGCCTTCGCAGAAAAATGTAGGTGCCACTCAAGAAAGAGCACCGGTAACAACTCGATGACTCAGGAAAATAAAAACAGCTGCCTGCGTAAGGTAAGTGTGCCTTATGCCTAATTAATGGTCAACATCCAAGGCACCTCGCTGTAACGAGGAACGTGGGAGTGCTGTGTACAGAGCCCGAGCTGTTACCATGCTCGAGACGTCATTAGTGCCGCCTGTTCTACTGATAGCGCAAGCGCAGCAAAAATGAAACGAGCCATTACTGGCACTATTGAGCAGGCTATTCCATTCAAGAATCTAGGGCAAGCTGCTTTTTTTGTTTCTCGCTCATTTTTCGACAAGTACTGGTCTTATGCCTTTTTTCTCTACTGAAGATGTATTCTTGGGAAACTCTAGCCCTAGCACATAATTCTGCATTTCACTTTTGTCGAGAGGTGAGCGAATATTCGAAAATATCAGACAGCGAATCGAATATTCTAGCGTATGAAATAATATGTGTTTATTTATATTCAAAATAAATAGGATTCAAAACAAATTTCAAATAATCTCGAAATAACTGTAGCGAGGTTCAAATAATGTGCCCCGGTATTTTTTTTTTTTTTTCACAGTTCTTCGAAATATCCATGGGGTTCTGAAGTAGTTAAGTCGAGTAGGCGTGCGAAGGTCCATGCTTAGCTTGACACTCCATAATTTTGCTTTGTGTCTAGAAGTTGACGAATACGCCGATATTCAATTCCAGCGCTAAAGAGTAGCAGTAAAACAGGTAGGGTGATCGGGTGCGATGGTAGTTTCCTTAAAGTGTTATCTTGCGAAGCTTATTGAAGTGCACAGAAAAAAAAACTGAGAATGTGGTAGTTACCGTGAGTTCCTGCCCTCATTTCCCTCGAATATACAATAATTCGAATCCGCAAGCCACGATTATTTTTTCTTGCTTTTATTCTGACAACTCTACACGCGAATGTACAAGCGTTAGACGATTCTGCGAGGCTCTGAACCTATAGATTAGGTCTTTCATCCTGACAAAGTACAAAAATGCAAAATGCTGAAAGCTGAACTAGACATGAAACTAGATTATCTGACAAAGTCAGGGCTAATGAACTAATAAGCTAATAAACTTTCACTTTCACTTTCAAAGAGGTTAGAAACGAAGCGTATTTTTTCCCAGTCGTCTGAAATGTCAGTTCACTCCGTCGTCTCATAAGGCCTTCAACTTCATGAGCAATCAAACTTAATTTTGTTATGTAGAGTCAGTGATGACCAATAATTCTGCATAGTCGTGCTTAGACAACGCCGAATATAACGGGGGACCAAGCCTTCCTGTTTCGTAAGAGCCAAACTATATTTAAGTGAATCATGGGAGACAAAATATGTTTGCTTTCCAATTTCTTCGCAAGCTACCTTTATCTTTCATTTATAACAGATTGCCGCTCATAGCACTCTGCACATTATTCCTTGAGCATTTTCAAGATGCAATATTCCCTAACCAATTGGGTTCTCATGTCAGTAACCTTTATTAGCTGTAATTTCAATTTAATTATTTGAAGAGCTTTTATGTGAAACATATTTCCTCATTCTGCTTCCAAAATCATAATGCATGCATACTGCATAAACTATTACTCGAGTACACGTTAAGGTAAATGCCTGATAAAAGAAAATATATCTTAACGTGCAGTATAAGTATTGCAAATGTACTGCCATGCTAAATGGGTAAAGTTCAGTGGCGCCTGTAATGCACCGCACTGACTCCATCTGAATTAATTCGCCCCTCGAGCTCTATTACAAATGTAAAATTCGCCAACGTTGAAAGTTAACACTAGCGTTCGAACTGCCGTAAAACTTCGCAGATTGCCTTATTGCGCCAGAAGTGCCACAAAATCAGTAAAAATGCAGGATTAGTGGTTCACAATGTACCAGACCCAGCGTCTCGGCTTAACATGGGTAGTATGAGCAGAATCCTGCTACTTTCAACTCTGGCGAACAATCCTTCGAGAATGTGCCAAAAGTGTTCTAAAGGGTATGCAAAGGTGCTTGAAAACCACCCCTCTGTACTAGCTAGGATGTTGTGAAAACGAGCCGCCCTCGAACGCCAAAACCGGCTTCCCGGGTTCCCTTTAAAGGTGGAGGTTTTTTGTCAGCTGGCACAAAACTCCCTTAAAACGAGGAGAGTCCTCAGCCTTTTCTTCACTCTCCTGACAACTCTGCCGGTCGTACTCTGCGGGAAGCGCGTTGTTGTAGCTGGTTGTGGTGGAGGGGGCTGCTCCTTCGCAGTGACAAAGCTTATTGTTACCTACGAAGAAGTACTCTTTTTCATTTTCGCTGGCTAAAGAGAGCCGACTACTTCGGTATGTGGGTCGTATAGAGCACAATAAAACAATCTCGAGCACCTTTGTATGGAAAGTCATAGCGAAGGGTACGGTCGTACGCCACCCTCTCTGCTTGTGAGACGCATAATATAGTATAAAATGTTCGTAGTAATAAAATAAAACAGCTTGCATCCAATGTCACCACAAGCAGCCTTTCAAAAACAATGAAAATACCTATCCACACTGTTTTCCTTCCGCCATTTATCACATACAGTTTTCACGTCAGGAATGCGATAACGAAACCGAGAATAATCAGAATATAGAAAGGCTGATGGAGTTGATTTATTTCTTGTTTTCGTGCAATTTGACACGTTGCTCTTGAAAGAGACGGTGGCTTTCCAATAGCCAGGTGCATTTGAGGCATTGTAACAACGATAAGCGTTGTCCTTTTGGTTATTTCACGTGTCAAGTGGCATAAAACGTGAAATGACGTCACACTTCTTTGGTAAGTAAGCGTTCGTAGCTGCTCTAGTCCTAGGTCGACATGGGAAAATGGGTTCGGGTTGGGGACTTTATTTCCAGAAGAAGCTTTGGTTTGTATTTGGTTTATGTGGTTTAACGTCCGAAAGCGACTCAGGCTATGAGAGACGCTGTAGTGGAGGGCTCCGGAAACTTCCACCCCCTGGGGTTGTTACGGGCGTCTTGCATTTCGCCTCCATCAAAACGCGGTCTTCGCGGTCGCGATTCGATCCCGCATCCTTGGGCACAGTACTCGAGTGGCCCAAACACGGCGGGGCTCTTCTGGAGAAAGGAATTGCATATTTCAGGTGACACAACTTATAAGCTTGTCTTCTCTGTCGTCGCTACTGCTTTCACTGAAGGGAATAAATACTAACCCCAATTTCAGCAACACCCAACAGTTCTCGATCAGTTCGGCATCTTACCTAAGAAAGTTAACGATGGTGAATTGTTTATCGAAAATTTAAATAATTTTCATCGCTAGAAGGGCGAAGATTTTATTTTGTATCTTCTTCATCTCTATAGCGATGGAAATTATTTTTCACATTATTGCAAGAAATATGATTCCGTTATTGACCTTCGGAAGGTTTCGCTTTTCATCTTTTGTTCGACGCAAACTCTTGCGGTATTTATCGCAGGTCCTTGAAGTCTCAGTTAATTTTGTGAATGACCCTCGTGGATGTGTGGCTGTGTTAGCGGATGACCCTCTGAAAGGTGGTCTGCACTGGTTAAATATACACCTACAAAGCGAGGAAGGAGGAGGAAGATGAGGAGGAAAGGCCGGGAGGTTAACCCGTAAAAGAAACCGGTTTGCTACCCTGCACTGGGGGAAAGGGGTGAGTGTTGATATAAATGTTGTGAGAGAGGGATGGGTGAAGTTAGTACAGTCACATCACAGACATGCCACATCACGTCACAGTCGTATCACGAAACATAACAGCAAACTCATAGTCTTTCAATTAGGCCTGTGCTTTTCATAAAGCGGAGCAGTGCCTGGGAGGCCCTCACCGCAGAAGATCGCCGTGGCCAGGGACCTAAAATCCTAATTTCAGTCAGTGGGCGTCCATCTAGATGGTCCAGCACGCGGCATAGACACTGTCTTTTTTCACTGTATATGGGGCACTCACAAAGAATGTGGCCTATAGACTCGGGTCAATCGGCGGATATCTATCTAGGTTCATCATTTAAATGTAAAACCAATAGCTCCTTCATTGAACCATGTAGCTTCCTCTTTCGCATTATACTGCACGCCGTCGTCGAACTCAGTTGGTGTCACTAAACATGCAGGTTTATGCTTGTGATTACAGACCGATGTGTGTAACACGCTCCTGTTTCTGTGGCCATTAATCGCGGCAAGCTTTGCTTGTTGCAAGTGTTTTACTACTATGCAGATTTCACTGCAACCAATTGTAATGTACCAACCGGATAGACACAGAACAAAGGCCACCCCTCCCTCTTAGGTTAATCTCGTGTTTGGGACACCCTGTTTAAGACAAAGCAAATATGCCAATGAGAACCTTGATGGAAAGAAAACATGGCAGCTAAATACTTTAATAGCGCTGTGGACTAAAATTTGGCAATAAGCGCGCTCTTCAGTATTCTAGCAGCCTAACAAGTACAAGCACCGCAAGCAGGTTACCCGCTTTTTCTTACGTCATTGGCCACCCTGATTCTGCTGTTCTGCGGGGAAATTATTTTGTTTTTACTGCGGCCGCACTATCCTACATCAACTCTCTTGCCATTTTCCTTGTCCGCAGCAACCCTGCCGCGATCATTCTTTTTATATGTCCTTCACAGCCGCCCGCCGTCCCGAATACAGTTGAGCAGGGATTCCGGGAACTGAAAGATGCAAGAGGAGAGCACGTCTTTCCAAAGCAATCTAGGGAAGACTAATCCGGCGTATGTAAATAAGTCGTCTGCAATGAATCCAAGGCGATACTAAGTCTTCTAGCCCGCCTAAGTTGTTCCTGCTGCTTCCATCATCCGACCCGTGCGCCTTTCTTACGACAGGAAACGTCCTTACGCGATACCCACGCGCCAACCCTTTCCAGCTACTCTGGCCATCTAACATGTTTTGGTCCCTCCATCCACTTCCGCCGTCTCTGCTGGCGCTCATTTTGAGCGTGAGATAAAAGAATCCCTGCAGGAGAAGCCTGTCTCTCCCCGTGTTTCTCTATCGCCCGCCAAAAGCTTTCAGCAAGAATTCTGTATGCAGAAGCACCCGTTAATCTCACGCCGAGGATATAGATATATCGGTGCGCGAAATAATGAAGGACGGGTCGGGGACCGTATTGTTTCGCTTATACGCCGCCCATAAGATCGAGAAATAAAGATGATTTTGCTCAATATCTGAGCACCGGCTGGTTAGCATAAGGAACATCGGGTATTGGAAAACTATTGAAAGGGCACTCAAGCTTTGTCTTTAAGAAAATAGCGTTACAGTTTTAATCCCTCCCGTTTTCGGATCTTCCTTGCGTATGTGGATCCTTGGGCCCGCACATGAGTTTTGCTAGTCGCTTAATCACTTATCTCCTAATGTAGTCATCTGTCGTCTCACAGAGATTAATTGGCGCACAGTCATAAACTACCACATTATGCGAAAGGCCACCCGGACCAGATATACAGTAGAGCCCACTTTAACGGTAGCTGTTACAATGAGCGCTAAATTATTACGAACGAGGGTGTAGTTGCAAGAAAAAAATGCAGTAAGTCCGTGCGTCATTGCGTCTCAGATAGCACTACAAAGCGTAACAAAACCAGTTTTTTTTTTATTGATATTTATTGCCTAAAGGCATCAGTCGGGTATGAGATGAAGAATGAATAAAGGATTAAATAAATGGGAAAAGGTTGACTAATTTAATGACGTCCAGAAGTGAGCGATGATGAGGTCCCTGCGTCCAAGCGACATATGAGGCAGGATTGGTTACTGAAAGGCCAGCAATTCTCAGGTGTCGGATTCGTGTTGATTTGCGTGCTGGGCAGTTCTACAGCAAGTGGTGAATGTCGGCCTCAACATCTTTGTTTTTACAGATCGAGCACCCTTGGCGGGGATATGTGTTGGAAGTATGGCCGCATCCTAGTGACAGCTGGTTCGAGGGAAACTCCGACGAAGAGTCCTGGAGGCTCGCACCGCAGCCGAAAGACACGCGCTTTCAACTGATCTGGAGACCGACGAGCATCTCCCACGTCCCATTTCACCGCCTACGGCCGCTAAATGGAGGTCAAGTGTGCCTCCATTGAGCGGCCATGCACCTACATTCTGTTCAGTGTATGCAAAAAGGGCTGCTTTAAGCGACTGCTAAACCTGAGTGCGCAATTAAGCACATAAATGCCTATGTACATTGCAGGAGGCGGTGGCCTGCAAAACATCATTTCCATTTTAAGGCGCTACATATTGTTACGGCTTGAAGAAAAGAAAGCACAGGGCAAGCGCGTGGATAGGGGATGAGGGAGAAGAGAAGGCCGATGGAGCTTGTGGTGTGCCAGTGACTGTGTCTGTCTCCTGAGTTTCATCCTACCCGTAACATTATGCAAAATAGCAAATGTTTGAATGTGCGTCTTCAAGAGAACAACAAAAAACTCTGTACCAATACCTGAAGCGAAGAAATTGCTGTACACTGTAAAAAATGCGACGCAGAACCACTTTACCTTTCTCGATAAGATTGTCATTTTGTATCGACCCCGCAAAAACCTGACTAGAGAAATCAAGTAATTGTCAGAGATACCATAGTAGGAAATCAATGCGTCAGAAGGTTGTGTGTAGTAATATTAAGTAAAGAGCTTGATTTCATGACGTGACTACATGTGACAGTTTGAGAGCATTTATGTTTTTCTTTCCATTGACACATTCACATGCGTCATATATGCCTCGGAACCGCAATAAACGCTTTGTTTAAAGGTAGCGCTTCTCCTTTTTTGTCGTTCTCATTTGTTCCCCCACTATGTTACTCGATTTATGACGAACTACCAATCATCCTAAGCAGGTTCACTTCTGGAGGCCACTGACTCTCTTTCCTGGTCTTCTTCCTCCTTTTACATGAATGAGCACATCAGTTCAGTTCAGTTCAGTTCAGTCGTTCAGTCGTGTCCGACTCTTCGTGACCCTATGGACCATGTCACGCCACGCTTTCCGGTCTCTCACTATCTTCTTAACATCACGTGGCTTCATCTGCAATGCCTCAAGAATGCCATCTAACCATCGCGTTCGCTGCCTACCCCTTCTCCGGCGACCCTCAACTTTTCCCAACATCAAATCTTTCTCCAGCAACTCCTCTCTTCTCATCAGATGACCAAAGTAGCTGAGCTTTAACTTGAGCACATACTGTACGTTTATTGAGTCTGTGACGAACCCCTAAAGAAAACTGAATTTTGCCGGCACTTCAACACTGTGCTTCAAAAGTTGCAAGACATAAAAACATGCACCACCAACAACATCATCAACAACAAAGCTAGCATATGGCAATTACTTAGGCAGGAGATGAAGCGTTATACATCATGAATCTTTCTCAAAAGAATTTATTGAGCACAGACGGTAGAGCTTTAAGAACTAACTAAACTTTGCCGTTCTCGTCCACAGTCTTCAGGCCGGCCTCGTCATCATTTGCATGAAACGGTGGCGCTGGGTCGTTCCACAGGAGCTTGTATTTACATAAAGCAATGAATGTAAGAAGCCTCGATGCGACGTCTACGACTGTAACTCTGCAGACCAGCAGTAGTGGTACGACGCGTTTCGCCCACTTTGCATAAGTACTTTTCGCCCTCCTTTTTCCCCTGTCGTCTCCAACGCCGCACAACCATTTACTTCCCACTACATCCTTCCTTTCATTTTTCTTCTTCATTGTTCTTGTAAACTATTTTCTTAGTACTTGCTGCCGCAGGAATACAGTAAGTCTTTATTATGCGGCGCCGCCTTCGTTCCTTGTCTTGCCGTCACTTTGGCGACATTCGTGGCACCGTGCGGAGATTTCGCTCCGAGAACGCAGACTGTCCCTACGGCGGCACCGCGTAGGCCTGCCTCTGGGGGCAATGTAGTCTTGTGTAAATAAGCAAAGGGAAAGGCCTGAATCTACGAAAGGCCAAGAAGCTGACCCACCGCTTCAGAGAACGGCAAAGGAAATACACGGAAATAGAGCTTCAAGCGATGAGCGTGGCCAAGAGAGAATCGATTTCTTTGAATAGCAACTAAGGCGTTCTTCCTTTTATGCTTGACAAAACTGAAAAGAAAAGTCGTACTCTTCATTTTTTCCACGTACAGTCGAACTGTTCCACTCACAGCACATATGAAATCGAATTTAATCCGAACCCTACCGTATTACGGCAATGTCTGTTGTTCTTATTTCTGCGTTTATTATTCGACCACTAACCAGTATTAAATCAAACATACCATTGTCAAAATTCTGACAACCCCGACGCTCTTGCCATTTTATTCCGGCTCCGTACTTTGCTGGGACAAATTGTTTCAGTGCAGTTGGTTTCTGTACAAAGGAAGGAAGGTTAACCAGTAAAAGAAACTGGGTAGCTAACCGGTTTCTTTTACCAGTGAACCTCCCTGCCTTTCCCCCTTTTCCTCCTCCTTCCTTTCTTCCTGCGGTTTAGAATAATTTGCCAGCACACTGTGTTTAATTTCTTAATCTTAAAAATACCCATGTTGAAAATTCCATGCTTCGCGTATTTCGCCGTGCTCGCATTTTGATTTATGTATTTATCAGTGCTTCCCCGGCTCACGGGTTGCATCCCTGCTTTAGGTTTGCAGCCTACAGTGTGTCATAAATAAGTAAATACATAAATGCCGTTTTAGTTACCTAGCGCCTTATTAGGCTTTGCTATTGGGGAGGGAAATACTTTCATGTACTTAAAAGAGAAAATTGAAACACAGTTGGTTCCCGTACAATATCCTCCTGTGTAAAAAAAAATAAAAAGAAGTGAAATATCTTTTACCTCCTCCTTTCAGGATACGATGCGACCGCGTTAAAGGCTCCCGCTTGCAGGTTGCCCTTCCAGATCCTGCAACTGACTTAACAAGTAAAAATTTCCGCGCCTCTGACATTTCATAACTACTCATTAATATACAGCCGTAGAATACGACGTTACTTGAAAGTCCACCAGACAAAGACAGCATTAACAAAGCCATAGGAAAATGCCTGCGTGGCCTGGGAGCAGTGTGTCGCAATCTGATTTGAATAATTGTCTAAAAAGGCTCGGTTGCGATCTCCCTATCCCATCTCGAAGGTGTGTACAGCCCCACTTGGCAGCACCTGCGTACTAGGCGATGTCAGGTGTCCTCGTGACGTCACACAACCTGACGACCAGTCATAGAACCACTGCGTCACGTACAATGTACCCCAGACAAAGTCACGCCAGTGAACGTTTGCTCGCAACGCTGGCACCAGTAATCCCAAAGCCGTATTTTTTTAGAACACAGATTTAACGTTATCGCATTAAAAACAGAGAGTAGTGCCCCGTCGAAAAATCGCAGATGCCAGAAAAGAAACCTATAGTTGAAATCGTGAGCGCTGTATGTGTCTCACACACAAGGAGAATGCTTTCCTGGGTAATGTTAATGAAATTACGCTGTCCGACATGTAGTCATTTGCGGTGCGACTTCATTATAGGATTATGTTTGTTCATGCCAAATGTGCACTAAAATTTTATTAGATAAATAATCCGGCTGGAGGTTAGCCTGCGCGCTGTCCACCGTTTGTCCGTGATTTTCTTTGAAGCGCAGCATTTTCCATCGTGAACGCACTTTGGCTACACGCTTTATTCCGTAAATTTCGACTACTTGGAGCACTTTGACATTCACTGACACTGCACAGCACGCAGCCGCTTTGCCTTCGCTTCCAACGTCAATAAAGTAGTGTTAGGGTTTATTCACAGAGTGCAACTACACCTTAGCCTGGTGCGCCAGCGGAAACATCACGAGCTTCTTCCTCTTCCCATACTTCCTCTTTCCTCTCTTCTGCTCTTCCTATCATTTTCCTCTTCGCCGACAAAGCTCCCAGGGCCGTCAGTAAGAGTCCCTGAGTGCCACAGCTTCATCCTTACGACATGCCCAACTTGTGGTTTCCGCTAGGGGCGGCCTTGAGAAGATTGCCGATACACCACGTAATTCAAGTCTTTGATACGAGTGAGCACATTAAATGGGCCTAGCAGTGCGACAACAGGTCTGGGACAAACCACGCTCGCGGAGAGGCGTTCAGAACCATTCTAAATATTTATTTATTTATTTATTTATTTATTTATTTATTTATTTGTTTATTTATTTATTTATTTATTTATTTATTTATTTATTTATTTATTTATTTATTTATTTATTTATTTATTATTTATTTATTTATTTATTTATTTATTTATTTATTTATTTATTTATTTATTTATTTATTTATTTATTTATTTATTTATTTATTTATTTATTTATTTATTTATTTATTTATTTATTTATTGATACCTCAAAGGCCCCATTTAAGGGGTATTACATGAGGGAGTGGTTGACGAGTACATGAATCATTCGATGGATGATCTGAAGGTTGATGGGTCGGAATGAAGTACGACGGTGTTTGGCAAGTCATTCCAGTCCCGTGGGGTGCGAACAAAAAAAGATGACAAATGCGCAGATGTCCGGGCAGGTGGAGGGTAAACGGTCTTTTCATGGTGCGTGCGGCAGGATGTATGGTGGGCGGGGCTGATGACAGACTTGAGCAGGGGGTGATGGTAAAACTTGTGAAAAAGGCAAAGTCTAGCAATTTTGCGTCTGTGCGCTAAGTTAGTAAGGTGCGCATTTTGTTTTAGTTCAGTGACACTTACATGATAGGAATAAGCCGAGTATATGAATCTTGCCGCGCGATTTTGTGTTGCTTCTAGTATGCTGGAAAGGTTATTTTGGTAAGGATCCCAGACAGCGCATGCATACTCTAGTTTGGGACGAATAAATGTTAGATAAGCTAGTAACTTAACTGATAGGGGAGTTGCGCGCAGTTTTCGCCGAAAAATGCCGAGCACGCGATTAGCATCGTTAGTTACCTGCGTTATATGATGGGACCAATTTAGATCGCGGGTTAAATAAATGCCTAGGTATTTATACGTTGATACAGCGACGATTTCGGTGTTGGAGATAAAGTATTTTGATGATGGCAGGGAGCGACGACGATGGAAATATAGTAATGATATTTTCTTCGTGTTTAATGACATTAACCAATTATTGCACCAGGTTGTTACGCTTTCGATGTCCAGTTGAAGAGTTTGGGAGTCATTGCTATTAATGATAGTTCGGTAAATCATCTGCAAACATCCGGATGTTAGAGCGTATGTTAGATGGTAAGTCATTTATATAAATAAGAAAAAGCAGAGGCCCCAGGACGGTGCCCTGGGGAACGCCGGACATAACAGATGTACGTGAAGATGAATATTCAGAGAAAGTAGCAGACATCCCGATGACGATTATCATAGCGCTGCTTAGAGCGGTCCTGCGAGGCCGGAGTGTGTACCCAGGGAAACCGACGAGTTCCTCAAGCGCGGCAGAGGGTGCTGGAAACAGAAGGCTCGGTGTCGAGATAGAAAGGCAAGATGGTATTGAGAGAACTTCTAGGCGGGCAGGCAAAAGAAGAAAAAATGGGCTATAAGCAGTTGTTTAATGCTTTGAGGTGCTATAGGCATATGTAATGAAGGGAAGCACGTCATTAAGGTTATTATGATGAAAGTCGACCTACAACTCAAGCATGTTCCTCAGTGCTCGGTTTGTACGTTCAACAAGGCCATTTGTCTGGGGATGGTACGGTGTAGAGTGGCAGAATTGGCAAGAACAAAAGCGATAAAGCTGTTCCACAACATTTTCCGTTAATTGGCGGCCACGGTCACTTTCGATGACAAGAGGATGCCATGACGGAGGACGACAGAAGTCGAAGAAGGAGACGTCAGCAGCGGTGGTGGAATGGATGTCGACAGTTTCACAGTAACGCCTGAGGTGATCAACGCATACGATGACCCAGCAATTGCCTTTGGACGAGGTCCACACCCACTTGCTCATATGGTGTGATCGGTAGTATAACCGGATGTAAGCGGCCTGAAGGAGAAGCAGTAGTAAGCGTGAAACGCCGGCACTGCACATAGGAGGTCACATAGCGCTAAGTTGTGAGAAACCTTTTTGGCCAGTAAAAACGTTCCTTAAGGCGGGTAAGAGCCTCTCAAATCCCAAGTTCCCAGCTATGACGTCATCGTGAGTTGCATGTAGAACAAAGGAATGGGAGGCTAGCCTGAACGACGAGCAGAAGCGCGCACCGCCAGACGAGTAATATTTTCGGTAAAGCCAGCCATCGCGAATGCAGAAACGGTTCGCAGATGCCGAATCGCGAGCTTTTTCAAAAGCGGTATCAAATCTTGACCTTCGCGCTGTTCTCGTTGGAAAGTGGCAAGATCCGAAAATCATAAGAAAACAGCAGGAAGATAGTCATCAAAGTTGTCATCAAGAAGAGTAGTCGCGAGGGGCAGCCGCGAGAGCCTTGTCAGCATCGGCGTGCTGATGGCCCCTTTTGTATGACATGATAAAGTTGAACTACTGAAGGCGTAATGTCCGGCGGGCCAACTGACCGCAGGCGTTGCAAAGCTTCACCAGCCAACAAAGCGAATGATGAATGGTGATGACTTTAAAGGCACATCCGTAACGGTACGAGCGAAATCGCTGTACGCCAAAAACAAGAGCAAGACACTCTTGCTCTGTCACAGTATAATTGCGTGTAGACTTGTTGAGGGTACGACTTGCATAAGTGACAACGTGTGTGTTCCCATCATACAGAAAGGCCCACGACGATGTCGCTGGCGTCAGTGTGGAGTTAAATATTAGCTATTAAATATTAGCCGCGAGGTAAGAATCAACTGGAGTTGGCCAAACACAAAATAACATTCGGGAGACCATTTGAAAGCAATATTTTTCTGCAAGAGGCATGTGAGCGGGTAGGCTACGTCAGCAAATTTGGGGATGAGGCGCTGAAAGTAACAGCGAAGTCTCAAGAAGGTCCTGTGTTATTTCAATGACTTGAGCTCTTTACCGCAGTTGACAACTTCAATCTGCTGTGGATCGAGCTTAACACCATCATTGTCGACCACATGCCCAAGCACAACGATATGCCGTTTTCCGAAGCGGCACTTCTTAGACTACACCCTCACACCTGCTTTCTCTGTGCATTTGGGGACAGCAGCTATACGGCTGTTATGTTCGGCGAAGGTCCTCCCGAAAATCACTAGATCACCTAGAGAACACATGCAAATTTGCCACTTCAGTCCACTCAATGGGGTGTCCATAAATCTTTCAAAGGCAGCCGAAGCGTTGCATGGCCCAAAAGGCATCACATGAAGTTCATATAACCCATCTGGAGTCACGAACGCAGTCTTCTATTTGCCTTTGGATGCATCGGGATCTGTCAGTGTCCGGACCGTAAATGAAAGAGGAAAATAAGGAAGCTGAATGCAGGCAGTCAGTGACGTCATCAACACGCGGGATCAGGTAAACATACTTCTTTCTGACAGAGTTGAGGTGGCGATAGTCGACACGCAATTGTCATGTGCCATCTTTCGACGAGAATCACAGGGGTAGCCCACGGGATTTATTATTCCTGAATAATTCCTTGTTGTAGAATATTGCAGACCTGGTCGTAAATTATCTTAAATTCTAAATGTGAGATACGATATGGCGTCTGTGTAATCGTGTGTGCAGACGCGGAGTCAATTATGGGATGGGTGCAGGAAGGTGCAATCAGTGCTGGCTGATCTTCAAATAAACTTCCATCAATATCTGCCAGTTGTTGGTGGATATCGATTTTTTTACCATGGACAAGAACTGGGATTCCGTCAAATCAGGAGGTCTTGTTGGACGAACAATGCCGTTATTGAACGCGGCAATTAAAACAGAAAGGCGTTCTTCAAAGTCGGCGAGTTTCAAACCACGCGGCAACACGGAGGTTCATTGGAATGATTGGCAGTCCAAAGCATGATGCCCTCGTTCACTCGAACACTGTTGGGCCCGAGCAGACTCTTTTTCGTGTCGGCAAGGGAAGTAGGTTCCACCAGAGCGTCGAAGGCATTGGAAACTGCTCGCGAGGACACTACTAGGACGAAGGTGGCGGACATCGCCCGGCACGACAGTATCTTCCAAGACAGAATTATATATATATTTTTTTTTCAAATAATGTATATACGTGTTGCGGACTGGAGAGTAGCATAGCATCAGGGTATGATCATTCCAGACTTGGGTGGTCCGATCGAAAATTAAAAAAAAAAATGCAGTATGGAAATGCATTAGACAAACAATTTTGTTGTGGCTGAAATGTTGCGATGTCCGGTAATATTATCTAGAAGTGAACATTGCTTCATCATCATTCATAACAAACTAGTATCCTAAGACTAAGTGTCTAAACACTTCCCTGGTTCAAAGTTAAACCAGCACGGAAGTGTGAACACCCAGAACATATGTGCGAGTTTGTTTGTCGCACTGCAAACAACAAAATACAAGATGGCTACTGATTCTTGTTGGATTGAACAGGCTATTAGTAGTTAACCTTCTTTCATACCACGACGTACATGACGGGGTTTAAATTTCCTTTTATTCGTGTTATCAATATTATCGCTTTTTCTCGCCAGGTGACGCTGCTCAGAGGACTCTAATAGAGTTACTATATAGCCTGTATAGTAACTCTAGACCCTTGAACGGAATCACGTGTGGACCGCCGAATATACTGCATATACTCGATTGGAGTCGCTACTATCGCATGATGGGTAACTTCCTTGACCACCACCGTCTTCGTCCTCATATTCCGGCTACAAACTGTATGTTTTCTCTTCCTCCGGTTTTTTCATGTTTCCGTCTATAAAGAAGCTGTTGGGAATCGCGAATTAGTTGCTATTTCAAGATTCGCTAATGTTGTATACAAATCACCAGCATTAAATTGTAATCTTTACTACCGACTTGCGAATCGTCGCACGCGATGTTCTCACCTCTGCAGCCACATCTGTACCTCGACAAATCTTGAGGAGGGATGTCGCTAAAAGGGAGGGAGGACGAAAACGCATATTCAGCGCAATGGACTTCAATATTTAATAACAATAATTTGTTTCAGGACGGGAAAGGCGCAGTATCTGTCACACTTTTTTGTGGACACCTGAACCACGCATTAAGATAAGGGAGAAAGTTGGGAGAGAAAATGGAAAGAGAGAAAGAGGAGCCGTAGTAGACGGCTCCGGAGATATTTCGTCCACCTAGGGATCTTCAACGTGCACTGACGTGTTGTTGTTGTGGCTGTAGGAAGAAGGAAAAGAAAATGCACGGGCCTACTGCTCTGTAGCTGAGCCACCTCCGCTGTCTCGTGTGGACAGAAGAAAAAATAGAGAAGAAAGGAAAAAGAAGAGGGAGAGAAATACGTGCGCCGCAACAACAGCCGTCGTCCACCACCGAAGCAGTGGCGGGTGCAATGACGGCCTACAACAGACAAAATTCGGTGGCTGGCTAGTCCCCGCCTGAAGCGGCGTTGGCCTACCGTCCCAGCCCCGTAGGGCCAGGAACTGCCGCCCTTCACCACCTCCTTCCTCTTCCTGCCCTGACATCACACAGCATACGGACGCCTCTTCAATTCACCCCACCGTAACGCAGCTGCTGTTGTTGTTGTTGTTGTTGTGGCTGCAGGAAGAAGAAAACGAAAACGCATGGGCTTACTACTGGCTCTGTAGCTGAGCTACCTCCGCTGCCTCGTGCGGCCAGAAAAAAAAATAGAGAAGAAAGAAAAATAAGAGGGAGAAAAAAACGCGCGCCTCAACAGTTGTCGTCCACCACCGATCCGGTGGCGGGTGCAACGACGTCCTACAACAGATAAAATTCGGTGGCAGGCTAGCCTCCGCCGCAATCCGCGATGACCTACCTATCCCAGCCCCATCAGGGCTAGAATCAGCCACCCCCCTCGAATCATGCAGCTGCCGACGGTCGGTTTCGTAATTTGTTTATGTTAAGTTAAGTTAAATTGGTTCACAGGAAGGGAAAGGCGCAGTAACTGTCACACTTGCTCTGTGGACACCCGAACCGCGCCGTAAGGGAAGGGAGGAAGGTGGGAATGAAAGTGGAAAGAGAGAAAGAGGAGCCGTAGTGGAGGGCTACGGAGTAATTTCGACCACCTGGGGATCTTTAACGTGCGCTGACATCGCACAGCACACGACGCCTCTTCGTTTCGCCTCCATCGAAACGCAGCCGCCGAGGTCGGGTTCGAACCCGGGAACTCCGGCACAGTAGTCGGGCGTCTTACCACTGCACCACCCCGGCGGGGTCTTGTTTATGTCAACACGCAAAATGTATCGCATATGCCCCAGTTTTGTTGAAGCCTCTTGGAAGCCAACTTCTCCGAACACTTTCGGCTCATATCAGTTTATGCTCTCAGGGTTCGAGAAGAAAGGATTATAATGCTTAAGAAAAAAAGAAGATAAGCTTACGTAGGTGTTCTCCAAATGCCCTGCATAGAGGAGAAAGAATAAAAGAATGCTAAGTGGACTGGCAACATATCCGAGAGCAGAAGCAAAATATTTACAAGTAGCATCCATGAAAACAAGCGCCACCGACTTGAAAACAAGCCCAGGTGTGGCAGTGAGCATTCTACCGAACTTAATGAACATGTTCAGTTGAGAAACACTGCGATTCGGCGGAATCGATTCACTGAACGCCCGACTTCGCGTTGGGACAGGTACAATGAGTTCAAAGCCAACTACTTCAACTCTAGGCCCGTACCAAGCCTTGTCTACAGTTCAGTGAAGACGGCGATGTCAGCACATATCCTTATACAAAAAAAAAGAATAACTGCTCTTCGAAATGTCGCCGATATAAACGCAAGAAATTGGCGGCGAAGCAGTAGACAATATTTGCTCTGCAATGCGCTCAGAGCGTGGCAACCGGATGCTCAAGAAGTTCGCTAGTGGCTGGACCGAAAAAAATTTAGATTTTTTCTGAGCGATTCATAAGCGTTCTACATAATTTCTTTTATTTTTTTTTTTCAAAAAAGTGAAAGTGGAATCACGAGCGAATTTTTTTCGCTCACATCGCAACCCAAAGCATTCTTAATAGGCCCCTATTGTGTATGTGATTAGTGCGTAGATTATCGTTAATGAAGGTACCCGCTATCATGCTAAGTTGGGTGAAATGGTTTGGTTTGGTTTCTGGGGTTTAACGTCCCAAAGCGACTCAGGCTATGAGAGAGACACCGTAATGGAGTACTCCGGAAATTTCGACCACCAGGGGTTCTATAACGTGCACTGAGATCGCACACTGCAGCACACGGGCGCCTTGCTTTTCGCCTCCATCGAAAAAGTGGCTGCCGAGGCCGGGATTTGATGTCGCATCCTTGGAAACAGTGGTCGAGCGCCGTAACCACTGCGCCACCCCGGCGGGGTAAGTTGGGCGAAATGATGTGTCCCACTTTGGATACATAACGGGGATTAGGCGATAAGTTTGGTCTTTAATTTGGTTCTGATTAAATAAACTATATCTGCCCAAACCAACAAATATAATAAAAATGGACATTTCATGAGCCTTCCACGTTTCTAAAAGTTATGATTTTTTTTTAAAAATGAGCAATAAAACTTATGATTTTTTTAAAAACGAGCAACAAGCTCCTATATATTCTTCATATGCTAGGGTGCTTTGAACGGAATTGCTGTTCACTCGCCCCTGCTCGCAAGGTAATGTCTATTCACTGTTCGTTTTTCTTAGCCTTGCGAAACTGCGTTTTGGAGACATTTTATCGCATCCTGGTGATGAAACAAACCCACGGAGAGGTGTCGTCGGCATGAAGGTCCCCTTTAACCATAATTTGTGTTGAGGTCGTATGAAATACCACATTAAATCATTGCGGCCTACAAACGGTGTGTCACTTGAAAAACTAAAAAAGCGAACTCAGTTGTCCGGCGCGGAAAGCAACCCTTTGTTTTTACGTTTACTTCAACCTACTAGCGCACTATACCTGCATATATTCACAAAGCAAAACAGGAAATTTTATGCTTAATGTTAAATAATCTCGAACGACTTGCTAACTATTTTAGAAGCTGCGTCAGTAGTGACCTTCTTACCACGCTGCTGTCAGGCATTCCGTGTTTGTAATGGCAAGCTTTCAAAGCAATAGCTGTCCTGAAAAACCTATGAGGACATGTAACGATATTCTCACAGCTCACAGTCGAAACCCGATCACACATACCTTCTCTTTCTCCCAAACTTGAACCCTGCTTGGTAATTGCTTTTGGTCATTCAGGAAGTGCAAGGCAAAAACATTTCACTTTATTTCTCTACCATAATACGCGTGTTCAATTTTAATCAACGGTGTGTTAGAGCTTCCAGCCTAAAACAAATATTGCATGTATATGATGACAGTCATGTACATGCAGTGCTTCAAAATTTGGGCTTTTGTTTTCTTTGAAGGGGAATTTATCACTAATTTCTTGAACAAACACACAGTGCCTGTCCGGCCATGTCTTTATGATTCTGTTTTAAAAAGCAGATTGATCAAATCCTTACGAAAAGACACGAACTGCAATTGCAAGGAACTTTGAAATTGAATTTTTTTTTTCAGCTTGTGCCCTTCCTTACGCCAGCACGTGCGGCTTTGTTTCGAATAAAAATATTGACGTTATTCTTGTGAAACCCTGTTTCAATAATGACTCCTCACACCCGTGAATCACCGCGGGAAATGAATGCTTCAGCTTTTACTCACAAAATGTATCGGCTCAACAGGCAAAGGAGGGCTCGAATGAAATTCTTTGTGCCACTTAATATATTCAAGAACAAAGTACACAACATTACAGAACACAAAAAAGAATACAAAAACCACGCGAAAAGAATCAGTCAACAATAGAAGGTTCACCAAGGAGGGCCGAAAAAATAACTTTCACTGCCCCGACGACACTTCCTCTACATATTTCAATGTTTCTTAAGCAAGCCCGGTGAACCAATATATGCACAGCTCTTTGTTTTACCACGGTGCTATTTGAAGCCGATCCCAGCTGCGGAAAAATTGAATGTAATATTTTCGTGCACCCACTGCCGCAGGTTCGTGAAGTGCAGCGGGAACTTAATTAAAACCGAAGGTTCAGCATTAAACGACGTTGGCGCCCAACCTCGCAAGTGATTGGAACCCAGCCAGAACGCGTGCCTCGTGCAGCGCCTGTAGTACCTAGAGGGACTTTAAAACCCGGCCGGACACCGTCATCGCATGAGCGGTCTGGAAGGACACTCGCGCGCTCTCCCCAGAACGTGCTCGTACTGGGGATTGGCAGTGAGTAGAAGTATGGTGGGCGCTATGATACATCAAAGCCATCTAGCGGTGCTCGTCCCAAATAATGCTCAGACGCTCACCGCGGTACCCCAAAGCCGCGTATGTGATTGGGCGATGGTGCGGATGTGTGCTATTTCTGCGATTACTGGGACCTTAACTTAAATATATTGAAGGGAGGGGGGGGGGGGGGGGGAGCCCAGTTTACCCTCCTGGTGTGCGCATGGTGCCCGCGTCGCTTCTCTGGTTAAACAAACGACGACCAAAGAGCGCGCGTAAAGGCTTCGAAGGCAGTCTTGTAGTCAGCCAGCAGTATTTACACCATCCTTATCTCATTAGGCATAGTGGTACACGGTTGAATGCAAGAGAAACACCCCTTGTTGCAATTAGCA
The DNA here is from genome assembly GCF_055883805.1 of Amblyomma maculatum. Classification (NCBI taxonomy): domain Eukaryota; kingdom Metazoa; phylum Arthropoda; class Arachnida; order Ixodida; family Ixodidae; genus Amblyomma; species Amblyomma maculatum. The sequence goes on along the minus strand of NC_139349.1, from coordinate 42,732,330 downwards.
TGGCGGATTTTTTTAGACAGCGTCCATCATACGCGGCTGCTTCCCTGAACACTTTCTCTTATAATACATACAGCGCTCCCAATATATATACACGGGGAGAGAAAGAGAGACAAACAAGCACACAGACACAGAGCAAATCATGAACATAACATTGGTTATCATGTTCTGTAACGTATGTATGAATTACAAGCATGGTAATTAACACAATTTGATAACATTTTTTTCGTGCTCAAAAGTCAATATTAATTATTTCGCTGCGACTACAACACAAGCAGAATATCCAGAAACGGGGACGGTTGTTAGAGCGCCAGGAAGGTGGCAGCCTGGCAACACAATCGATGAATCCTCTACTGGCGTTGCTTTAAGGCGTGGTGCCAACGAAAGGAAAGGACAAAAGCTGAAGCAAAAATAATATTTTATGTCATTACAAGCACTTAATAGAAAGGACCCAATAGCAAATATAAGGTGATTAAAATTGAATATTCTAAAGTAGGAAATAAAAGAAGAAAACAAAGAATAAACGAAAGAAGGAGGTACAAAAATTATAAGGAAATAATGAAGGAGGCGAATAGAGGAATCATCTAACAAGGCCTACCTGCTCGTCTGTACTCTTTATAATCGAACTTGTGAATCAAGCAAAACAGCTGCATTTTTTTCCCTCCTAGGTAGGAGCTTACCAACACGATAATACATTGAACGCGCTCACACCCTCCCCACCACCGACCAAAGCCCTGCCCGAGCTGCCTTGCCGGGGTTCTCATTGGCTGAGATTTTGTATTTTGTCTGATGTCGCAATCACTTGGTCTAACGTAGATAATTCAAACTAAGTCCGATAAAGCGATTCAAAAGCGCGAGCCACTCGTACAGGTCTTGCTAGGTTTTCAGCCAGTAGAGAGAGTGATGGAGCCTATGACTGAACATTTACTGATCATGACCTCTTTCTTGTAGTACTTCACACTAAAGGAGAGCATCGCAGAAGATCAAAGCAGGGAGGATTCGAACCTGCGTCCTTGAGCTCAATAGCCGAGCGTCCTAACTTCTGATCCACCGCTGCAGGTTCCCTGACTAGTTGTAACCACAGCTTGGTCTAGGTATCTGCCATTTAACGGTTCGGCTCCCAGGCGGCGCCACAAGCTGGATAAAACTCGTCGTCTCCTATATCAAGCACACCGTATACCTCTACAGCTGATCGCAGAGGCTGCGAATTAACTTCTGCTATTTGACGCATCGGCTCCCAGCGAGAGCCACCTGCACAGCTTAAACTGCAGCTTCCCCGGCTTTCGCACTATAATTGGTTTAACATAGGTAACATCTGCCAATTTCTCTGGCTTGTTTTTCTACAGTCATGTGCACTTTGCGCCCTAGGATAATTGCGAGCAAGAGCTAACTGTAGAGGCGCTCTCTACTGTTCCTGTCGGCGCTCTTAAGCAAATAATAAACACGCATACGTGAAGCATGCTGACTTACTGAACCTGCATTACTGCGCACATATACCCAATGTTATTATCGTGTTTCCAAATGTCATCTTATCTCACTCCCTAAATTCCTTTTTTTTTTCCGCTGGTGATTTTTTTTTTTCCGACCAGTAGTGACACGATTGTTTTCCGTAGTATGCTGGAGCAGCAAGTGACGACAAAACACGAAGCTGCTATACTCATTTTGCCTCCGTTGCAATGTCCCCGGAAATTCTCGCTCTTTGCGTCGGCCAGGAAGCTGACGGTTTCTTGTATAGTAGAAGGCAGAAATCCTAATTTCGAGATTGAGCTCTTATTCGTTTTGTTTAATTCTCTTTTAGGCGCAGCATTTGATTCCGTAGACTCCATAAGTCAGTTGTGTCTGAGTCTTAAACAATCCTTCTTCCGAGAATCAAGTGCCGCTACCCATGGACGGGGTAGAGGGAAGGGAGGATTCTCGCGTGTTTTATACCATGAGCTGAGCGAACCTGGTACGCTGGAAATAATGAGTTTCAGAGCAAAGCAATTGGGAGACATGGAGTCCGATGAACAATGAAATAAAAAAGGGCGGATAGATAAACAGGAAAACCTGTGATGATTTTATTTGATTCGCGAGGTCTATGGCTATTTGATCTCTTGTTTTGGCGGAGAAAATAAATCGACGCCCGAGGCATTACACTCGGAACAAAGGCTTTTGTTTTCAACTGTGTTGTAACGCTAGTCCTCAGAACTATTCATTTGTGAAAGCGGAGAAGTAAAGGAGGCATCTAGTGGCCTCTGTATCTTTCCCCACTATATAACTAGTTTCTTTCCTCATCTGGACATATGCTTCTACAAATCTGAAATAAAGGGTGACCACCATTTGACTCTCCATCATGTGACCATTTTCCTGGTCCCGTCATCGAATTCGTAAAATTAAACAATATGAACAATTTGGAAAAATACGCAGGAAAAATACTAATTTCTTGCGACGTGTCTAGCTAATATTGAAACTGATGTCAAAACGCATGACATATGTTATAATCAGCAAAAGCAAAATTAAAACCATTTAAATAAAGCGCTACAAGGGATTCAATCCCTGGCAATCAAATACAAAATGTGACGTCATGCTTGTAGCTAAAGCGAATAAAATATGATATGATATGCGAGTTAAAACAATTGAATATCTGAAATGATTTAATGTGAAGAAACCGATTTCTATTCAAAAACTTTTATGGAATGTCGCATTCCATGTGGTCATCTTGTCCATGACTGTTCGGTTGCAGCTAGACACGAAACTGACTCGAAAATGCAACTCTCACTTGTACGGCTTGGGAGCAAGCGGAAGTTGTTATCTATACCTTGTAGTTCTTCACATAATCACGTGTTCTATGTAGAGTAACGCGTGCGAAGATCTGAAATATTTCGAGCAGAATATTTTCTTATGGTATTGCCCTCTGATAACTGAGACAACCAGATGGTGTGAATTCAATTTTGTTCAGTTAAGTATAGGTAAAAGAAGTCGTGCAGGTAACAGTTCAAGTGGGAAGCAGTTTTTTTCACCGCCATGGTGCGAAATGAAGTAGCCTGTGAAACACAGTGGCTTAACGCGCCGCGATTTTGCTCTCCTCTTAAAATATGTATCTGCTTTGTTTAGGCAGTCAGTAAATGTAATGAAATAAATATCAATTTATTGCCTTGCTCAGGGTACATCAACTGGGGTATATTTGCAGTTTATTTCGAACTCGCTTATATTTCGTCCCACAACTTTAGCGGATAGGTAAAGTGATCATCCCTTCGTATTTTATGGCGTTCAGCAATCTACACCTTCGGTGTGAAGCTAATCTTCCGGAGCTGAAACAAAATGAAAACGGTCGGCAGCTGTCTAGACTTACAGTGGACATTTTAGTGCAGTTTATGCCTTTTTTTTTATGTCGTAGCACCTATTGCAATAAAGAAGCGTTCCCTATTTGGCGCACTGGATGGTCAGGTAAATAAAGAAATCCTCGCCTGTTTCTGATATTTTCAACCATCAGGGGCCCAGTGAAAGAAGATGTGCGAAGCTCGCGCCTTCAAAAATTATTCGTCATTCGGAAACAAGAAATTATTTTCGATACGCCAAACCCCTAGGCTGAACAGCAGCAACAATAACAAAGTAACGGGCACGGCACGCGGGATAATGCCTCGGTTGCTGCCTGAGAGCGATTATCCACAGGCCCACTTTTAAGCTTCGTCGAGAGCGATGTCAGCAGCGGCATCGGAAACTTTTCCGGACATTACTCACGGCTCTCCGAGTTCGTTTTCAGTGGCGGAAGACGAAGCTTTGCCGGACTGAGGGCCATTTGCGTAGAGCGCAGCACCGGGGGGACTCCCCTCAGGAACAAGTATTTGCATAATGCAATACATGCAAAGAACGCTGCTACGGCCGCGACAACTATAAGGGGGAGACTAGCAAGAGTACTATACGACACGTCGTTGGCATGATTCACATAAAGTTTCCTTTCCTTCCCTTTGTACCAAATGTATGTCGGACTTCCTCCTTTTGCCTCCATTTCGGCTGTATTTTTTCTGTCTACTTTCTTTTCGGGGGCTTTTTCGTTCAATACTTGCCTTATCATTCGCATATATTATAGCTGCAGCTCAGGTCTTTCTTCGGATTCAGACCAGCCTTTCGTCTCGCGCAAGTTCATTCGGCCGTGGATTCAGAACTACGGCTGTGTTCGGGAGCCTTATGACGCCTTGGTGGTATCCGCAGTCGAACAGATTGAACCTAGCGATAGATTGACGTGTTGCGGACTTTATCTGTAAATGCGTTCAGGTTTTTACTGACAGTAAGTCCCTCAACAAGGTAGGAAAACAAAACTCTATCGGCACGCTTTCAGCTGATGCTCGTGGCAAGGCGGAAAAGATCTCAGTTACAGCCTGCAAGAATGTGGAGCTTCTGTTGTTGCGATAAAAGTCTTTTCGTCCCTCGATGATCAGGAAAGGAATTATCTTTACTCTAGATAAAGCGGCAAGTGTCAACGTTATCAAACCTGTTTGATTTTGGGACAGGTAAAGGCCACGACTGGATCAGTTTATCATCGCAGTTGACGGGCGCCCAGCATTTGGTCTTGCCGTTCTTGCAGCTCAACGTAGCCTTCTTTTCGAAGAAATTCAAGAGGAAATGTTAACGCCCAGGAATAAGCAAGAACATCTAGCGTGATAGTTGAAGATCGCCGTTAAGATGTGATAGGTAGTTGGGTCACACTTTATGCGCTTTCATGAATTTTTTTAGCAGACATCGCAACCATATTTTAGTCGGCGTTGCATTTTTATATGCCCTTGATGTGCTTGATTTATATGAAATATATTCGAAATATCTCTATTTTTTCTATTGCAAATTATAAAAGGAACATTTATTATAGAGTTTTATTTTGCGAAACCACAGTCTTCAAGGTAGCTATGCGCCATCGGTTTCGTGATTTTTACCTAACGTTGCTGGTACGCGATGATGCACAATAATCAATGATGCCCCAAAAAAAGAGAAGGCTCAGTTTATTCAAGCAAGTAGTGATGGTTCTCTAATACAGATGGCCGATTGATGGGAGCTGTGGCGATGTCTGAAATATTGCCGTAAGATGAATATGGCAAATGTCATATTCCGTTTATTAATATGACGACTGAATTAGCTAACACAAAACTACCTTTTCAAAATAACTGTGTGATCTCACACTACACAAATACCCTATGCGCAGTACTTGAATTTAGGCCATTCCCGGTTCTACGCTTATACATGAAAGTTAAAGGTATTTTTTATATTAATACGACAGACAAATGACAAAAGTCAGAGTGGTAACAGGTAAGGCAATGCGTACTTAAGTTATTTGCCACGAACCAGCCTCCGCTCATTCGAATTGTCGTCGCATGTCTCCTTATCATCGTTTTGCTAATATAGCTTACAGTCGCCTCTTCCACTGAAAAAGCATTCCAAATGATAATTTTCTGATATGTTCACCATTCCTTTTCGGTCTCCTCGCCACTGAAGTGAATAAGGATTCGGCACCTGATAAGAGCGGAGCTGCCACTAAGCAACCTTCCTTACCTATTCCTAGGACACCAATATAGCTCCTTCCTCAGCTTGAGGCCTTCCAACCTATCTTTTTAATTTGTTTAGCACACCCCGCTCTTTATTTCTGTTCTCTTAGCGGTTACCTTTATGTCTTGAAGCCATATACACTATAATGACACACAAAACAAAAGATTTCCTGGATGTCAGTTAATGCTACAGGAGTCCAGCTCGCTCCTATGTCTAGCGACGAGTGCATGGTACAGTCTCTTAGGGTTAGTTGGTCTAAGTGACCCAGTCTGCGTCAAAATTTTGCAGCCTATCCTTAATAGCTCTGTTGGTATGGACGCTAAGAACCTGGGGCTAATCTGCTTTGGTGCCGGGCATGATGTCGGTGTTCCTACCACCATTGGATACCGTAGGTTTAATTCCGTCGTTAAAGGTGCCCATGGTAAGAATCGAGGTTTACCTTTAAAAACTAAGGATGGTGGCATAGGCGCGAGAATTTTAGGGCTGCACATTTCGCAGGGGAACGATCACTGCGAACTGTTACGGAATCGCAGTAACAGAATATAATTATAAATCGCAGAATACATTTATAAATCTTCCAATATAAGCCGCGCTATAGATTCTATGGATACAGGAAGCTATCAGCTATATTTGAATATATACGGCAGAACGATAGTTAGCAGCACTTGCTGCCAAATGTGAAACATGTAACGTGGTTACAGGCTCAACATTTGGGACCGTGATTTCATGGTTTGGAAGGACAAATTTTAGAGTGACATCGACTAATAAGAGTACCCAGTGGCCATTACGCAATGGCGCAGAAATGAAGGAATAATTTGACTATGTGGCAATGAGAGGCTCACTGAAACACAAAACTGATCACGTAGTCGGCAGACTTACAGCAAAACTCAATGCATGATCTACCCCGGATATTTTGTGTAGAACTGTGAAAGCGCAGTTTGTTAAGAGAGCGCGCTCAGAGCACTGTATATTCCATTACACTATGGGAAAGCTATACATGTATAAGAGCTATAATTGTTTTGCTTTGCGAATCATCCCTAAAGTTAAGAATGCCATTTTTATTGCCTGAAGCTATTATCCCAAAGTGCTTTGGGAATTTTATGCGCTAGGGGTCGACTATAGGCATCACTTCCACAGTATATATCGGGCACAGATTGTGTGCCGAACACAGGCAAGAATCAAAACAACGCCCGTCAACTGGATCCTTCGAAATGCACATTCGAAATTACAAAATACGAAAAAAAAAAAGTTTTGGACATTACAAAGCATGCTATGTGCATTTACACAGTTATCAACTTATTGAGTATTCGTTGTACCCAAAGTGAACACAGGCAGCAAAGCTTTTTGGTCTGTCTAGCTGCACGATAATATAGGTTTGTCATGACAAAATGTGGTCAGTATGTAAATAATACAGATGGCTCCTACCTAAAGCGAATATGGGCTGCGAAACTCCTCGGAAGCTTCAGCGGGCTTTTAATTGCACGTTCTCGAATGCATGAACTGAATGTGTGTTATGTACGGTGAACCGTTAAGCCGGCACAGTGCAAATATTTTGTTGTATGTGCGGGTAGAACTACTCAGAATTTGAAAACATCATGAAATGTTTTGGCACGTGGGTTAAAATGCGAAGATGATTTGATGACTATGCGAGCGAGAATAGGCTTTTAGTCAAGCTGCATAAAGTCAATTTTACTCCGTGTAATGCCTCAAAGTTTGTGCTATTTCATTTGAAATAAATCCGCCGTTCTCTATGCTCACAAATGTGTGCTCCCTGTGCACGATATATATAGAATGTATATTGCGCGTAGAGACGCTGCGCATAACGAAGGAGTCGAGTGCATGGGCTTCAAAAGCATCATAATTCTTTAAACATGCTCCGCTTACTTTCCGCCAAACAGCGGCCTGAAGAAGCAATTTCACTGTTCCCTTCTAGCTACGCTTCTATGTACAGGCTTTATCAAACGTTTAGAGCTCAGAGGTTCTGTTGTTAAGCAGTATATAAGGACTTCTGTAATATTCATGGACGTCCTAGCCCTTGGAGAGGGTAAGACAAAAAATCTTGCCTTCAGCAAGTATGGAAGCCTGGGAATGCATTACGAGCTAAATAGTATCGCTCAGAAATAGACCTCCTGGGCTATAAACTTTTCATAAAGGCTGTACGTATCTTCCAAACAAAATCATAAATCGTGCTACACATCGCTACGAGGATACGTTATTGCAATGCATTACCATATAATCGATATCAGTGGCCACTGGTTCACCGTTCAGAATGTAAGGATGCAGCTCAGGTTGCAGGCACTCGGAATTCATGAAACATTACGAAAACCATGACATTTACTTCGTTGCGTTGTACAAGGCAGCTAGGCCACCTGGCGCGAAGGTTCTAGACGCGCTGGGGAGCCTGGTCGCATCGTCTCCGTATGAGCACTGCTCCTTAGCATCAGCCAAATTGCTTTTGGAGCTTCTGGCTTCGCATAACGGCATAACATCTTTATCGCGCGTCTTTGCATTAAACAGTAAGTTGTTTTTCAAGCTAGACAAGGAAGAAAGAAAAGAGGGAATGGCTGAATAAGGCATCTCTTCAGAACCACCACCATAATTAGCAGAATAAACACACAACGGGAGAAAATAGAGCACTCTGGATGAGCGAGAAAGCAGCGCGTGGCGGAGTGAAGAAAACCTTTTTTGCTCACGCTTGACTTTCGCAACGCTTTCATCGGTTTGCCAGCCTATTCCTATTCTGTCACTTACATTTTGCATCTGCCTTATACCAGGACTCAGACATTTTATTCACTGACTCGTAAACCATACCTCAAAAAAGCAGCACTGCATATTTAGTTCTTTGTTATGAGTATTTTTTACTCAGCTTTCGTTTTTTTTTTTTTTTTTTGTGCGCCTCTGGTGCATTTCAGTTTGCTTGAGAAACGCGTTCTTCTTTAGAACCGGCAACGAAACAAAACAATGCTGAGCCAGGAGTACCGTGTACGACCCCGTGAAGGCAATTTTTGAATGGATAAGGGGATAAGCATTACCCTGCATAACCCCTTCTCCCTATCCCCGCTAGCCCTTTATTCTCGTGATCGTCTCCTGCGTGCATTCTGCGCGCCTGATCATTTTATCCTTTTTAGCCCCAAGGGCTGGGTTTTGTTTCATTTTACTTTCTGGTTATTTGCTTTTTTTTTGCAAAAAATTATAGAATCCAGCTCTGTATATTGACCTGCATCATATCCGTCTTCAAGTATAAACTGTATAATCTGGTTTATTTCAGGAAAGTTGCTCCCGTCCGCCCCAGGACATGAATGTCTTTTTCAATTTTCTTTCCACGTCCTTCTCATTTGCTTATTTCACTTTCTGGAAGAAAGAGAGGTGGCATAAACCTTCACGTAATAGATTACACTTTACCTTCAACTTCAGCTTTAAGCCTGAGCCTTTAGTTATGGATCTATGTAATTGTAATAAACTTTTCGACGCGACAATTAATCATTGTGTCTGCGGTCTTCCAGCGTGCCTGCCCTCCTCGCCGTTGCAGATTAAGGAAGTGTCGGCATGAATCTTCCAGAGTACAATTTAATTTTCTAGAAACTCTCTTTCTTTTCATTGAAAGTCAAGGTTAAAAGCGAAGTAGTTTACGCGGAGATCCGTTTTACGCCTGCTAATGTAACTAAGCTTCTGAAATGATGTCAAGGCCTCTTTTCCTATAACTGCCAGTTTTGTCGCCGGTTTAAAGCAATTGCTACAGTGCTTCTGTTTTACACAGTATTACGTAAACAAAAGACATTTCAAATTTATAAATGCATATAGAAAGTCTTCCCGTCATCTTGCTGAGCCCCGCCGCGGTTGTACAGTGCCTATGACGTTCACGTGCTGTGCCTAAGGATGCGGCATAAACCCCCGCGGTGGCGGCCACTTTTCGATGCTGACAAAAAGCTCGGCGCACGTGGGCTGTGCGATGTAAATGCACGTTAGTGAACCCTAGGAGGTACAGAATTCTAGAATTCTCCACTACGACGTCTCTTGGGATGCTCTGAAACGTTAAACTGCATAAACTAACTAGCACCTTGTTCAAATCTTCTCTAGTGAGTACCGTGGCATAAGTAAGGTTTTAAAAATTTTATAACAAAAGGAGGCTGGATTTGTGCTTCATGCGCTTGCGTTTGCATCATGTGTAGGTATACTGATCTCGATCGGTAACCACTTGCACAGCTAACTTGATGACCAGTAGGTAAAGTATGAACAAATGCATGAAATTGGTTTCTTACTATCGAGTCACTCTCAATAATACGTGTAGTATTTTTATTCACTTGTTCGCTAACGTTTCATTACAACCTGTCTGTTCGCTTGCAGTCGCATGAAAACAATTTTGTGGTTCCCACGTTGTAAATAAAGAATAAGAACGTACAAATAATAAACACGCAGGAGGAATTGAATATGTAATTTTGTTCCTTTATTTTTAAGCCACACTTTTATTTTCATACACAATATCGTAATTCACGCCGAAACGTGTTTGCTTGGTTCACACAAGAAGGAAGAGTGCGTAAGCTAAGCAATTGAGGGACAAAAAAGAAAAACTACTGGTTGAATTGTTTCCCGTTAGCTTGCCTGAGCGCGCAACCCATAAAACTTCCAAACTCGACTCAGTAGAATGGACCTGAACAGATACATCATTTCGCGGTGCACGGATTGCAGAGCACGTTTTTGTTAAACTTTTAAAAAGAAAGCTTTACTATCCCCATTACTCGAAAATGCGCTCACCAGCGTGTGGACTCGATGGTACCCCAAAACGACTTCAGGTGTCCACAGAGCCAAGTGTGACAGATACTGCGCATCTTCCTTCCTGTGAACCAATTGTTAAGGCGAAAGCTCTTCTAGCGCATGGTGCTAATCTCGTGTCGGCGAGATTTGTCCACGAGATGCGCCAGCGAGATTCCGCGAGTGAAACATACCGCGCCTTTCCTTTCCTCTAAACCAACAATAGAACGCCAGTGAAATTTGATGTATTTTCACGGAAAACTGGTTGTTTTAGACAAAGGGCGCGCAATGTACATACCGTATGCAGCAACAAAGCTCAGGCTTTCGCATTTCTTCATTGCGGATTCTGTTACTTTCTTGTTCTCAGTCGCACAGTGTTCGCAGAGTAAGAGAGTAAGAACAATAATTGCGTTCTACACTTTGCAAGCCCTACCGGTCCAGACTCCTTCCTGACTGCTAAACGGTAACGCGAAGAGATAAAAGAAGACCAAATGCTTTTGGGCAGGTAAAGTGTGGTATTGAAACAGCGGAAAACTACATCTGACTAGAGATGCGAAAAAAAAAAAGAGAAAAAGCATCGCTCCAAAGGAAGTGAATGAACATCACGATATGTATGTCTAAAAATAACATACACACTAATGTGTGCTCCTCTATTGCTGTAGAGAGCAAACCTACAGAGAAATAATAAGTACAGATGAAAATATAAAATTGTAATGAGAAAGAGAAACAAAAAAGTAAATCGACCTTACAGCAGCGCTCAATCGAAGGTCATTTGGCCCTCATTTGCATTTTAATATCCGAGAAAATATCGGCTTGCCTCTCCCATGCGGGATCCTATATTAAGCGCGTTGAGAACTCATTCAGACTGCTTTGGCTTTTTTTCCAAAACCCCTTCAAAGAAGTCAAAGGCAGTCTTCACGGTCTCCGTTCTAAATACAGCGCTTCTTCCTATACATTCAAAGAAAATAAAAACTTTGCCAAACGTGTACCCCCGCACCCTCCTCCTATGCCTCTGTTCTTGCTAGGACTACAGCCGTGTTTCATAGTTTTGCGCGTTTTCTTCAGTTTTCACAGCCGAGCATCTGTTGCCATCAGGCACCCTTTTATGTTGCCTTTCAGGTAGTAAAGGCACAAAAAACGTTTCAATTCACTGACGTCTGGTTTCCAGGCGCTAAAAAAGGCCCGTACATAGAAGCACGTTTGCTCTCTCCGTTGAAGCTGCAGCCGCTCAAAGTATGCAAGATCTGGAAGATGAAGCAAGGGGGTGCTGTTGCTCAACATCGTTTAAAAATGAACCTCCAAGACCAACACTCCGCCACCTCCCCCCCCCCCCCCCCCCCCGGTCTTTCTCGTCGAAGTAGATGGCGCTTACTTTTGAAGGCGTTTTTCTTTTTTGGAAGTGCCTTGAAAAAAGTTTGCGAACGTTAATTCAAAGACATCATTTATATTGAGAAATGCTGCCACCTTGCTTTCGGCAGAATGCTGTTTTTGACATTCTTTTTCAAGCAATGAATGTAAAAGCTAGCCGGCAGTTCCAAACAATGTAAACAAAATCTACAGGACACTGAAAAGTGCAGTGGCTAAGGCGACGGTACTTTTCTTGGTCAGTACACCATATAATCTCAAACCAAAGAACAAAATGCGAGATAAGGCGAGGAATTCCTTTCAGTTTTATGGTGGATGAGGGAGGGGGGGAGGAGGGGGGAGAGGGTGATTTATTCCGACGCAACGTTGACAGACTGCTCCATGCATACTCCCAAGCAGAAGCAGAAGCTTACATTTTATTTACTTTCAGAGTTAATAAACTCTGAACGCGAGCATTTTAGAACGACAGAGTGTAGCGATTTTCTTAATTTCAGTGAATGCTTCAATTCCGCCTTTAATCTTTCGAAGCAAGTCTGAACATGGTTCCGGTGGAGCTGTTTCTTGGCTTCCCGCTGAGCTGAATACACCAAAAAAAAACTTTTCTCTTACTGCAAACATTTCAAATACAAAACATCAGAATCGCCTTGTCATTTTGTCTGGCGAAAAAGTTTTAATGTAATTGTAAGTGTTAATTATATGCGGATTCAATTATCAGCTGACTTAAAATTATTACGCGTTCATAATCAATGCCTTAAAATTTATCTCATAGTTGCGGTTATAGGCTATACTATGCTCAGCACATTAAACGTGCTCTTAAAATATTTTTTGTTACAACAGCCGCTCCGTGGTGGTGCTGCGGTTACGGCGCTCGACTACTTTACTGGAGAACGCGGGATTGAATCCCGGCCTCGGCGGCTGCTTTTCGATGGAGGCGAAAAGCTAGGCGCCCGTGTGCTGTGCGTTGTTAGTGCACGTTAAAGACGAAGTGGTCAAAATTTCCGGAGTCCTCCACTACGGCGTCTCTCATAGCCTGAGTTACTTTGTGACGTTAAACCCTACAAACTAAACCAAACCTTTTTGTTACAACAGCTAACTTGGAGCTAACAGATAGCCGCTTAACAGCAAACACTGTGCGCCGCAGAAAGCTCATTTGTAAACGCCGCGTTCGGGAGCTGCGCTCTAAATGAAAGAGCCGAGCGCACGTATTTAGCAGTACAGGAATGCAAACGCGCTGCACAAACTAAAGCAACGTTTGCAAGAAAGAAATGTTCATGGGAGAAGACGTTCCGGTGTTCATCACCTAAGGAGAAAGTGCAGAATATGACCCAGAAGGGGGGCGGGAGCGAGACAAAGACCGAATCCCAAAAAATAGTATTAAAGCGGGACATCAAAGTTTACAACGAGGCCTCGAAGCTACCTCTCCGCCATACCTGAGCCCCTACCAGTGTGTATGTCATGAATTAATTTCGAATTTCACTCATTGCTTCGCTTCACTCCTTTGACAGCGAAGCGGCGTATATTTTTTCAGAAGCAGCTACGTTGGTGCCAAACGATGCTTTTCATTTGTTCGATTTATCTTCTTTTGTGCGACAGCCACGGCCGCAGCAGCCGTAGTTGGCTGGGAGGACTGAATGGTTTCTCTGCGCAAATGAATAGACGAGCTGTCGAATTCTTAATCCATTGTCACAGTGCTCGAGCCATTATTTACCTTTGTTACATTCTTTACATCATTTCAGATTGCTCAGCATGGACCTTGCTTGCCGATTAACCCTCTGTCAGTAGGAGCCGAAACGTGGGGTCAGCAAAGTTTTAAGTCGGCGCGAGCTTGTAAAAATATGGCTCAAAAATAAAAAATCCAGAATAAGTAAATAGATTGCAAGTATAAGTGGGTACGGGTCGGTTTCAGCGCGACATCTATTTTATAAATGAACGGTTTTAAAAAGTTGAAATGAGACTGTTTCATGTGCAAGACTTTTTTTGGTTAGACAGCAAGCGCTGTCTTTCCTCGGATGGTTGAAATTTTATTTCACGTGCGAAACTTAACACACAAACAAAGCTCGTTGCATTCAATCAATAAACAATGAAAGGGAAACAGCAATGTATTTTGTCAGCCCACATTTTAATGACAGAAAGATAAGCGTCCTGTTCTGCAGAACATCTGCTCTTGACCACATTATGAGCGAACAGGAACGGCTATGACTATGGCAGCAGGCAGTAGTTGGCTGATGCCATTGGTGGTACTGATGGTTTCGAAGGGGCTTTTATGTCACGAAACCATATAACATCGCAGGAGCTGCCAACTTGAGCTTCTTTATTAATATCGCACTGCCCAGTGCCCTTGGGCAGCGAGTAAGGCAACCTATTTCCTAGGCCAAGTAGGCACGTCAGTATGGCTTGGTTAAAGTGGGCTTTTAGGGTATCTGGGTTCTGTGGCCTTTACATAACCAGATAGGTTGTAACTGTATGTAAAGAAATATTGCGGGTGCATGGAGCCGCAGAGCGATCGCATGTGGTGGATGAAAACATCAGTAGATCAGATGCATTGCATAACGATGATCTTGACTTATACTCCTGTCAAGCGCGCAAAATAAAGTGTACTTAGGGTGAGTGTCACTTGCGCAAAGTGCACTCTACTGCTGTTAAATGGCATAACATAAGTGCACTTACCAATGTGCGCACCCAGGGCATAGTGCGTTCGCAAAACAGACTTTGAGGGCCGAGTGCGTAGCCTCGCTGGCAGAAATTTCTTCATCGCAAAATGTACTATGTAATAAGATATGCATACAAGTTGATTTTCGTGTTTTGTATAAATCTTTGTTCAAAGAATCGTTTTATAATAGCGAAGGGCAAAATATCACATAACAAAAACATGATCACATAACAAAAACATGTAACCATGTATGCAACTTTCAAATTAAGCGAGGTGCGCCACTGCGGCGATGCCATTTAGGTGGTGGACTTTGTTTTTTCTGGCTTTTGTTGATGTGGGATCTCCAAATCATGGCTCGGTGCAAAGTTTTACGCATTTGTTCGTTTTGACTACATTAAAAAGCAGTATTCTGAACTTTACGCCTGGATGTTTCAATTTCTTTTAATAAATATGCTTTTACTGTTGCCAGTTTCGTATCTCTGAGTGCTAATGCGAGTGCACTCCGCTTTCTCATTTAGCACTGGGTAGCGTAAAGTGCAATTGGAGCTGCGAAGTGCACTCTCCATAAGTGCGCTTTAACTTGCACACTTGACTGGGGTATTAATGGGTGAATGTAGAAAAGAAGAAAAGTAAAGGCTTGCACCACGATTACCGGATGAAGCCTGGTCTAGGAGATCTTCGGTCCACAGGACTCCAGGGTTCGACGGCTCAGGCTCAGGAAGACGTCAAAAGGCACGGGCAGGGATGATCTTCTCACGTGTGTCGGCATCTTGGGGCGGTCGGAACATCTGTTCGGATCTGTCATTCGCTGTGCCTTGTTAAGTGTCCTCTCGTGTTGCCAGCTCCTCGTGTCGGTGGGGTCTTCACGCCGTCTTTCCTCGTGTCTGGTGGTCAGGGCAGGGAACTGGGCGAGGAGAGAACGGCCAAGTCCACTGGTGTCTGGCAGATCGGGAGCAGTTAGAGGAACCCGCGGCCAACGACGGAAGTAGACTTAGGGCACCGAAGCTCTGGATCAGGATCATGAGAGATGAATGCAGCCAGCACCTTCACCAATATTTTGCAAGGTGGCAAGCCGATGAACAGAAAAATAAGCATGCCCGATGGTGATGAGATGTTACTTTTACATAAATGTTGACGGGACTAGTACGAGCGTTCCTGTCCACGCAATTCTTGCATCTTCTACGTCGTACGTAACACTATGTACGAGACAATAGACGCGCAAATCCATGGATTAGTGATTAGGCGAGTTGCAATGTGCAGGTAGACTAAGGATAATTTGCAAGAAGTGACGCATGCGGTAGCTATTAAGGTTACTTGTCATAACCTTAATTTTCTTCGCTATTGCATGATGTGATACTGCACGCTTTATGTTGCAAAGGCAGCAATAATGTTCCCAGTGACGGAAAATACCATGAAAATAATACCGGTGAAAATAATACCGGTGAAAATAATGTCATAAATGGGCAATAAACGTTGATGTGGAATAATATTCCTCTGTTGACCTCATTATCACATAGGATCACATGAGAAGACAAGAACTTCTTAAATATTTCGCTCGAAGCAGTGCTTGGGCGAGTTAGGTCCTTTCACAAGACGGCATATCCACATAAAGCAGCACAGTTGCAGTGAGGTATATCTACATCCTTACAGGTGTATAAAATTGATTGTCCATCTGCCATCATAAATATGGATAAGTGGAAAAGCAGGTTATTTTACGCCATTTGAACTCGCAGCAGATAGGCAAAGTTTGTTATCATGGAGGAGAACTTGTTTCTTAAGTTTGGTAACCACGGAGGGATGCATGCTCACGAGCAACAAAGGCCAATGTCAATAACTTCAAGAAGTGAAAAGAAATCTACACGTATTTGTGGAATCTCGTAAAGTAAAGTATAACTATTTTGCATCTTCATTGTTCTAAGGAATATTTTTTCAGTGGAATCGGGATTCTTCTTGAAACAACACATTAAGTCTGGGTTCCTGCGGTAATAGTAAGAAAAACGGAGTTCTCGCCCGATTTATTTTCCTACGCCTCATCATAGGTGAGCTCATCAAACGGTGAAGCCTCCGTGAAATTATTTTCTACTCGCCTTGAGCCTTATTTCTCACCAGAAAACTACTGTTCCTTGAACCAATTTTTCTGCGGAGAAAGAAGCAATTTTCTCGAAGGCGACAATTTTATTCAGTTTCCGTTCAGCTGTGCTACACTTATATGGTTATTTTCTTTAGTGACACTATCTTCGCGCATATTCTTCAATGGCTCTTCTCGCTGCTTTCGCTTACGTGTCCAGTGCATTCCCGAAACGCATCCAGGCAAATAGTGTCAGTAAAACTGGAACCCATTGCAGGCTACACTTTATTTCTTGGTGCATCCCTTCAAGACAAAACAACAAGGACGAGAATGTACAAAAGTGAACAGTGGTTAAATTAGAGTTTCCACACCATCCTTGCTGTAAGAAGCCACACTAACATTCAAATGGCAGATTTCACTCGGCCGCATGATTTGTGCTTTTTATTTTGTGAAGAACACTCATTGATTTTCTCTACATATCCGGATAGGAGTAAGGAGAAAAGCATTGCAGTCAGCGAAAAGTTGAAGAAAGAGAAGGCTCACCGCCACGTTAGAACAGCTTTCCATCCGAAGTCCCACGAAAGATTTCGGAAATTCGTATACCCTAAAAAAGTGACTGATTTCAGAAACCTCTAGTCATATTGAGAACACCCTAGACGTGAACTTCTTTTCTTTGCCCTACCATGGAGAGATAGAAGTCAAGTTAGTGTGAAATAGTATATTTATAGTATATTTTTAATCTATATTCATCGCACCTGCCATGCTATAAATGTACTATACGCAGCTTTTTGGATAAATGGATGAAATACATATGTTTGTCCGTGTGTGTGTGTGTGTGTGTGTGTGTGTGTGTGTGTGTGTGTGTGTGTGTGTGTGTGTGTGTGTGTGTGTGTGTGTGTGTGTGTGTGTGTGTGTGTGTGTGTGTGTGTGTGTGTGTGTGTGTGTGTGTGTGTGTGTGTGTGTGTGTGTGTGTGTGTGTGTGTGTGTGTGTGTGTGTGTGTGTGTGTGTGTGTGTGTGTGTGTGTGTGTGTGTGTGTGTGTGTGTGTGTGTGTGTGTGTGTGTGTGTGTGTGTGTGTGTGTGTGTGTGTGTGTGTGTGTGTGTGTGTGTGTGTGTGTGTGTGTGTGCGTGCGTGCGTGCGTGCGTGCGTGCGTGCGTGCGTGCGTGCGTGCGTGCGTGCGTGCGTGCGTGCGTGCGTGCGTGCGTGCGTGCGTGCGTGCGTGCGTGCGTGCGTGCGTGCGTGCGTGCGTGCGTGCGTGCGTGCGTGCGTGCGTGCGTGCGTGCGTGCGTGCGTGCGTGCGTGCGTGCGTGCGTGCGTGTGTGTGTGTGTGTGTGTGTGTGTGTGTGTGTGTGTGTGTGTGTGTGTGTGTGTGTGTGTGTGTGTGTGTGTGTGTGTGTGTGTGTGTGTGTGTGTGTGTGTGTGTGTGTGTGTGTGTGTGTGTGTGTGTGTGTGTGTGTGTGTGTGTGTGTGTGTGTGTGTGTGTGTGTGTGTGTGTGTGTGTGTGTGTGTGTGTGTGTGTGTGTGTGTGTGTGTGTGTGTGTGTGTGTGTGTGTGTGTGTGTGTGTGTGTGTGTGTGTGTGTGTGTGTGTGTGTGTGTGTGTGTGTGTGTGTGTGTGTGTGTGTGTGTGTGTGTGTGTGTGTGTGTGTGTGTGTGTGTGTGTGTGTGTGTGTGTGTGTGTGTGTGTGTGTGTGTGTGTGTGTGTGTGTGTGTGTGTGTGTGTGTGTGTGTGTGTGTGTGTGTGTGTGTGTGTGTGTGTGTGTGTGTGTGTGTGTGTGTGTGTGTGTGTGTGTGTGTGTGTGTGTGTGTGTGTGTGTGTGTGTGTGTGTGTGTGTGTGTGTGTGTGTGTGTGTGTGTGTGTGTGTGTGTGTGTGTGTGTGTGTGTGTGTGTGTGTGTCCAAGTGCACACCGATATGTACACTTGTTTTACCCAAGTTCCCACAAGTTTAGCCTTGTGGTAGCACTGTCCTCACTTTAGCCACGCCTGCAGGCGACGATGTAATACTCCATTTAGCAGTCTATTTAGCAAATATGGAGTATCAGGCGCAACACAATAGGAAAGAAGCAATTTCAGCCACAAGTCTAATTGGCCGTTTGTTATAGGACTACAAAAGGGCAAAATACAAAAGTAGGTGATATTCCTCGCTGATTTTGATACATATGCAGTAATGAACAGTGTTTTGCGGGTCGAATATTCTTAGAAAAACGCAAGTATTATCCAGGATCAAGAACTGCAGACCAACAAAATATGTTACACTATGAGCCATGAGTGCTCGATTAAGAAAAAAAAAACAAATGTAAGAAGGATGCCAAGTGAAACTTCTCCGAAGTGCTCTTTCGCCGAATGCGCATCCCGCAAACCATTGTCCCTGAATCTTCCTTTATAATAGATCATCATGCAAAAGCACCAGGCATCAAAACCTGCCTCCCCAAATACTACCCTTGATATCAGAATTCATAGCTCAAAAGGTTTTGCCCCGCAGGTAGCAGGGCCCCATATCAAGCTAGCAATAATATTATTCTGAAAGTGTATCAAACAGGATTCTGAGGCGGGATGTCAGTACTACGTCATAATCGCTCAAGTGGTGAAGCAATTTCAAGGGAGCCATTCAAGCTCGGAGGAAGTGTAAACGACATAACAACCGTTTCTGGAGCGCAAAGAAAATGGGGGAGGCAGGGGGCTCCTTGGGGGAGGCAGGGGGCTCGAATTTGCCGATTCACTGCCGTAGTTGTCGGGGCTGTCGCCTACAGCTCAGCCAGACTGAGATTATAGGAAGAAGGAAGGGACAACTTGAAAGAGAGATTGTAGAGGCGGTTGCCATCCAGCGTTCGCATCCAGATGAATGCGTTAGCTCACCTTCTGTCGCTCTGCTCCAAAAAGAACTAGAATTCCTTGTCATGTGACTTCTTGGGTGGTTGTTATACTGTTTGGTTTGTTTGCATCCACTTTCTCCCCTGGTTGTCGGTCGTTAAAAATTATTTTGAACCTCTTGTTTTGGATTCGTGTCATGCTCATCTAGTGCGGAGATCTTTGTCTTTTCATTCATGTGCTGTTGTAGATTGTTCAGATTATTTTGTAATGATTTCCTCTTTTACAGATTATGCTTGTTATCATCCTTTTATCAACTTCCACGTGCTGATTGTTGTCGTTTAAGGTTCGCCGAAGGTCTTGTTTGGTTTTCATGTTTCAGCCCATTTTACCTGAGTGTAAGGTCACATGTGCCATCTGTCCTTAAAAGCCCCTGTTTTTTCAATAAACGTTTCAGTTGCCAGTACCGCCCTGTGTTGTCTCTAGCCTCCGTCCTGTGTCTGCTGCGGTTTTATTTTCCTTAAAGAAAATAAGCGAGGTAGGAAGCGGATCATGGCCGGGAGCAGTTTTGTCGGGTCAAGTCCCACTTCATTACTTCGGTCATTGTCGATCAGATCTTACTACTTTGTGAGCGTTAACGTTCTGAGGAACAATCACTCCCCGATTACCTCTTCTCAGACCCAGAGGATTTCAAAATCCGTTGTAGCCGGTTCTGCAAGTTTTACCTATGCTTCCTTTTGAGTGAATTTTGCCAAGTTTTCTTTTTCTCACCATCAATTTTTTTACTGAAGTCGTTTTATCCAACTTTGGTGAATTGTTCCACTCTTTCTGACGATGACTTCCTCCCCTTGTTTTCTTCATAGTAAAGCCAGCTTTTCAGGCTGCAGAAGATGCAACTCGTCTGCACCCTGAATGATAAAAAACAAAAGTGTGCCCTCGTGGCTTCACAGTTGAAAAAAAGAGTGTACGAGTGCTAAGAAGAGATATACTCTCTGACAGGAAGGAAAGAAGGTGAAAAGTACGCAAGCGCCACGAAACACAGAAAACAAACATGTGAGCGCGCCAAGAACATTTTGTGAATAGGTTTGGTCGCGGATGAAGTAAGGACATAAATATTGATAGGATATCGAGAGTAGATAGGGTTCTTCAACTTCCACTTTGCTTCCAAGCCGGTTGCACCAAGAAATGATATCAGGGGGGGGGGGGGGGGGGGAGAGAGAGTGGAAAAGGGGTGGAGCAAGTCCGATTATAAAAATGCCGGTCACCGCCAAGTTCGAGGTCCCCGATAACCTGATCTGCATTGGGGATTGTATTAAAAGCTTATATTAGAAAAGTCACTGGCAGCAAAAGCAACTAGTCAGACGGCAATCCTATGGCCTTATTGCATTCGGAACTTGGCGACAACTCGGAATTTCATTGTTTGTTTGTGACCTCATACCTGTACATGCGTTTGAAACCTCAGCTTTATATTTCAGTAGCGACTGCGTCTGTGGCCCATGATATTTTCGAAATTGCGCTTTTGGAGTTGAGCAGAGCTTTTCAGGAGATTCGAGAGTTCTGTTTTGTTTGAATTATCTTGCAGGGGAGACTGCATGAAGTTCTTCGCCTGGAGATACAGCTCTAAGATCACAAAACCTAATATTGTAAAACGCTCTTTATTGTGTTCAGCACTTGATTACTTGATTAATTTTGGACGAAAGTACATTTAGGTATTCATCTTTGATAAATAAAGTAAGGAGTCAGGACGCTTCCTTTAAAAGCCCTGAACTTGAAATCATCAGTGAGGAGGCCGCACGTTTTCAGGATGTAAACGTCTCTCGCGATCTTAACGAAAACAACGATCAGAAATTCTCCCTTCAGCCACAGGAAAGTCGTACTTTCCAGGCTGTCGTCCATTATTCAAGCAATTTCGTTTTTCATTTGGAATGAAGCATGAAAAATAGGCACGACAAATTAAGCCAGAGCTTCGGCAGTAGCTGCACTATGAAGACGGTCTTTATGGATAGTGGTAGGAGAAAGTTCGAAGTCGGTTAACTGCCAGACAGACTGACTATTGGTGAAACTACTCGACGTCCAATTTTGTCGGCGCATATATACCACTACGAATAACTACGAATAGTCATAAAAATTACTTGTCCTAAGAAATGAAAATGCGAGTGCTTACAGCATGAGACAATCCTTGATTTCATTTCATTTTCATTTATTGTACCCTCAGGGCTTTCGCTTTACAGAGGGGATAGGTACAGTGAAACAAAACAAAATCAAGTACAAGAGGAAGTGTGACACAAAACGATACTATTGAAAATAGCTCACAACAAAGTTCAACAAAAAAAAATATAATATACATGCGTCAACAAAAAGCAAACAAATAAAAACATTCAAAATGAATTCGTGAAACAACTTGGGAATAATCAGATTCCAACAGTGCGATTAATGCGGCTCTGAAGCGCGCAGGGTCGATGATGCAAGTAAATGCCTGTGAAAGATGGTTCCACTCATTGCATGTTTTAGGGAGGAACGAATAGAGCAGGTCATTGTCCTACAGTGGGGAGCAGCAACACTTTGAATGTGGTCGACGCGAGGGAGATGAAAGATGGCTCTTTTATACAGGTAGCTTTCAATTGCGCGTTCCGGTAGTATAGCTTGTTGAAAAGTCAAATGCGTGAAAGTTTATGGCGAGTTGATAGAGATTTAAGCTTGAGGTTAGATTTCATACGCGTAACACTTGCTGCCCAATGATAATTTCCAACTATGAAACGGGCGCTTCGATCTGCACAGCCTCTAGTTCATTTATTATAGTGATATTACCGGGGTCCCAGATGAAGGATGCATACTTGAGTTACGGACGGATAAGTGTGGTGTACAATAATATTTTCAATGAAGGTGGTGATACGAAGAGAAATTTCTGCGGGCATACCCAAGTATGCGGTTAGCCTTCTAAGTGATGTGCTTGATGTGAAAATTCCAAGAAAAATTATAAGATATGTTAATGCCAAGGTATTTGTAGGATAATACCAATTCGAGACGAGTACTATTAACAAAGTAGTCTGGATCTGTCTGTTGGTTACGAGTGACACGCATGCATTTGCATTTATATGTGTTTAATTTCATCTTCCATGAGTGGCACCATTCATATATTTTGTTTAAATCAGTTTGTATGCATGCAGTGTCATTCGTGTTATTAGTTACTCTATAAATTGAGCCGTCGTCGGCAAAGAAGCATATATTAGATGAAATGCGCAGAAACTAGCGAGATATACAAAAGTACTTAATGAAGCCAAGTTTTATGTGTGTATAGAAGTGCATGCTTTGTCGGCCACCATTGTGAACATTTTCCCAGCATCTTCCTGTCCTCAGCGCTTGTGAACTCGTAGCTAGAGTATCACATCTTTACAGAAATTCTACAACCTGAACTTTTTCCGAAAACCTCATTTCGTCGATCCTCGCATAGCTCACATTATTCTATTGTGATTTCGTTACTCATCTATATTCACTATATGTCCTAGCACAAAACCATTCGCTGCTCAAACTATCGAGTTTCTCATTAAAATGTAAAAAAAAAAAACTATTGCAAAAGCCGTCAATATATTACTAGTGTACTTGCTATTAATACTATCGCCGCTTGCGTTGCGAGCATTCGTAGGAAGATGCGAAACGAACCACTTATCCTACAATTAGTAAAGTATTACTGTTCAGTAGGAAAGCTTCACGTAAGATCGATGGCCAATTTAAAGGTCGCACCATACCTTTTTCTGACCATGGGCCTTCTTCGATACTAACTCCCCGAGATGAGATTACCAAATCCCAACCTCGTGTTACATTAAAAACTAAAAACATTCTGCAAGAATCACGGCATAAAAAATGATGCGAATAGACACGGCTATTCCAAATGCAGAGTAGTTTCCCTCACACTCGAGTTCACTCTTCGGTTGGGGTTCTAGGTTGCACGCATTCATTAGTATCGAGTCGGTATCGACCACATTTGGAAGAAAACACGACATAAATATGAAGCACCGTTAAACAGTCTGTGAGCATGGCCTAGGAATAGCTTGTGCGACTTGAGAATTAAGGGCTCTGGTTGGTCAAATTCCCATTTTAAAATTGCCTCCAAAGGGAGCAATACGTGCTAATGCTTTACATACTGTATATTTTGGTTGTTTGAACGCCTGTGCATCGCACGTGTGAACACGTCGGTTTTCGTTTTTCCGGTTGTGTTTTTAACGAATTATTTTCATGCTTACCACGCCCTACCTTCATTTTGTTTTTTGTTTTTTTGTAATGGTCACCTGGGCCTCGTCAAGCTGCCTCGAGCAGCTTTTAGCCTAGATGCTCAAGCCAGCAAGCACGTGGCGAAAATAAACGATTTGATTTGATTTGAATGACGCATGGTATCGTGCGGTTGCATAAGCGAGCTACCAGTCACTGCCTTCCCATGTCACTTGCGAAGTGCCCCCAGATGCACGTTTGGAGTGCTCGAGCGAATAAGCATCGGTGTAATGTGTTATTGGTTGTTGCTAGTGCACTAAACTACAGGACACCTACCAAAAGGCAGTCCTTGCGCTAACCCCATGTTCCTTAAAACCTTCATTCTAGACGGAAGCTAATGGTATGCAGCTCGCAGCTAGAGCTGGCCACCCCTGGGCGCAAGGTTTTGTTCGGCATCCTGTAACCCGCCATGTACTCGTACAATCTAGTTAACGAATTTGCTGGGTTCCTGAAGCACCCCTTACACTGTTGCGTCCTGAATTTAAATGTGAAGCTTAAGTTTACCCGGGCATCGGTGGTCAAGATCTTTACTCTGTCACAGGTTGGAACTGACCAACCTAGTGTGCATGATTCATCTCTTACTCAGGCAACCTTCCAAAGTCGTACGGAATATTTACATCAGAGAAAGTTGTATAAGCGGCAGCGTAGGGGCCCTGCGTCACACCTAACACTATTATATCATGCCTAAATGCAAACATTAGGTCTCCACCCACAATTTGTTTCACTTCAGGTACCATAACGCAAAAAACATCAAAGAAAAAAGAACAGAACATGTGAATTTCAACTGCAGTTTTTCGCGATCCACCTCGCAGCTGTAATGTGTAGCGTCACAAAACTACCAAGAAACGCGCTCTTTATCATATTCACAAATGTTATCCGATTTTCAGCTAGCTCTTCTTGTTCAGCCAGGAGCTATAGAACTCCCTCCATATTTCGTCTTTCTAAAATTTATCGGAAAGAGTGTTAGTTTACTCTACTGAACCGGAAGTACTATAGACACTGATGCCGTGGGAGCGTTAGACTTAATACTACTGTTTGGAGAACAGACAAATATTTCTCGTTCATTCCGCTGAGAAAGAAAACGCTCCGTCTTCTACATCATTAAGAGCTCTGACTAAATCCTGCAATTACAAGTATCGTAATAATCTGTGTCAACTTTTTACTCCACCTCAACCCTTCATAGTGCTACAATGAGGAGGTACACTGACAGGTTCCAGACAAAGGGTGAAGCGCTTGGTTGGGCCTACTCGGCACCTTTTTAAGGAATTTCTCCAGAATCCAAAAGCTAAACTCCGCGCTAGAAATTTTAGGCGCACCTTAGAAATAGAAAAAATTGGGTACGCAAAACTTGTAAACAGCAAAGTTAAGTGCGAAAACAAACTGAATACAAGACGAGAAATGAACAGGGAAAAAAGAGCAGAACACAGCGCAAAAGAAATTCTTAGAATGCTCAGCATGAAAAAGACAAACCAACACCTGGGGTGTGCAAGCGACCGCTCTAGCAGCGAGGCACCCTAAGAACAGCGGTGCTACGCACTACAACACCCGCCACTTTTATAACTTTGCTCGCACTTGCAAGTTGGCTTCTTGCGTGCTTGCGTGCTCGCGAAGATAGGCCGAAGTTTTCTGTCGTGGAGTCAATATGCCATCAACCGCCAGAACTCAATGCTGCTAAGGGCCGCCATGGCTGCAGGGAAAGAAGGAAGAGGATGTGAGTGCAAGGAGATC
Source organism: Amblyomma maculatum (assembly GCF_055883805.1). Classification (NCBI taxonomy): domain Eukaryota; kingdom Metazoa; phylum Arthropoda; class Arachnida; order Ixodida; family Ixodidae; genus Amblyomma; species Amblyomma maculatum. The sequence continues at coordinate 42,707,186 of NC_139349.1, read as the reverse complement.
GGGAAAAAAAATGCAAACACTCTGTGGAAGCAAACGCAGAGCAGATCATGAACACACACACACACACACACACACACACACACACACACACACACACACACACACACACACACACACACACACACACACACACACACACACACACACACACACACACACACACACACACACACACACACACACACACACACACACACACACACACACACACACACACACACACACACACACACACACACACACACACACACACACACACACACACACACACACACACACACACACACACACACACACACACACACACACACACACACACACACACACACACACACACACACACACAAAGTCTACCAGCGCTGGTTCACGCAGCGGAAACAAGGTCGCTCGTAATTGGCGCCAGACGGACGAGTGCACTACGGGCCTGGGCATAAGATCCGGGGAGCGAGAAAAGGAGCAAAGCAGTTCTGTAGCAGCAAAAATAAGGGCGGATAACGGAAAAAGAATTTTGTTAGCACGGCTGAGCTAGAATTCCTCGCCGTGTTCAATGTGTTATATATTATTGCCAAAGAGAGAAAAATATGTGCCTCCTGCTGTCATAATTCAAGGAAACCAAACAATTTCATCTCACTTTTTGTCTACTAATCACAAACTTGTCGTGCTATTGGTGACGTCTATTAACAAAGAGCTAAGGTTCAAGGCCAACTCTTTTGCTCTCAGTGCAATGTGCAATGAGTATTACGTATCGACTTTGAAACACAAGTGCGAAATTTGTCACCATGTTTGAGATATGGGTTTATTGCCTTCAGTTCCACTCCTGCGCTGCCGTAAGAATGTCGGCTAGTATCTCGTCTATTGTACATATTATGGTTGGCTTGGCAACGTGAATGAAGGACAGAAAGCTTTGGAGAAAAACCTCAAAGATATTACGGGTAGGTATTTTAAACAAAAATAAAAAATAATTCCAAGCCCGTGACAGAAACCTTAGCCGACAGTAGAGGTTAACTCAAATCTTTCTCCTTGCAGCTAAGGACGATATTTGAGAAGCGACTCCAGACTGACTCTCATGAATCGTGACGTTCAAAGATTCGAGCCTTGCGTTGCTATGCTTTGAAGCAAGGACAAGAAAACTGAAATAACGCACGAAATCCTTTTTCAAGATTATAGAGCTCCTAATGATTCTCTTTAAAAAGAAACAATGCAATATCGCCAAAAACTGACGATTGAATTCTCGTTAAGGCTAGGTCCAACATTACACCTCTGAGCTTAGTTCTTCCATTCTCGTGTGTGTTTTCTTTATATGAAGAAACCGAAGAAACGGCTATAATCGAGAAGAGACCCTTTTTCCGTGATTTTCGTAACTTTTGCTGTTCCTATCACATATCGCATTTTTCACAACCTTGCTCGTGAGTTTGTTTTTCTTTACGCAACAATATTTTCGTACATAAGCGATCATACCTGCCTTCAAAAATGGGGCTAGAAATCATAGTTCTCATAATTTTTGTCATAATAGCCAGGTGCAGTAATCGTCCTTTCAGGTGTACAAACACAGCTAAATATAATTATCGGCGGTATGACTGGTATGCTTATGAGATATATGTTCTTTCTGCATCATTCATTTTCGTTTCGCTCCGTACGATTTCTATATGCGTATTATAGCGATTTCTTCCAGCGAAAGCAAAACCGATGTCCTGAATCCTAATACTTTGAAACAGTGGCAGCAAAATCAAGTTATATTCTTACGACCACAGAATTACATAAAAAACAACAAAAATTAGACTTTATAGCTGGAGTCAGCTCTTACTCTAACCATAACTTTCATCTACGGGTCCATCATTTATGGACTAGCGAAAAAGGAGAAAAGGTTGATGCCAGAAAGTGCTTCGAGCCATATAAAAATCATCATTGGTAATCCAATCAATGCGCAGAATGCAGAATGTACTGCAATCAGTCTCTAATATCGGCATATTCAAAACGAAAGAATATAAACCGTAGTCAAAGCCCCGGTCTTCCTTTTATCAATGTAGCTTAGCTGAGACGATGACCAGTACGTCGATATAATAAAGGCGGAAGTTCTTCAGACCTTGCATTGATTCCAGGACCCAGATGTTTGCATTAACGAAGACTGCCTGAGAAAAGCTTCGTCGTAAAAGATGGCAGGATGAGGTAAAATAACGCCTAACTTGGAAAATTTATTTTTATTCATTCTAATGCTTCTTAGACACAGCCTTAATTATATGTTTCTTTAATTAAATATTTGCACTATTCGGCAGTCTGGAATGTTTGAAGGTGGAAAAGTAATAACCCCCCTGGGTAACATGGTAAAGCATGGTTAAAGACAGCAAACATATTTAAATGTACAAAACGTTCACCACTCATAAATATAAAATTGCTGGCCTAGAACAACAAAAAAGGTGGGCATTTCTTCGATTGCCGCCAGGGTTTTAGGAACCAGCTCAGAGTATAATATTCATGAATGTAACCAAGAGTGCAAAGGCGCGTTAAGACACTTCCTGCTAAAGATCTCAAGGCAGGATTGAGTGAAAAGGAAACAAGCAGTCTTCCCAGATGAATCAACTTGATTAAACATAGTTACCACGATCCATTCAAGTAAAGCCTTATATTTCGCTAACGAAGTAGACCAAAACCACCAAACAGAACTTGCTTATCTGATTAGGTCGTGCTCTAAAAAGAATATTTTTGGTGCTTGCAATAATCACGTTTTTTTTTTCCTCTTTTTTTTTTTGTGCGGCTGTGGTATTGCCTTGGGTGCCTGTCCGGCTCGTCGTGTGGATATAATGATTAGAGATAAAAGAAATACCTAGACAGCTACGCCCAAACCTGTTGACTATTGATTGCATATTATATTCGGTTCCTGTAACGCCTGTGCGTCAGTTGCATTAACAACGGCGCCGAGACACAAAGCAGCTTCCTGTCTTGCTGTAAATTAAGCTTTTAGTGATACACCTGATAGAGGTTTTCTTTTATGTCAGAGCTGTGAAAAAACGCCTGACTGTTATGCTGATGGAGACCACGGTACCGCCAGGGCACTGCGTCAACTTCGAGAAAGTGCGCCAAAACGCCCAGGAAATATTGTCGAATAATTGTGCCAAAACATGAATAGTCGACATTGTTTTCCTCGAAGACCGGTCACGTAGGCTTTCCGACAAATGAAAATCCAACCTTCGCCACTTTTTTTATGTTTCTTTAAATGTGGTTGTCACTACCACCAGTCGTTCCGTGGCGCAAATTTAGAACAGAAAGCAAAAGAAGGCAGGGAAAGGAAGGCAATAAAAAGAAAACGAATTATGGGTCCCTCTACTCTAGTGAAGATGAGTGGATTGTTTCTCACTCATTTAGCACAGCGCTAAATTGGTCGTCTTCACCAGCTCATTCCATGCGATATGCTCTCTCCTTTAGATGTCATGACAACAAAGCGATCATCGTAAGCAACAAAATGCCACCAAACACTGAACTCACGTATTCGGAGTGATGTGAAGGTGCATGCTCGATGAGCGCTCATTCCGATGCAGCTTGACCCATCCTTTGATAAGTAAATAAAACGATACAAACAGAAAGAACGAGAATGTTTCCTTGATGTTGTATAGGAAAAGAGAGGGAGACGATGAAGAAAGCACACTCGAAAGTTGCTCAATCGGGAAATTCTTTCTATGATTACGGGCGCAAAACTGAGATGTCACCGATGCCAGTCGGCAGCAACAAAGATTACCTGCAATCTTTTCCTAACATGCTTACGCGAAAAAATAACATTCGCTTCCTGGCTTGTAGGAAAGTGCGGCGCATTCATTTTTTCAGGCACTCGTTTTTTTCAACGATTTCAGTTAAATGGAATTCCTGAAGCGCAAGCTTAGAGAGGGGTAGGCGCAAAAAACCGGAGACTGAACTACAAGAATACTGTGTGGTCAAAACGCGATCAGTATAATGACGCTTTCTTCTTTTCCCATTGTCTAGTTTGCAGCTAGTTGCTACGGGCTGCCTCCTATACAAAGCAAGAGCTTATAAATATTAGAGCCCGACGTACTAAGAGTGAGATCCATGCATGAATGTGCGTCGCCGGCTTCTCTATGCGCCATGAATACGAACTGCGAACTGGAAAGCGCAGCTCGTCTGAGCAAAAAGCATGGCATGCAGAGAAGGCAGCGGCGTGCTCGGGTAACTCGTATTTCATCGCTAGGTGTTCCTCAGTCTTCTCGGAGCTCGTGCGAGAGTGTTGCCCTGTTTTGGAAGCGCTCACAAATTTGAAGCACGGTTATTTGTTTCTTTGTCACATGGGAGAAGAAAGTCGAGTTTTCTTGTTGTAGCTCGCAAGCGTATCTATATCTATTTATCTTTTTTTTTCAGCAGTGAAAATCGCCCGCCTCCTTTTTAGTTTTCTCCTGGAATCTTATTTACTGTTCAGCTTCTTTCGTTTCTACTCAGCGCGTTCTCCTTATCCCACCTTGTTTCGCTTTTCTGTGCACGTGTTCGGCTCGTTTATGAATCTGAGCACCGCACAGTTTTTCGCAAAGCACACAGTTGAACCTGCTTTATTCTTGCTCCTCATTGCTATAGGCGACTTCGCCTTTTTTTTTTCTGTTGCACTCTCACGTACTTTGCCGATTTATTCAACACGCCTAGAAAACACGCTTTATGCAACACGCCCAACACACTCTTCCGTCTCCATTTTTCCAAATTTCTCAACTCCGTTAGCTCTCCAGCCAGAAAGAAATTCATCTGTCTCTCAATAGCAGGTAGCTGAGTGGCTGCCCTCTAGAGCTGCTTAATGTTTATTTTTAGCCATTCAATATTGTACCCTCCTCTGTATTCCTACTCCATTTTTCCTCTTTCCGTCTTACATATTCCTTTGCGTTCTAAGCTGATGCTAGCCCAGCCGGGATAGCTCAAATCTGGAACTGTTTCCCTTCTTTGAGTTCACGGGAACGTGGCGACAAGATTCAGAAAAACCTCAATGACTAAGACAGCTGGTGGTGGACTCGCTGGCGGTGGACTCGCTAGCGGCTTGGAAATGCAGCAGTGCAGACTCTCGGAGTATCGAGCTGAAGTATAAGTTCCCCCTAAGATCCTATCCGTTTTCTTGTGGACGTGCATATGCATTCGGTTTGCCCTCACTTTCCTTGCTACTACTGCCAAATACCCGTCCTGCTAAAAGGTGTGTTGACAAAATGGATCAAACTTTTACGCCGGAGCAAAAGTTCAGAGAGGGGCGGACTGCGTGAAGTCATGCTCCTTCAAGTGCAAGCGCATAAACGTCCAGCATGAAACAAGCTCTCGTGCAAACAGTGCAGACACGGCGAAATCAGTAACCGAGGAGGTTAGTCTTGAAAAAAAAAAAACGCTGAAGAAAGCGATGGCACGCAAGCTGCTGCATTGCAGGGCGGATACTTTTGAGCAATAGACAAAGCAAATAAAATCACCGTGCACGTGCATCCAAGTGTGTTATAACAGTTTTAACCTTTCGTTACGGTTCCTTGATCCTCATTAAACAAATTCCAATTTGATGTAATTTACGTCACTTTCCTTGCAGTAACTGCATGCTAAGTGAGGTTCACATAATCGTGTAGGAGGTGCAGGCTCAATAAACTACTGCATAGCTCGAACGCAGAGCGACCGATAATTATAAGCATGGGTCGAATAAGACTTATCACTTTCACAGGCCTGACAAAGCCGAAATAGGTTAACTGTTTCGAAATAATAATTAGTATTTGCTCGCTGTTTTCTTTTAATATTGCTGTTGAAATTAGTGTATTATGACATCGGGAGTTTAATAAGCCTCTCAGCGGTGCCACAGTCAAGGAATCCGGCATAGTTTCGTCAACCTTGTGTTATTTAACCTGTGCAGGCAATCGCATAGCGTACGCATTATTTTTTAAATTTTGTGTTGAAATAAGACTGGAAAGGCCGGGGTTTGAGCCTGATGTTTACGGTTCAGTGGCACGGCGCCATAGAGCCACGATGACATATCTCCCATTGAAATCATTTGTCAGACATGTCTTGGTACGTATTGTTGCTCCGCGAATCTTGCTAGAAGTACGCAAGACGGCAAAATGCCACATCCTGATGATTTTTCTGAACCTGAAATATGGCACAGTTAAATCTGGCAACACTACGAGAAAGGAAAATCCGTCCGTGTGCGAAATATTACCAGGTATGTCTTTTCCGTTTTCTAGGCATGCTTATGGAGGCCTGGAGTCTAAACGCATACACATTTGTTTATTTATTCAGGTTACCCCTAAAAGCCCTCCAAAAAACGGTATTGCATACGGGAAAGGGGGGGGGGGGGGGGGATAAAGTTGTAATCAGCACGATACAATTAGCAACAACAAATATAGCAAGAAACACTAAATAAATAATAGGAATAACATCACAAGAAAGCAAAAAAACAATAGCAACATATTCTACACATTGCCGTCACAGCGAAGTAGCTCTTGAACTTTCTTTATGTCAGATTCTGTACTGATGTGCGAAGGCAAGTTATTCCATTCAGGGATAGTGCGAGGAATGAAGGATTTTGTATAAGACGATGAATGACTCTTCGCGCGTTTAACTTCAAGGAATGATCAAGTCGTTTGAGTATGACATGAGGGGACTGAAAGACTCTGGCAACAAAATAGTAGTTCTTCGAGCAGAGAAAAGTGATGCGATCGTTAATTACCCTTCACTGCAAGGATGCCGATGCAAGGTTACAGACCTTATTGGTACCACGCATACCAGCCAATGCCAAAACCTGCGTGCTACAGGCCTCGGAAGAAAGAGCGTGCACCAACGAAATTGGCATCAGGCATCGCCTACAATTTTTATTATGCTGATTATTGAGTCAGTTACAACAGTGTAACGAAGATAGTGTCTGTTCCCACTCTGCCCAATTTGGAACAAATAGGGAGCTGGGAACAGAGCACAATTCCTTCTCACAATCATGCCTGCTGTCGTTTTATTCTGGGGTGACAGCGGGCTCCATGAAAGCATTCTCAACACGGTCTTGAAAAACCAAACACAGAAGTTTTTAATACAGCTAGAGATTTATTCTATCTTTTCTATCAGCTTTTAAAAGGATCAAAGCTCCCCTTAAAACAAGTGTTTAGCTTAAAAACGCCCTTTTTTTAGCAGTCTCCCCGCTTTGAATTCGCTTTGACTAAGAGCTGCGGGAACAGTTTTCATGTAGCCGTGATGCTGAGCACAACCCAACTCTTTCAGCATCTGTTTTACTGACGACCAACTTCTGGGGGCATGAAACTTGACGGCATGTAATCCTTCTGCACTGAATCTGATGGGGAAAAAAACTACATGTCTCATATAACAAGTTTCCGGAAGAGCCAGTCTGTCCGCTCACATCTTGTTACATGTATAACATTTTTCTCTTGCTATCCAACTACATCCTATCGTTCTCTGTTTTCGAAGCCAACTGCGTTTCGGTTTCCCATTTCCGAAACTTCACGCTAGGAAGGGCACGCCTGCGGCTTTGGTTTTCTTTTTATAAAACGGAAACCGTTGTTATCTCCGCGGTTTTAACCATCATATATCTAGATCAAAGCGCCTACTCACATTGCTCAGAAAAATATGCATTGTTTTGGGACATCTGTACTCCTATATGTATCGAGCATTTGCGAATAAAGCTTCTGTTCTAATACAAAAAGAAATAAATCGCCATGTTTCGTGTTTTTTAACATATGATTTTCTCGATCTCTTCTCAGGCGGGTTTGCGATGATCTCGGTTTGTGTGAAGCTGACAAGCTGCCTTAATTTCATAGAGGAAGATTTACTTGAACTCTTAAGCTCTCAATAATGACGGGATGCTTACAGTCGTTTAATGGCCGTTAAAACCATTTTAGTATCTTGTTGATGCAGCTAGCTTAGGTTATAGTACTTTAGAAGGCCAAAACGATTATTCCGCCGCCACTAGGCACAAAACGAGGTGAAAAAATAAAATAAAAAAGTGGACAAGGTCATGAGGTACCTTTTTTGTGCTCTGTGGCAGCAAAAAGTACACTTTTTCATTTCTTCAGAACCTAACTCTATAAATTATCCGATTGTTGCAAACATTTGATCTGAGCGAACGCCTGATTGTTATAAGTACACCTGTAAAAAATGAAGAGGACGCCTGTCTAAAAATATTTCCAACCAATACTCAATGGCTACTATTGACAACCGTTAAGTCCTGATGTTGTCAAAACCGCTGATGTCAAAAACATGGTCAAGAAAGCCCTGTATATATTTAGTCATATTTAAATGCGCAATGCAAGCTTAGAAATCCATTTAGCCAAAGATAAAAAATTTTAAGTGTACAAGACTAAATGGCTAATGAGATATCAGTTTTACATTTTGCAGATACTGCTGTTTTTTAGTCAACGGTTCCCTGCTGCGTTTTCTTCCTCTTCACATAGGATAGCCTAGCACAACTGCGACATTATTAATGGCGATGGAAACGGGGATAGCGAACGAACTGCCACAGTAATTATCAATATGGCGCGCACCCCAGGAGCTCGTTTGAAGGGATGGAGCAGGAAAGTTCGTGATATTGCATTGCCAAATAGCTGCGTCTTTATACGCCACCTCGCCCCAAACGCACGATTCTCGCCTCGTATGACGCAGGTAGCCGAGACGATGACGCGCTGCCGCGAAGAAACGCTGCCATGTGGTCGGACATGAACAACAGAGGGGGGAGGGACGCTGTGGTCGCATTATGATCAACTCGCGCCTGACCGGCAACTGTTTGGGCCCGCTCCGCAGCGCGGCTAGCCAGCGCAGTTTGCTAACTGTCTGTTATCTAAGAACGTTGGAAGAGGGGGAGAAGGAGGATATTAGTGGAAAGGCTTAGGTAAGTTCGTCAAAAATTCGTCATCCCATTTCACGAGCGGGTGATGGAACAGAAATCAAGGTGGCTGCGAGCAGCAAGGGCGTGTTTGGCGTCGTGGGCGAGTGGTGCTGTTTTCTCGACATTGAAATTCAAAGTGAGAATACTGCGCACACTGCCCGGCAGCACACGGGAGGATAAACAATATCGGTGAGCATCTTTATATGGACTTTTACCTCATGGTTACTTATGAAGTTTTATACTATAGCACCCTTGTTTATACGTGAACAAAGGTGTGAAATTGAGCAACTTATTAGAACTCTGTGTAGCGCATCTTATATTTCGCCTATGCATTCTTGAAGTTTCGGGTAGTACTGTATCTCCTAAAAATACCCAAACAAAATCTGTAGTAGCTAGCAGTAAAACTAGCCGCAGCAAAAAAAAAAAAATCCAAGTCCCTCATTCTAATTTCTGATTTCGTCTTCAGACAGAACACGCGCAAATAGAAAAGGTGAGGGTAGTTTATGCGGTGAAAACGCAGCAACGAAGCTGTACAGAAGACAAAATAAGCCATAAGGGTTGCATTCATTTGAAGGAAGCGTATACCGGCTGTCCCAGCTAGCTTGAACCAAGGGATACAAAATAATATATTTGAAGTAGGTCAGGGAAGCCAGCTGCATACAACTGCCAGCTTCCTTGCGCACTACAAGCAAATGTTCGCTTTCCAATTACTTAATTGGCTAATTATGTTAACTTTTCTAATTTATTAAATACCATTTTTAGACAACAACGTACACAGGAAAGCTGGAGAGTGCCTTCAGAAACCCCCTTTCCAGTAATTGCGATAACGAAAGCATCACGTATATCTTTTTTTTTTTTTCGGGCTTAGAAGAAAGCCCGGGAAATGCCAATAAAACCACGTGACCAAGCCATTCACGCGCCACAATTGTGGTTCACTCAGTCGTGGTTTGTGAGAACAAAATCAGCTGTGATCGTGTGTCCTCAACCCCGTTAAAGCGGCAGGCCGATATGCCTGCGATGGCTTCTTCGCCCACGTCAGACAGCCGGCCCGCGAAGTACCAAGACCTTTTGACCTGCTTCTGAACGCGGAGGGCCCAGCTCCCGTCCCTTAGGCCTGCTTGCAGGGAGTGGGGAGTGAGGGGGGGGGGGGGGGGGCGCCTTATCTAGTTTAATAATAAAGTTATCACATCCCAGTGATGGTGCAAGTAGCAGCGAGTGCGGCGAGCAGACACACCGAGATTCTAACAAGGCCTTTGCATCTCCTTCTCTCCCATGAGCAATAAGGTATCAGCCATTAAATCCGCGCGTACAGGCTTGTGTGCGCGTACAGGCTTGGGTAAAGAGGCGGGATAACATCCTGTGACTCGGATTCGAGCTCGCCCCTTCATTTGCTGGTACTTTATCGCCATCTGCCTGCCATGACGTAGGCTGCTGGGGTGCGCCGGCCTTACCAAGATCTCGGTAGCGACAGGCGAGCTAGAGCTCGCTCCAACCATCGCCAACATTTCAGTCTGCCGCTACAACGGGACCATCGGGCCACGGCCGCAGCTGATCTCGTTCGCTCAAACCACGACTGAGAGCAACACAATCGTAGCGCTCAAATGCGCTAGTCACGTGGTATAATTTGTATTTCGCAGGCTTTCTTTTGAGCCTGAAAAAAGGATGCACGTGAGACTTTCTTTATTGCAATTAATAGAACGGGGGTTTCTAAAGGTGCTCTACAACCTTCCCGTTCACATTTTTGTCTTTGGTACACAAGGAGGCTAGCAGTTTTGTGCAACTGGTTTCACTGACCTACCTCAAATATATTCTTTTGCAGCCCTTGGTTCATATTAGCTGGGACACCCGGTGTATAATTTCCGGTTATACCGGTGACATCGTGCCCTTGTGCCCCATATGTCTTGATTTATGTTTGAAAGTGCTTACCAACAAAGCAAAAAAAGCCTCGTCTTCTTTCCAGCAACATCGAAACCTCAGTCGGTACGGTAGAAATGTTTTTGCACAAAAGCGCACATAATATCACCAGCTCTTATAACTTTTTATGATCTCATCATTTTATATTTTGCCATGCTGAGCATATTAAGGTAACAATCGATCGCCTTTCGGGCGTAAAGTACAGAAGAGTCCTGGAGAATATATGCTCATGTAGAGCGGATCTCCATATGTTGCTAGCCCTCTGGCACGTTAAAAGTAAACATTTTGACTCTTCTCATTTTCCGAAAGCAGTGCGGAAATCGGCTTGATCAAAGAAGGATAAAATATTACTCAAACAGAAACGAAAGATGCTTTGAAAAAGAAATAAATTATATTCCACCAAAGAATAGATACTTTATCTCTCCCACACGTTAAAGAACCCCTGGTGGTCGAAATTTCCGGAGTCCTCCACTACGATGTCTCCATAGCCTGAGTCGCTTTGGGACGTTAAACCCCGCAACCAAACCAAACCAAATGACTTGTTGATGGTCACCTGAGCACTTCAGGCGTGCTGTGGTGGAAGGAAGGAAGAAAGAAAGAAATAGGCACCTGAGGTTGGTTCTGCAACAATTTAGCCGGCATTTGATTCCCTAGTTTGAACAAACATAAAAATACGAAGACGTCATGCCTTTTGCCTGCTTCGAAGCAGAGCTGCGAAGTCCAGGCTTTAATTTATGTCTTAAGCATCAGCTGTGGAAAGTCGCTATGAAAGACTGACCCTTGCGGACTTATTCAGTCCATTTCTATGTGCTCCGGCGAGATCCTACTCCATATGCATTTCACATGATCGCACATTTCACCAAATGCTGTGGTCTTGCTTCCGTTCAGCAGCAAAAGCTCATTGCCTAGCCAAATATTTATGTAGAGATAGATATAAGAAACCAACGTTCGATTTCATCTTTCTTTATGCATGAACCAAATGTGAAAAATGAAATTTCGGATGCTTTTAGGAGCCATTATGTTCCGGCGCGGTCAAACGGAAGCACTCAGAGAGGCTCTCTAAAATAACCACTGCCTTTCATTAATGTCATTTCGAAGCAGAGATGCATGAACCTCGAAAGGTACGAACGAAAAGTCACCTTCAACAACTGAAAAGGCGTCCATTGTACGATCAGCGGAAAATTTGATTTAGCTCACTCAGAACCCTACAATGTTTCTTCAAAGTTCTTGATCAATTTTTTTGCTTATTTTTTCTCCGGGCACAATTTCAGAGTGTGTTCCTACAAGAAAAAAATTGGATTCTGTTGCTATTCGCGCACACAATATGATGATCCTAGAGTACTCTTCAAAGTTCATTGAAATCGAATAGCCAGCCGTGTATGTAACCACTGGAACTTTCCTAGTTTCTCGTCGAGAGTTTCGCCTATACGAATGAGAAAGAGAAAAAGGAATTAAAGATTTCTTCGCTAGAGTCATTGCATGTCGGCAAGAGCAGAGAGGGCCGCTAAACCATTAGTTCTTTTTTAAAGCAGTAATAGCGCCTAGCTTTAGTATATTTCGATGGCTTTGTGAAAGCTGTAAGTGCCCAAGCGCCAGGCACGAAGTTCTTGGGGCGTATTTTGCAATACGATTTTCTAGTTATGCCTTTGCTGTCTACCACTGGTCGCTAAAGCCAATGACCTCAGTACTTATAAAGTTCGATGCTTTGAGCATCAAAGCTAGAGCAGCTAAAAGCTCAAGGCAACATATCTGAAGTACTAAAAACGCGTGATGCGAAGCGATACATGTTGTTTATGACATCAGATGAATGGGAAGACCTATGTGCTACATTAAAGAAAATAATATTTTTCACATTGATATTTTCATGCCATGAAAGTTTGCTCAAAACAAAACACGACAGACATAAAATCAGCATAGCAATACGCCGAAATCCTGTCATTCCCTTGATTTTATGCAGCGTTTATGTACTTACAAATCTTTCAGGTGTCACAAGGTACAAAACAACTACCCTGGCAATTAAGCTTTACTCTTCGGAGATATTTTTATTGAAAACATGATTGATAAAGTGTAGTTAATTGCATTCTCTTCAGGCTGAATGAACGCCGCCGACATGGAAATGAACCGTGATGATTGTCCTGTGACAAGTCTCAAGACTTTCATCCCAGTCAGTTCATCTTCCGCAGGCATAGTATGGCAAGAGTCCTTCAATAAAGCTGCTAGAGCGCTGGCGAGATCATAGCAGTGCACATATTAGATGCATTGTGAATACTTTCCGTACACTTTGAATTAAGTGATACGAGAGGCGTGTGTCATGCGTATGCCTGTCATAACGACACGAGCGATGCGTACCAATGTTACTACGCAACACAAAAACAATCCTGAGCCCCGAAGCGTGGCCTTTCTCAACCAAGCTGAGGCTCAACCTCATGTCTTTATGCGTGAGATTTAAATTGATATTTACTCGCACTCTAACCCCTCAACTCAAAACATTATTTAAATATTTCGGGCAATAGAACATGACGAATTGCCAGAACGGTGGAAAGGAAATCTCGGCGAAATTAAACTGGTATTAGAAGTTAGATGAATGCATATAGTAATACAATGGCAATAAAAAATAATACATTTCAATGAAGAAGCCTAAGAAAGTTTATTGTGGATATGAACCGCAGACATACGTCAGTGTCGGGTCTCCCCAAATATATCCGGCAGGACGCGCTCAGTCAGGTGAAAACGGGACAGCACGCCGCTGGCAGTCAGTTGAGTAGCCACGAAATCCAATCTGCGCTTGCTTGGTAGGCGTGCGGGGATGTCATCGTCTTCTGCGGCCGACCACGATGGCACCCTATAATGCCATTTATTGTTTCCCTAATGTTACTGCTGGTAAGCTTAAGTTGCAGTTAGCCATAAAATGGACAAAAAATTATAATCTACACAGAACAATTTTCACTGTCATTGGCAAAGTATATCATGTCTTTTTTAGGTCATTGTTTTCTGACCATATTATTAGCGAACAAAATCTATCCTGTCAGTTCGTATTCTAAGAGTCACGAAAAGAGTCCCCGAAAATTTGGGGATAACTTCAATAAATGCGAGAGAGTTAACATGAATATATTATGAATGAAAATATTCGCACTTCTGCCATGCGCTGGCATTCTCCTGATTCAGAATGGATCCATTATAACTCTCGATGGACGAGCCGCACGTGTTGAAGTGTATTTTGCTTGATTTTGCAAGAAGTTGTGTACAAGACATGACGTGAATACTAACGCATATTGGGTGCTCTGCGCGCAGAAGAAAGGGCCAGCTTTGCCCGCATAATCATCAGTTCAACTACTATACGTCTTAGGATACTGCCTTCGTATCAACTGAGAGGTTTGTTCAGATATGAAATCAGTGTTTACAGCTAAACATTAAATAAGGTTCACATCTGATTACAGCGACGGAACAGGGTTTTCATGTTCATACACATCTATACTTTATTTGGGAAATGAAGTATTTTTACGCCGAGGAAATGCAATCAACAACACATTAAAACGAAACAAAGTCTAGTAAATAAATGCATCGAAAATCGGAAACTGCCCAGTGTGCTTCTCACTCATCTCTCCGCGAACTTTTCTCTGTGACGTACCATTATCGTCGACACAGCAAACTCGGAACTGCGACAATAAAAAAAATGAAACTGAAATCATTCTGCATTCTATTATTGTATTTTGTTTTCTTTTTTGACAGGGCCACAACGAAATGATATACGGTTACCATGAACGTGGGAAGAACAGAGTGGCTAATTACTACTTTCTCGCGAGTCTAAGTCGTAAAAGGCAAAAGGAAGAAAAAAACAATATTAGACATCCTGCTGTAACAAAGGGCAGAAAAAAAAGAAGAACACACGAAGAGTTATGCGCGAGAGTTAATTTTTTTTTATTTATTTCGTTTATTTTAGTATCGCAATTTCACACAGCTAAAGTATAAGGCCTCGGAAGTTTAGCCCCATCAACAAGGCACTTTCGTCTCCTGTGTTTATCTCGGTTGGGCGATCACACTGCCATTCGGAACCGTTCCATAATTACATTTATATCCTAGCTTCCTTTTCCGGACTGTACTTTACCAGACTTCTCTTTGCAAATCCTGTTGACAATAACACCAACAAAAAATCTAAATAGAAACAATGGATAAACGCTGGATTCTATTCGCTAGTTGCTTGTATTTTGTGTCTTTGCATTTTCATTTCATTTTCATTGCCTTGCTCCTTCGGCTTGGGACAGCATCTTGGTCTCTGGTTTCAAACGTCAAAGAAAAGAAAACATAACGACTTGCAGTAAAACAAAAGTGGCACCAGCTTTTATGGTGTCTCAGTGTATGAAGTTATTATTTTTCTCAAATCCACTGCCCTCACATTTTTTTTTTAAGAATACTTGGCTGTATGAACACGAAATCATTTTATTTCCGCTGGCGAACTCTCTTCAAATGAGGTTTTTTGACAGCGAATTAAAATAATTTCTGCTGCTATTGTATTCGGTGGAGGCTGTGAGGCTTCACGCGCATTAAGGAGCAATAATTGGCAAACCTAGATTTGAAGGCATATAATTGGAGGTGCATAAGTAGTGTACAAAACGCACTCTAAAGTGACGTTGGCCGCGGTCACGGATTGGTCTGTGTCATGTGGTTGTTGCATAATACGTGCTGCACCATACTTCCACGTGCCGTACTTCTTGGCACGAGCACAACTCAACCGAGGTCACCGACGGACGGTCAACAATGGCATTTCCTCTCAATGGTCCGTATAACGCTTCCGCATAAAAGTGGTGTGAGCACCGCCTATCAGGTATATATTGGATCGATGATTGCATTTTGCTCCTTCAATTTCAGTTTTCAATGCATTAGAATGACTAGACACATTCCCGTATTTCATCAATATGTGTGCGAAGCCGATTTTGCATTCAGGCTTCGCGAGCACACAGAGAATATAACATCCCGAGCCAGAGAGTTTGAAACACTGGTCAAGGCAAAAAGATCGGGTTTGCTGGCTTGACAGCACTGCGGCATCTTGGCAGCCGGGTTCTATTCGTGATAAATTGCCTGTTTTCACGCTGAGCATAGGATGTCGTCGCCATTGTCTTCATCCTTGACAAGTATTTTAAATACATATGTCCATTTAGAACTTAATTCGCCTCCAGGTGCCGCAAAAGTAGAAGGCTTTTGGCGTTGCTGTAGTGCAGATGATGATGGTGTCATTATTCTACGAACGCTTGGTTTAACACGATAGCGCTAAAAGTTCCTTGCCACAGAAAAGCTTCAGTGTCGGCGTTGTTGTTATTCGCCGTTGTAACTCAGAAATTTACAAGGAAGCAAAGAAATAAAATTGTCCCCGGCGTACAAGGTAATCGAACTTCCGCTCTTCCGGTTGCGAGTCGAGCATGCAACCAAATAACCACTTCACTTTTTTTTTTTATTGCCGGTCAACGAAGTGCATAGAGGCACAAACATCACTATACTACTTTTGGTTAAAACGATATAATAAATCTTCATGCTAATCAATCCGTCGACGACATCCATCCACCGAGATTGCTCAGGCCGATTACGGTAACCATCTCTGAGAAATGTTTCGCTTTCAATGAAGTTCTCCCTGACAGATTGTACATTTTATTCTTCGTGCCTAAATGCTACCCGCGTTTTTCAAAGGCTGTTGAGGCCCTGTACTATACTCATGCCGTACAAGACCTCGTCACTTTGTATGGTTACAAACCGGATTCCGTAAGGATTAATGGGCAATTCTTTCTTGAAGGTTCTTTGTAATATATCTCAGTTAAAAACAGGACACCAGCAGTATATAATAACCTGATCGATAGTGTCTCGCTTTCTATAGATTGTACAGTTGAGGGGTTTAAGTGTACGCTCTCTACCCCCTTTTACTACAGATTGTGTACATGTGATAGACTCCTTTTCTTGGGGCGCTTTCCTTCCTTTTCCTCCCTGTGTTCCCCTCCCTACGTGTATGGCAGCCTACATGGCATCACCTAGTTAACCTCCCTCCCTTTTCTATTCTACTATTCCTCTCTTTCTCTCTTTATCACTAAGCCAAGTTTTTACGGCAAGGGTAACAGGGTGAAGCTTGAAGAAAAACGATCTGACGGTCGGCTTAACCGGCATCTTCCTAACTCTCTTCGGGACATCTTGTCCTGGGCCTTCACAATACATAGATCGGTTTAAAGGTACGTGTACAAAGAGGTTGAGCAAGTCCTTATACGATGTTTTCTATGTACAGGACTAAGCTACTCCACCGAACAGTGCGCACGCAAAATGCTCCAGTGACAGCGCGATTTCTGGCCGGAGACCTAGACACAACAAAGCCCGGTGTCACATTATCTAAGTGCATTTGCTGCATTGTGGGCAACGAAGGGTCTTTTTGATCGCGCAAAAAAGACAACGTGCCACAACCTGTCTCAAGAACAAGTTCAAAAGACCAAGGCAACCCCATTTCTTGGGAAGAAGTAAATCGGTGCGCCTAGTTCGCTCCTAATTTGAGCTTCAAATAAAATGTGCAAATACTCCGTGCCCTTTTTGCAAGTTCGAGCGGGAGATGCATAAAAATTGCAGCCAATACCAAATTTTTGGTAATCAAAACCACATTGCACACACACTTGCACGCGCGAACCCTGAGAGGTCGCGCCCTTTCCACCCATCCATCTTTTGCTTAGTCCCTTGCGTTGTTTCGGTCCACAGCTCTCTGCTACTCTAAAGGTACACGCAGGTACTTCGCCGGAAGCATCATCCACTGTATATTGGCAAACATCGCCTGTGTATTATTCCATTCACCGTACAAACAACCAATGCTCTTCTCCCAATTGATTTGTACCTTGTCGTTTTGCAGTGGTCGCCCGCAACTCGGACGACTTCAACGCTTTTCATATCTGCGCGAAAAACGGCGATATTGTCCGAGTAAGCAAGATAATTTCACCTGCATAGACTGGAAAGTGAAACGACAGATAATATAATTATGTATCACTGATAACAGAAACGGCTCAAGATAAATAGCAAAAAGCTGAGGTGAGAGCGGACAACTTGCCTGACTTAAAGAGCGGAGCGGCGCAAATTCTGTACACTGCTTTTTCACAATGATACGTTCAGCACACTTTACGCACGCCATCTGCGCCCATTCTGGTATCACCTAGCCAACATTAGCATGTTCTATTATTGCGAAAAGAATTTCGTGCGGCACTCTATCGAAGCCCTTCGCAAGATCACGCTACATCATAGTAACTCGTTATACGAAGGCGTCACAACATTCAAGAAAATTTTTGCAATGTGCACACTTGTTCCGATGGTACGACCTTTAATACCGCACTCTGATGTGGCCCTGCAAGGTCTTTTATAACATTTTGCATTCTTCTGGCAAGAATCTTCATAAACACTTTATAATCAACATTCGTGAGGCTTATCGGACGATAAGCCACTACCGACAGCAGCTTAACTTCGTCCTCACTTTGTTACTTAAACAGGTTACGTTTTGCAATAGCTATGAGGTAAATATCATATGTCGCTTAAGAACCATAGCTTAGTAATGTTCAGTTTGGAGGAAAAAGAAAAGAAATCCAGATTCTCATGAGCCCTTTGGAAATTTAATTCACAATTGCTTGAGGATGAGCATTTCTTTATTAAAGTATAAGAATATATTGAAACATTACTCTCAGCAAGGCCTGGAAACTGTAACTATGTGGGAGGAGCTCACAGCGAAGGGGAAAGTAAATGCGATTGAAAGAGCAAGCATTATATACCGTGACAAAGAGATGAAGAAAAAACACCTCCATTGCCAACTAGACCTGCTTGTATGCCTGAAAGGTTCTCAGCTTAGAATGTAAAAGAAAGAAAAAAGAGGAACAAAAAACAAGCTTGAGATTATCGATGAAGACAAGTACAAAGCTACCGTGATACGGGCGCGTGCCGAGCGTCTCTGGCTCAACAAAGTGCACACTAAGCGTTCACTGGGGTGAAAAGAAGTGGGCGACTCAGAATGAAATGTAAATACAAAATGAGGTAACGAATGACACTGGCATAATTCAGTTAGCTTTTGTGGAGCAGTACCACAAATATTTTAAGAGACAACTCCAAGAAGAGGTATTTAGAAGTACGTTTTTGTCCCACATGCCGAAGTTAGAAGACGAAACTAAAAAAGGGCTGGAGGTGCCAGTCAGCATTTGATAAATTGAAAGAGCTATTGAAGAGTTGAGTGCTGAAAAACCTCCTAGTTCTGACGGCTTAGATGCTGACTTCTATAAGCGTTTCCAAGAAGACATTACTGAGTTCCTTCATTGCATCTTTATCGAATATAATGAAACAAAGAAAATGTCACCGTCATTTATAATAGCCCATGGGGCTTTGTTACCTAGAACCACTTCTTTTCAGTGAAGGTGGACCTAATATATGCTTTACCGTATGGTAATGAATAGCGGTGTCATCAGAAGAGAACTATTACGAAACACTAATTAATCGAGTAAAAACGAAAGCACATTTCCAGTAATTTTGAGCTCTGCTTACATGCGATTTTGGCGCCAGCATGCGGTGCCCATTAGCAAAACTCGCGAATGTTTTGCGCTGCCACCGTATAGATGGAGCGCAAAATGTATAAAAAAAGCGCCTAGAGCATGGTTTTCCGTACGCCTGTGGGCGGATGAACAGCTATTTCAATGGAAAGAAAATTCGAGGAATTAACAGGTGGTGTTGAAGGTTCACCGAATCTGCTAATAAAGAGAAGCTTTAGGAAATGCAATAATTTCCAACCTACCTTTGACGAGACACAGGTGTTGTATCGGCATCCGCAACAAAGGTTTACAGAAGTGATGGAAGCATTACATATAGTCGCGTGCGGTAATTGTGTCAGTAAGCCTTCGCTTCGAAGATGGAAATTGGCTATCTTCAAAAGTTTTGATCTCTTTTTTGTGTTTTTTTTTTCTTTTTTTTTTTTCCTGCAGGTGTTCGTTTTTAAATGAGCTTCTTTTTGTTCCCAATAAATCAGTCGTGAAAAAGACGCCACTCCCGCGTTTTCTACTCTCTGTCTGTGTGTTAATCGGCGCTCACCAAACCACCATAAGCTTTAGTGTGCTCTATTTTACCTGCCCCATTGACATGTTTCCTGGTCAAATTCGCATCTAATCTTGCCTATACTTATCTTAAAGGATGTGCTTGGGTTTGCCTCAAAGCTAATCTGGGTTCGCTCAGATTGTCTGGAGGGATTATCGCGTGTTCAATGACTACTGGAAACAAAGAGCGCACAAACCCATATGAAGCTTCCTAGTGATGCAAACGACGAACTTCAACGGTAACTTGACACAAGGAACACACAAGCTCATGTGAAGCGTTCCATGTAATTCTACTGCATGGTTTTCCGCTTTACCAAAGCTTAACATTGTCATTTTTGTAATACTTGATAAGCAGCACAAGAGAGCCCCTTTGAATGATAATATCTTAACCACTAAGCGCAACATTGCAACGTACAAACAAACAAATTGGTTTCCCATTCAAAATCATTTAAAACAAAAATGTGACTTCCGTTGAAATGCTCAGACCTTTTTTTCTTCGCTTTTTCTTGAACGCCCATATATTCGGCACGGCAGACCTCATTATTTATTTACACTGGCTAAGCTACAGCTGCACCAAAAATAAACTGTTGGCAGGTGACGGGCAGTGAAAGATTTGTTTTCGGCTCTATCGTCGGCAGGGAAGCAACGGCAGGTTAAGGTAAGCGCGTGAGTGCGAATTTAAAAAATGCAGAAGAGATTAAGATATTGTAGAAGTCTTGTTTTTATTGCCTATAATATACTGTAATAATTTCAAAACTAATCTTATACCTCTTTATTAGAACTGAAAAGGTTTATCCATGTTTACCGTCATCAAGATGAAGTTCCGAAATGAGTTTTAGACTTCTTCAGCATTTTAAGTCGAAAGCCACAGTGGACGCTTGTGCTATCCATAGTTGGATGTAGTTTCTATTTTTCGGCGCAGTTGGGCAGGTTTTGGCAACCTTTTTTCTTCCCTTGCTTCGGCTCTTCCGGTAAAGGAGTCTCTTCATCAAAGATGGAAAGCCATTGCCATTCATTCAGCGAGGTCTCCGAATGTACAGTCGTGAGCAAACCGGGTATACAACACTCAGCCAGCGACAGAGCTCGGGAAAACTGTATATAAATGCCGTCTAGCGACAGAGTAAGGCACAGCGACATCGACACATGAAAGTTGATAAAAAGGGCGTCGCCACAATTTTCTAAATCTTAGATAGCTGTCACTAGATAAAGTTGGGATGCAGTTTTATCGATCCCCGCCACCGGCTAAGTGTTGTACCGTTTTTGCTCGTGACTGTACGTCCAAAGCGGCTAGTATTTCAAAACCCCATTTGCGACCTCTTATTTCTTCTCTCTTCCTTTCTGAGAATTTCATTATGCTTGATAAATCGGCTGCGTTTGTTTTTTTAGTGAATTACAGAATTGGGGGAAAAACTAAGGTCTGTGCTAGCCCCTGCTCTGGCCATTTTTTTTTTCGATCTGATGAACTGAAGGATTCTATTTTCTTCTGTTTTGAGTGAAGCAACCAAATAGATGTATTCCACGGGTTGTTTTATTAGGGTCTAAATGAAATCAATCTAAGAGCCTCCGCAATCAAGACAGATTTGTAGACAAGCCAAAATAATATGACAGGCTGCCAATTTGTTTGGTACCTACCCAGGTACTTCCTGAGCATTCACAAAACGATAATACAGTGGACGCGTAAGGGTGATATTCATGTCTGGATTATGAAGGTGGGGGCCCAATCGCGGGGAAAAGCCCCGTCCAGTCGAAGCAAAGTTACTGTTTTTTTTTTTTTTTACGCGTGATTGCATAAAAATTTGGCCTTTGGTTGTCGTCCGGGTTGTGTTATCTACGCGCCCGTCGACGAAGTCATTTACGACGTTACAAGTGAACATTCGAGGGACTGTTAAGCTCCAGCTTTAAGCGCATGACGCGACCGCAGTAATTGCTTCTGTCTGGGCCACGGTGTAAGAATAGTTTAGGCGATGACACTGCGGCCGGCGCAGCATCCAGATTGTGTTCGCCAACGCCGCTCCTTCCGTTTCGCGGCGGCAGGCGGCGCAAATACACGGAGGCTCACGGATTCGTGCTGCGTAGGTTATCGATGCTAGGCTTTGATCGTTTGTCGTGCTCAATATCGGGGTGTAAAGAAAAGCAAATATGTGCATGAATACACCGAGATTCTGCATTAACCAGACTGATTATATAAATGGAAATGAAGCTGATCTCTCGCCTGAGTTTTTTAATATTTCCGATAGCTAGCATACGTTGAAGCCAGTACATCGATCATATTTTCTGTTGTGGCCTCCAATGTTAGCAAATGAAAGCAAAAAAAAAAAAAACAAAAAAACGTCCTCAAAGCAATTTGAACCATTGCACCTCGCGATTACACATGTACTTGGTTACAAACTTTGCTCCATACGCTACACCTACCCTGTCTTCTGCTTAGTTTAAAGCGTTGGCGGCTATACTTTGTGCCAGTACAGCAAGCCATGTGCAGTGCAACTTGATGAAGGGCATGTCACACGGGTAAATTCAGCGCAGCTCCTAAAGAAGTAAAACTTGGGCAAGTTCCCCATGAATGGGCATAATTTTTCTACCCCACTCTGTTATTTTAGAGAACAATAGGCGCCCTTATATTGGAACCAAAATGTCCAACCTGAAGATGGTGTGTACAGTGCTCTTACACTTGTATAGAATGTTAAGAATGGTATGCTGAAAGGAGGGCTTTATTCTGTCACAAAACTATACATTATATGGCACAAACTGTTTAAACCATAATTTACAAGAAATATAACAATTCGATAAGTACATTCTGTAGACTTGGCAGCCGAACGATGCACTTACAGGACTCACAGGCACAACCCAACACTTTTCGAGAGTATGGGCAAGCCTTCACAGACAGACAGACACACACACACACACACACACACATGCGCGCACACATACGAGTTTCAGCAGCAAGCACACTTCAGCACCTATACAGCGAGCATTAACTCCGCGCGCGGCGTACAAATTTCCGAACGCAGGCAGGGCAGGCGACGCGGACCTATGGGCTCTAGTGGTGGTGGTGGTGGTGGTGGTGGTGGTGGTGGTGATGATGATGATGATGATGTGGCTATCCCCTTTGCATCGGGTGGGCGCAAAAATGCACCCTAGCCGTTGTTTGAAAGAAAAAAAAGAAGGGGGGGGGGGGGGTGAGGGGCGGGAGAGACGGATAATACAAATAGAAAACTTAGAAGAGGAATGAGGGGGGGGGGGGGGTAGGAAGGATAGGTTGGTTAGCCGGGCTCCCATACTCCAGCGCCATCTGTACTCTTGCAGCGAAAACCACCGCTGACACAGGGTCATCTGCGAACATTATCTGTCCTCGCACTCTTTCTACGGCAATCGGCGAGTGTCAGCACATAACATATTCTTACACCGTGATCTGGGCCTCCTCTTGCGGACCGTTGGTCACGCATGTGTACTTGATCAATTGTTGTCGTTTTTTTCTGCGATGACGTATTGGGTTTCTTCAGCCTAAAAGCCATCAACGTACCCCATAACTGCGAAACGCAACCAAGAAACGTGTCGTGAGGAAAATACACAATGTAAAGTACACAATTTAGTCTGCTTAAGCACAGAACAAGCAAAAGCCACTTTACAGGAATGTTTTCACTAACTACATCGTCACTGTCATCTCTATTTTCATCATCGTCCCTATCGCTACTAACATCATTGTCAACTAAATGCACATTCATTATCATCGCTTGTATATCTCCACGCTAGACAACGTTTGGTTTTGGTTTTGGGGTTTGACGCCCCAGAACGGTTCAGGCTATGAGAGACGCCGTAGTGGAGGTTTCCGAAAATTTTGGCCACCGGCGGTTCTCTAACTTGCTCAGCACAAGAGAATAACACTTACTTAGGTACACTTCCAGTCAAGCAAATAATATTAGCACTCGCTTTCCACGTTCGGGCGGAAAATAATCACCAGCCGTGGCATACATGGGAGCGCACTAACTGCTTAACGTGACTCGGTTTTAACTTATGTGGCACTGTGAAAGTGAAGTCTTTCCTGCTGCTCAGGCTGATCCAGAAGGCATAATTAGTTGCCACAATTAGTTGCCATAATTAGTTGCCAGTCTATCTGACCAAGAAAATGTGGACAGGACAAAGCTGCACTGCATCAAAGAGGGGTGCAAGAGTTATTTAGGGGGGGGGGGGGGGGGGGAAGGACATTATTCAAAGAATTAAAGCAGAGAAGTTCACGACCGTACATTCCTGGATTAGTAGCACTAGAAGACAGATTTATATAGTAAGGCGCCGTCGTAAGACATTGCCACTGGAGCCTCCACCCAGTCCCAATGACGAGGGCTGCTATTTGATCTAACAACTAAGAACGGCCAAGACCGTCTATTTGTTTATATTTCTTGCTCGAACTGTAAAATGCAACAAAAGTTTTCTCCATGGAAAGAGCGACGATTATCGCAGTTTTAAATATTTAAATATTTTATGTAAAGTATCTGTAGTTTCTCAGTGTGATTCCTTTCTGTATACTTTAGAGCAGAGCCGAATGTTTAGAGTTTGAAAAAATTTTCGAGTTCATAGTTTTGTAGATTTTTCACCGCTAGGAATCACGGCTACAACAGCACTCTTTTCCGACAGGGATATAAGCGACAAGAAAAATCACGACAACTGGGCTCTGAGACGTCCTCATACAGACTTTGAATGCTAAAAACAGCCCTGAATAGTTGGTCCATAAGGCGACACCGTTCTTTGTAAGCAGAACAAAATCATGGCTGACAATATCACCACGGTTTCCTGGCATATGGCGCTACAAATGGCGCACCCTAACCAAAAATGAGACCAAAAACTAATAGGCTGGCGCCACGCACCCTTATTTTTCTTTCTGCGACATGGATTTTACCAGACAGCGAGGGGATGGGATAACCTCTCCTCAGAAAAAATCAATTTGAGATCAATGAACCGGCACCACAGCTAAAAATTCAGCGGAATGCCGCAGGGCGCCCCTCACTTCTCTGTTGGTGCAACACCGGGATGGCTTCTCATTGTTCACACGATGTAGATTCGGAAACCAGAGAAAAAGTGGAGCCTGCATTATCTCATAAATTGTTGTTTTTTTTTTTTCCTGACAAAGCAATTACGGACGCGAAAGAGGTGCGGTTGAGAAAAAAAGCTAATTACAACTTTCTTGCCGAACCAATTGCGAACATTTTCCCTGGAGAAAGAGGACATTTGCACTAGAGATATCGTGATGCAGGAGCAATTAGAAGAGAGGATAGTAAACAAGTGTAGAAAAGCGCTATTTTTTTTTCTTCCCTTTTTTTAAGAATTTCATGACTGTCTTTGCATAAAACGAGAGCGTATGTGACTACTACAAGGCTCACTGCTCACTACTGAACAAAGAGAGCAATTTTTCCCTAACCTTTTATTTCGTTGGAGCTGTTTTCATACTACACTGACAAGTTCATTAACTAGCGTAGTTTCCTTCCAACACTTTCAGCTTTTGTTTCTTGTTTTTCTTGTACCTGGCGTCACTTTAAACGACAACAAATATTTAACTGCATCGGCGACAGCGGCGTCGAGTCATTTATCTGGCATTGTTCTGAATAATCGTTTTTGTTGGCAAAGCGGTTTCAAAAGCTTAATCGCATATCCTACGCATAACGCCTGTGCTCGATTTCAGTTTATTTTTGTCACCTCAGGAGAGAGCAACTTATTTTTTAGGTTTTAGAATTGCACTGTATTGTCACGAATAGCGAAACTTTTCCAAGAAAAGTATAGCTGCAATCAGGAGATAAGTTATTGCATTACTGCGGCACTAATAAAATTTTGTACAATTAGTCAGATAATCACATAAATTTTTTCGGCCCTTAAACGCCTTAATGTCTTACCGCTGCTCTTCTTAACCACTACTTTATTTACAGACAAAAAAAGTCATAACCGAGTTATTGAAGAGAAATCAGTTGCCGAAAATGTGGAACATAATTAAATTTACCCTAAACGTGCGAAATTTTTGTGACCATGCGAAAATTTCTTTCAAGTAGGTATCTGAATACTTCCTCTAAAGAAGCTGTATAAGTTTCGGGGAGATTGTGTCTCCTTGCCTAACACCTTTATTTATAGGAATTAGTTACTTTCTATATGCAGAACTATAGTTGCTGCGCAGCCACTATATATATCTTCCAGCACTTTCACGTACGGCTCGTCTACACCCTGGTTTCGCAATGCCTGAATGACCGCCGTGGTTTCTACTGATTATCGTTATTGTTTGCAGCTGGGCGCTAATATAAGCATTAGGAAAAGAAATTCAACAATTTCAGGTGCTTGGTGCATCACTTCGGTTAGCTAATTTTGTCAGATATAATGTGAAGTAAGACACGAAGCGATGGTTCGTTTTTTTTTTTTTTTTCGCTTTTAATTCTTCATGTGGTGCCGTAAAATATCAGTTGGTTGAAAAAACATTTACATGCCCTGCCCTTCCTGATTTACTACGCTACAAAAAAGAGTTTAAAATGTGTTTCACTAGCTCTGTTACTCAAAATATTTGGATAATTGTCACATTTTTGCTCAGTATCAGCAACCTAACTAAACTTGTACTGTGATGAAATTCTGCCAGAAATTTTTCGGTGTAGTTTTATTCTGAATGCACTAGAGGAACATGAAAGTTCTGAAAAAAAATTATAGATGGTGGAGTGCCAAACCTGGAAGGTTTGAGGAGATTACCGAGTTGAATAATTTTAGTTTAATAAGTGTCTAGGCAAAGTTGGTCAATGCATGATACTCGCCAACCGCTCCTTTGTGTGCCTTCGTGTGATCTTTCTCTGGTACAGAACACTATTTTGACAATGTGAAGCTATGTTGAAGCAACAGACTGAACATCCATGGTCAATGCAGCAGAAAAATGGTGACACTGCTGTTGATATGGTTCGCGTGGCGGTGGGAGACGAACAAGTTTGCTGGACGCCAATGGCCCCTCCTTTACCACAGCTACTTAAGGTGTTGCTACCGAGAGGCGCACATTCTAAATCATCACCGTCGTGCTCACCAGTTAGCACAATGTTCACTGCGACTGACGGATATGAATTTTCATCATTCCCTCTTCAGTGTGCTTTAGCAGATTGTGAACTCCGAAAGGAATTTGGATTTGCCAAGATGAAAAGTTTCTATCCCCATCGCTAGCTGCCAACACACCCAGCTTTCACGTAATTACATTGCAAATGTATTAGGACATTCAGCTGAAGTAAGTTATTGAGTGCTCCATGGAAAACCGTCTGGCGACGGGGAAACAGAGGAGCAATGAAACTAGCAGATGAAAATCTATCAAAAAGCAGGAAATGTAGACGTTGCCGAGCCTTTGCTCACAACGACGGCGAACTGACGAAGTTGATGACATATGTACGGCATAGATGGCGTAATGAGCGCTGGTATGTCCTGAAAACTTCGCCCTGCGTTCGGTTAAAACATGTGTCGTCGTGGGAATGTACAGTGCTTCTGGAAATAGGTGTGACTAATTAGTGGGTGTGAAAAGACTAATTGTTGTGGAATTTCTCCTCTTTTGTGACAACCCCCTTTCACGTTCTTGCTCCGTCTCCTAGAGCGCGTGTCGCATTGCCTTTTTCTCTTTTCCGTTGATGAACGTATTATACTGAGTTTAAATAACCCCACTCACGATATGGATCTTCGGGCCTTCCGGATTCAGTCTATCCATTATGACCTGCTCCGTACTCGGAAAATGTAAGCAGCGGTCGATGAAAACTAAGATTTAAATTAAAAGACAATATTATTTAGCCTGCACATTATCAGAAAGTCCACGAATCATTACGGATGCATTATTTTAAAAATTAAGACAAACAACCTTGTTGCAAAATTATGAAGAATGTTGAAATTTCGGCTCTTGCGCTATGATATTTTTCTCAATAACTGAAGAAACCTAGCCAATACCCTGTTTAAAGGAGACGTTGTAGTTCGGTGAATGTCAAAACAGACGCATACTATAGCTTTCTATTGCGTTAACCGCGTTAATGGTGATGACGTCTTAATAATACTCAGTAACATAACTAAGTCATTGTGCGTATGCTAATGGAGCAGCTTAAGGCTGTACTCACGCATCTCTACCATTAAAAGACAAAAATTTGAAACAATAAACGTAACAATATTATATTCAATATGTTCTGCTGATTAGGAATGTCATTATCACTTCGTTCTCAAGGGAGACAAAATGTCCAGTAGTTAAGTCGATTCTTCTACATTCTGCCACACCCTGTTATCCTTAACAGCTGTTCTTGCAGCTGAAGCCTAAATTACACAACCTGTCTGCATCATGAACTTGTATTCTACCACACTTTTAAAAGCTGGTTAAATTGTGTGATATCTACTGCAGTTAAAAAAAAGATTTTAGAATTATTTTTCCATTTTTGGATTTTTTTTTCTTTTAATTACAAACTGCAGTGCAGTTGCATATGAGTTCCTTCCCCGATTCGTTACCGAACGTACAAGAAATGGTGGTGAAGACTTTGTTTTTTATAGCTACGGCTGCAAGACCCTCGTTAAATGCAATCGAGCGTTCTCTGGCGCCCACCTAGGATTTAAGCTCTTTAGAGGAAGGAACTTAGTGTTACATGAAAAACGTTGTGCTATCAAAGAACTGTTGTTCTAATGAACCGCTTAAATTGTGAAAGCTCTTTCAACACGTCTCTGAGCTTTCTTTCATAACAGTGCTACTCCATGTCTTTCGCTGAAGGGATGAAGGGAAACTGCTACGGGTAAACAGTACTAGGGCTCTCAGGCTCACGCAAACATTGCGCCACACTAAATTACGTGTGACCTGGAGCACCATAAGAGCCGCTACAGGTTGAACCCTTTCTCTGTATTGCATGTTTTCGATAATACGCACTCTTGCATTTTTTTTTTTTTTTTCACCAAGTTAACGAATGTTTGTCTGCTTGAGCAAGCAGTCGCCAGAACTGCTGATTTGCTTCAGTCACTTTCCTGGGCAGCCTTGAGCAACGGGTGTCGCAAAAAGCTAGCGACGGCCACAGAGACGGCAGTTGAGAAGGGAAGAGCTGGCGCAATTTCAAGTAAACAACCTAATGGAAATCCCACAGAGACCCATTTACTGAATCCAGTTGCGTTGGTTTTGATTTGCTTTCTTCCCCTTCTATTCTTTTTTGGCTTCGTGGTGCAAACACTCCGTTCAAGAGCACTTTTGGTGAACCAAATATCTGGGGAAAAAAATGAATAAAAGGAACGTAAGTACTTCGCGAAATAGGTGCCTCATATTTATTCGGATTCCAATCCCGGGCCCTCTGTTTTGAACAACTACTGCACGCGGGACTGGGCATTCGTATTATGCGCAACTTCCTACGCTGAATACGTCGAACGTCGACTACCAAGCGGTGTTCAACCAATAATGTTTTTCTAAGAGGGCAGTATTCTTGCTTGCTTGCGGTATGCTTTCATACAATTTTGGGCCAATCTATCGTGGCAGGCTGTCTCGTAGAGATTCTTCTTCACGCTGCAGGTAGATGGAGACATCGAGGTTGTCTTCGCCTGTCACGTGCGGCAGCATTGCGTCGAGCGTTGTCATATGCTCCCTGCCGTACACAAACGTAAACGGGGTCACTCTGGTTGTCTCCTGGACGGCCGTGTAATACGCGAAGATCACGTACAGCAGCATGGCGTCCCAGGTCTCGTGTTCAGCTTCGACGTACATAACAATCATGTCTGCAGTTGTTTTGCTGAGGCACTCTGTAAGTTCACTCGTCTGCGGATGGTAGGCAGTTGTTATCCGGTGGCTCGTTTGACTGTGATTCAAGGTGGCCTGCGTGAGCGCCGCCGTTAATGATGATCCTCTATCCGTGATGAGCACTTCGAGGGCGCCGTGTCGCAGGAGAATGCGCCTGTCGTCGAACTTGATGACTTCTGTCGCGGTGCCATGAGGCAGGGCTTTCGCTACTGCGTAGCAGGTAAAGTAGTAAGTGGCCACGATGATCCACTTGTTACCCTCAAATGAAGTTGGAAAGGGGCTGAGCATATTGTTCCCACTTTGCTGAAATGGCCTATCCGGGGATGGTATGGGGTTTAGTAGTCCGGCAGGTCTGATCGAGGCTGTCTTGCGTCGCTAACACTCACGGCTTGTTTATACGTAATGGCAACAGGACCAGGCAACCGCGGCCAATAGTACTTCTCCTAGATTGTCTGTAACGTGCGCGCAAACCCGAGATGGCCAGCTATGCGCCCAGCGTTCAACGCCTGCAGAATTTTCAGCCGGAGACCTTTAGGCACAACAGTAGGCTGCAAGGTTCTGTTCGGTGCAAGGTTCTTCACGTGGACGTCATTGCTTAATGGGAACGATGACAAATGACGCCTGAACACAGCAGGAGGGGACGTGGACTTGCTTTGTAATCGGCTAGGTCCTTCAGGTCAGGGCCGGATGGCTGCTGATGTGCGGTATTGTTGTTGTTGTTGTTGTTCTCCTTTAATTTTATTGCTGGCGCTTACCAGTCCCAAGAAGGCGTCGTCGTCTTCTTTCGGGAAACGTCGAAGTGGGCTCGGAATAAGCAGTACATGCTTAGCGACTCAGAATTACACGAGTGTATACTAATACTCTAGCCGTAAATTTTATCAGTACCAGTATTTAACAGATGTCTCTACTCCTCAACGATGACAAAAGTATATGCCTACCCTAAGTCAGTTCGTGGGCCTACCTATTTTGTTTTCCGTACGAATATCAGTGAACTGGAATGACATTCCCGCTGCTTTTGTCACCTATTGTAACCGGACTGTTTTCAAGCCATTTAATGAACACGTCGAAGATAATTCGATATACCCTTTCTTCCCGAAAACGTCTGCACTGAAGCATTAGACATATTGGAATAAAAAAGAAACAAAAATTACGTTCAGTAGCTTCCAACTTTAATCAATAACATGACTGTGCTTGCGGAATAATATAGACACAGAGAAAGGCGCAGCAGGCACAGAGGCACGCACACGCAGTGCGATCTCAGCCTGGTTCACGAGAAAGAGGAGCATGTCTTTTTAAGGCACTTTGCCTGAAGAAATAATCATTCAGAGCACGTGCTTAAACAATCTTCCCAGTAGCGCGATGATTGCAGCCTTGATGCCGGCGGCAATTATTTGCTTTTTTTCTCTCGGCTAGAGGCGCTTATAAGACTTCCGACTTGTTTACTCTGCAACTGGCTGGAGTACCGAGGCTGCGCGAAGCAGCGACGGTCTTGCAGCTATTTGCGGGACGCACTCAAGCACGCACTGCTCCTAGGTTAAGCTTTTCAAGGAACTAAAACAAAGAGGCTCTCTTTTGCAACTGCATTAGAAGGATATCCTCGGGACTCTCCAGGCACTGGACAAACATAAGCTGTTTTTTGGGTTGCAGCATTCATCACTATATAAAGGGCCGTTTTCAAGCATCATCAGACATGGCCTAGCTATGAAGCGTGCCTCTTTGTAATGTTGGAGACCCTATTTGCCCCATGGTGGTGCGATATATATAACCATTTACCCTCTTCGATCTGAGTGCGAGTAACTGAAATACACATGTGCAGCAGTACTTCATCGCTGCCGTTTCTCCAAAGAAGAAAACAACTCAACTAAAATTGTGACAACTGAACATCTTGAAATGCATATCGCGAGAGTCGCTAACTACTCAGAAACCCTTTGGCCTCCGTCTCTTGCCTGGTCCAGATAGTGAGTCGCAGCTGTTAGGAGCTATGGGAAAATGCACTAAAAACGAGGCAATCCAGAGAAAAAACGAGTCCTTCTCAAGTTTGCCGTGCTTTTTAGCGCATTGCCTCATGCCTTCTGCACACGATCACCAAGTAGCCCGACAAGAACTCTTGTTAGTGTTGGGTCAGCGGTAGGCAGAGTGTACTGCTAGGAAGCACTGAATGAGGTTCACTCTGCTCGGTTGAGGGCAGTCTGAAGGCAGTTTGAACAATTAAAAAAGTTGTCGTTGTGTGAAAGGCGCAATCTAGGAAATCTGTTGTTCAGGCGGGGAACCTGGGAAAAGTCGGATGCTTTATAATGTTAGACGGCATGGCCATCGAGACTGCTATATATGCGCAAGCTGAGCAGAGAAAATAATGGGAGGTGAAATTGTTCAAACATAACAAACGCGAACAAGATCAGCTCAGTATTTTTGAAGTACGCGCCAAAGTCATGGGCAAGGCAGGCACAGGCTGATCTGACCTGGAAAACGGTGGTAAAGAAATTGGGGACCACGGCTGAGAATACGGAAGAGAAAGATTTTGTAAAAAGCCTGACGAAAAAAATTGACGCCTAAAGAGCGTGCCAACAACGACACGGAATACCCATGTCGGGAATCTCGGGAACAGCGAGCACATTCAGAGAAGAGGAGAAAGAGAGAAGTAAAGAAGATAGGGCAAAGAAATCCATCGAAGACAATGGTAATAGAGAAACGACTGCAGGCGCTACGAAGCAGGATATATACGCAGGCAAACAAGGCCAAAAAGACTTTAAAATTTGCAACGTGCACAGAACAATTAAGATGCAGTTTATATTCACTTATCACCGATAAACATGCAGAGGCAAATGGTTTGAACTCATTGGGCTAAGTATTTCTTTATTTTGCTTTGCCTTCCCACATGGTGATATGTTTAGCTCAATATATACTTGGTACTTTAGGCTTCTATCATGTTTAGACAAGCACAGAATAATGCCTTAACTGCAACTTTATCAGGTAAGATTAAGATGGTAAGCAAGTTGGCATTCGAAATACAGCACGAATAACTGGCAGCTTAGAACCTGAAGGAACCAACTACCGAGATGACGCAACAAAGCCATGCAAGGGCCAACGAATCTATCTTTGGCTCGGCCTGAGTTTAAAATCCATTGGGGCCGAGGTTTTCTTTTCATTGAGCGGTTGCTCGAAGAAGCTTCATAGTCACCGAAAAATCCAGAGGCATTTAGGAATACTTCTACAATTCTCCGAAAAGTGGAAGAACAAAATGATGAATAAAACTGCAACATAAATTGTTGACAAGGCATGGGGTATCATGCACTTTTCTTGGGATATTGTTCTTTGGTCACAAACGCAGGACCTTAATAAATGGCCACATCACCGCCAAAACGTGTCAGAGTGTTTCCAAGCTTCGCTGAAGACGTATATCTCTGCTGGTTTGAACGTTTTAAAAATGTGGAATTTCATTTCCCTTCTTTATGCTTTATTTGATGAAGAATAGAATCCTGCGTACAGAATGAGCATTTGAGGTGGATAGAAGTTATGGCTCGTGTGACGAATAGAAGGATCCCAATAGTCACTTGGGAAGTTATTTCCCCTGTCAGCACAGTGATCATTCAATGGGTGATCAAGAAACCTACTGAGAACATCTGGACCTCACACTGCCGGGAACACAAAAACATGACGTGATTCGGCGAGTTCAGTGCACTGCAGTTTTAACTTTCCTTGCAGCTCACAAATTTTGCGCACAGAAAAAGAAATATATGCGAGAAAAACACTAGGAAGCAGAACAGATACTGTGATCCTTCTCGCGTGCACATCATTTCGCTTCTTGCCAAATCTTTTTTGTTGCTAGAAACCTTTTGGTTTATTTCAATGCATTTTGTTTTTTCAAATGAAGAAAACGGTGAAGAAAGAGGATATACTACCAACACTGCTTTTAATAAATGCCAGCTAAGGTAGCTGCCAAACTAACTGTCATTCAATATATCCATGATCAAGCTGGGGCTTAGGATTTTCTTTTTATGGGTTTTATGTAAACTAATTGTGTCATCACTTTCAAGTGTGATCTCTGCGGTTCAATGTACAGTTTCTCGTAGGTAGTGGGAAACTTTTGAGAACGGAGCGACATCTAATATGCTGCGTAAGGATCTGCCCAGCCTTCATCATTTTCTAGGACTACCCGTTTGCTATGGTTATAGGCTCTAACAGCGTGTACAATCGTGAGCAAGTATAGCGGACCCACGTCCGATTTCCAAACCACTTAGCACTGCATATAGTTTCCACATTAAGATGTACTACTCGGGTAGAGGCTGGTGCATTATCCAGGCCTTGACGCCTGAAGTTCATCATCAGGTTGAGTTGCGATGCAAAGTGGAGTGGTTACAACCGTAAAGGGTTATCGTAAGCGATAGTAGAAATGCTCGCCACTCCCACACTTCAGTACAGTTCTGCTGAAGATCAAAAAAGAAAATCAATAGAACCAAATACATGTGTGGACTTCATCTGTCATTTTGAAGTTCGAGCATGGCAAGGCGAGCGCCGGCGGTGGGGGCGGCGCCCACTTTGCCCGACCTGCCCACTGAGGTTTTTCTCTGTCTGTCGCCGGACCGCGATCATGAGTGCAGCTACATTGCCCCTCCTATGAGGGTGGACTGGAAGCTAGCTTGCGAAGCTTGCTCTCAGGTCGTGAATTTGATGATCTACAGACTGACTTTAGAATATACAAGCTGGTCTAGCCTGCGACTCTAGTCCTACAGATGCTCATTGTTACTCAGTTGTGCTCTGACGGTTTAAACGCCGTCTCCTACCCTGAAGTGAAGTACATGCCTGAGGACATCAAAAGAGGTTTCGGTAAACGCACCGCTGTAGGTACCGCATAACGGGCTTCAATGGTATGCATTTCAGACTCGCATTATTAGAACCTACAGCGGGTTTGTGACTACGCTGACTATATAACAGGTACGGAGAGCTGGTCGGGAATAACCGCTATAGCATGTTTCATGCCCGCAAGCTAACCTGGTACTTCCCCTCGCTCGACCACTAATTCAAGCTTGTTGAGTGGATGTGATGCAGCGCATCAAACATTAATTGCAACGAAAACAGCCCATAAAATGCTTGCTGCGTTGCCGAAGGCGAACAGACCTGCAAGACCAATAGTGCTATTATGTTGCATTCTCTGCGCTTTTGTAACCTTGTCATTACATTTCTGACAATAAAAAGTGCACATTTTTTTTCCATAAATTACAGGAAGCATGATGCCTGCAGAAAATATAGCATTTTAAGAACCTAATACGGTTGCTAACAGGCTGCGCTTGCAACTCAAATATTAGGGCAAATAATTAGTCTTGGAGATAGACTGTTAACACAAGTCGTCCACTTCTAAAAATATCAGCTGTTTCCTGGCCGTAGTCTGAACAACTTCAGCATAAATATAAAAATTAGAATTACATGATGAAATTCGGTACGTGATTAAATCCGTGAATTGGATGCGCTTTCAGAACAAGAGTAATTCACATTGTGTTGCATCACTGGCGGCTCATATTACTTATTTTATATCAAAACATTAATTTATTTATTTATTTACTAATTTATTTATTTATTTATTTATTTATTTATTTATTTATTTATTTATTTATTTATTTATTTATTTATTTATTTATTTATTTATTTATTTATTTATTTATTTATTTATTTATTTATTTATTTATTTATTTATTTATTTATTTGTAGTGCAGGCAGCAGTACTGCCCAGCACTATGCCGGAAGAGAGATATTACTGTTGTATCCCGCACTAGCTTCGGTTTCGCTTTCCAAAAAACCCCTGCTATCATAATCAGCACTTTTCTCTCTCTTCTCTCAAACCCACACGCTCACACACTCTGTTGTAAATAAAGAGTCTACTCTGAGCTGCCGTCTGCGCCTATCCGTTCCCTCCGTCTGGATACCGGACACCACAATTACTTATTGCGGCATTCATCATTAATATTGCTTGCGGGCTTTCTATGCAGCACGTATAGAGAGGCAGCAAATGTTTGGACCCGTTGAAACTCCATTCCACGATGCTCGTTGTCATTTAGGCTTGCTTTGAGAGCTTTTTCATTCGCGTACAATTTATCTGCTGCAAGGCATAAGCATACGAAATAAATCAAAGTACTACTTCCCCATACAATGTCTCATTATAACTTAAACATGTGGCGTAGTTTTATGATAGGGGAGAGTGATTCCTCATCTTTGTACGTGGTATTAAGCAGCTACCTATCTGAAGAAACGGTTTCGTTCAGAGCCTTGTGTAGGGTAAGATAGTTGGCTTTAGAGCATCGTGATTTATTCGTTTTTCCAACGAATTATATCATCAGCGTTGCTTCTTGACTTTTCTATTGGCGATTGA
Source organism: Amblyomma maculatum (assembly GCF_055883805.1). NCBI lineage: Eukaryota > Metazoa > Arthropoda > Arachnida > Ixodida > Ixodidae > Amblyomma > Amblyomma maculatum. The sequence goes on along the minus strand of NC_139349.1, from coordinate 42,671,274 downwards.
TATCAGCACTCTAAACAATGCTCCTATAATATTGTTTTTGCAGTTAACCATGATCAGAATATGCACGCTGTTCGCCAGTCATAAAATATGGCGTCAAAACATAGAAAAGACATAAATAATATATCGGTTCAATCCCTTAGTGGCATGGGTTTCCTGTTGAGGGCTTACATTGAGACGTTTATATGCAGTTTAGATGGTAGGTTTAAAAGGTCATTTGTGGAAAAGCTTTACAGTATGTAGATGTCCTGTTTAAATTTCAGCTTCTGTTTCACAAGAGAACATAGCTTTCGGTCTTCATTGAGAATTTTTGACACAACATGCTAACGTTCAAGATATCTGTCATCTGTCATGTATGAACGAGCTAATTACGTGCTCTTCATGTTTCATGTATTACGCTCATCTCTTACCGGGCAGAGCCACCCCCCCCCCCCTACTTCAATTATAGAGACTGCTTTTTTTCGTGTACTCAAATATCAGCAGCACAGTAGAAACAAAGGCAATCTCACCCGACCCTATAGAGCAATGCTGCGCATCAGTGAAATCCAGCAATGGGGGAACCAAAGTGCATTGAGCCGAGACAAGTAATTTAGTTACGAGATTAAAGGAGTTGTACGGAAGGATGAGAGTTGGTTCAAAACGCAGCACTTGATTTTATGCGGCCGAAAAATCTGGATTGGAGTTCGCTTTGAGCTTGGTCTCTTTCTATTCTCCATAAACAAAAACCTCTTTCCTTTTTTCTTCCCTCCAGAGCTTGCTGCACCCTCCCAAAAAGCACACTCTTTGTGACTTTCCCCCAAATCGAAGCCAAACGTGATCCTTAAATCAATAAAGCACCTCCCTCATTTCTTTATTAGTGGGTGCACATGATGGAATCAACTTGTCCCATTTTCTTGAAGATTTAAGGTATTAGCCCTTTGTTTTGATGTTGGCGAGATCGTTGGCGTAAAAACTTTTTACAATGCTCTTTTTAGTCTGCGGATTATGATGATTTTAGATCCAACTTGATAGGCACCTGCTTGCAAAGAAACATCGAACGTACAAAATTTCAACATATACTTCGATATTACTAGTCTATTACTAGATATTATTAGGTCTGGTTCTGCCGGCTACGTGAAAATGAGTGCGTGTAAAACTGGGTAGGTGAAAAGCACTCGCCGTTCATTCAATCGGGCTAATTTAGAGATTCTAAAAGATTGCAAAAAGAAAAAAAGACAAAATTCTCGTGAGCTGCCAAGGTGCAATACAGGAACTCTATGAAGGTGCAGGCGACTGCACTGCACGGAAGCGTACTAGTAAATTAAACTTAAGTGAGCAGGCTACCTGCGAAAACAGAACTTTTCCTAGTAAACAGCATATTGACTAAGAAAGGGAAACACAAGAAAATGCACCTCCGCTTTCTCATGTGTTATCGTTATTTTCTCTGTGCCCTCGCCTATCAGATAGGTACCAAATGAAGGTAGTCATTCCCGCGACACTGTACACGCTTCGCGACTGTTGCTGAACAGTCCTGCATCGGAAATGCGAGAAGAAGGCCTTCGACATTCGCGGCAGACGCAATCATGACAACCGGTATCAGCGCCATGCACAATGGAGATTCAGCTGTTCCCACTGGGGCCTTCGAGTAAAGCATACGAATTCAGAAACACATTATTTTACGACGCGCTGATAAAACTCAATGCCGGCGAAGCTGTGCATGTTGAGCAGATAACCTCTCGCCGTCACTTACGTTTTCTAACTTCTTTTACCTTCATTTTTGTTTGCAGACACCACCACACCTCTGTAGGCTTGCAAGGCAATCAGCCCGTTACAACACAGGGAGGCAATTTAAACGTGGCTGGAGAATAAATAAATGAGAATTTCCGAGGGAATTCCAACCGCTGCGATATTTCTACTTGTCTCGGTTCACGCTGGCCTATCTTTTCGTTAATTATTTGGCATAGTTTCAAATATTTTATTTTTATTTTTAAGAGGTGGAAACGTGAGACGGAGGGAGTGAGTGCAGATGGTTTGATGAAATTAGGAGACATAAAGGAAAAAGTCAAAGATCGCAAGGAAACGCTAATTAGTTCTGCTCATATATTTGTTCAGGCGCGAAGCATGTTTCATTCTTAATTAGCGAAGAATATGCATTAAAGACTTTCTCATAATGTTTGTACAGTCCCTGCCTTAGTCATTTAGCATTATTAGTTTTATAGAGGCAAGCCGCAACGTAAGTATTTTGAGTGCCCCTGGATAATAATAAGCAATGATTGCGCTAGTTCTTTGAGATAACGCACATAAGTTTTTTATTGTGTTCAGAATGCCAGAAAATTCAGAATAAAAAATTACATCGTAATTATCTTTTGAATACAATTTCTTTTCATAGCCAAAAAAAGGTTTTTATGAATTCTTGCGCCATCATACGAGTGCTGTAAGTAGGAAACTGTTCGTTTGTGCCCGTATGAAGCCTCTTTGATTAATCACACCTGAATTATTTGCTTCCAGGGCCGAGCGTAACATTAATAGAAAAAATAACCACTACATGCTGCACTCTATGATCACTATTATTGCCGGTGCAAGTAGCGTTTTTTTCCTGTGCAAGAAGTTTATTCCAATATAGCCTTGTTCATATTTCAGCTGGACGACTAGAGCGATAATCGTGGCTGGTGTCTGAATACGCTTTCCATTATTTGGTTTTATACCATTACTCCACGACGCATCTTACAACGCAGTTAATGGCCGCATTTGATCTTCCCCTTCATTTCTTTTATTTTTCTCACCATTCTTTTCCCATCTTTTCCTCCCCAATACTCTTTCCGACGCAGAGTAGCGTACCAGAGAAATCTAAACACTGGCTAAATTCTCTGTTTATTAAAAGGCCTCTCTCTACCTCTCTGTCTCTCTCCATTGAGTCTAACTCAGCAAAATCTACTCGACAACAAATTAGAATAAATGCACGCTAAGCGAGGAACATCCTACGCTTTACCATGTCATATGGGCCTACCAGAAAACACAGGTAGCGCCATTGAACATCACATCTATACCAGAGCAGTATGAGGCTACGCTGTCCAGCTCGACGCCTGATATCCACTTCGTGCTGGTCGACAGAGCGCGCAACGCAGCAAACACCAGCCGGGAGAATTTCTGGCCCCAATAACGTTTTTCGCTTACGCACACTCAGTACTTCAAAGAGCGGGCTTTGCCACTCTCTTTGTAGTAAAAGAAGTGCACAGATTTATCTCCACCAGTGGCCACCAAGCGAGACTGCTCCCACACATTGTTCCGAAGAGCTCTAACATGTTTGGCTGGTTTGTCTAGACGTTTCTGCACAGACTTCAAATTGATCTCTGCCCAATACCACGGAGATTCGTAAAGTTCTGTGAACGCTGAAGATACGTACTGCTACGTCTCCGCCGAGTTGTTGGTCCTTTTGCAGGCGCACGTCAGCCCAATAAGGGCTGACACTTCTAAAGGCAGAGGTGTCAAATATTTTCCAGCAGTGTCGCAGGGCTGCTTTGCGTAAGTGTCCTTTTTTATAAGCGTTTCGTGGCACCAAAACCGGCGCCTTACGACATGACCTTCGTGCTTAAGGACGTCGTGAGAGCCATTCATCACGTCCTAGTTGGGCAAGACTTGCAGGCAATGGCAGGGCCATTGGCAACGGCCAATGGCCAATGGCCCCGCGTGAAGTTCTTCGCATATTAGGGTGCTCTTTCCTGAAACGAAGTGAATTCCTCTTGAAAACTTGGCAATTGCTCGCTGTCGGGCGCACTTCATCTCATCGCTCGAAAGAGTGCTTAAATGGATTTTTTTATTCTTCTCTTGTCCTTGACCACATTTGTCGTCGATCGAGTGCCGAAAATTTGTGGGACATGGCTAAGCCTTGAAAGCCCTCTCCATCCTTGACGTTCATTATGCACGCGGGATCATCGAGATGGGCGTAGTTCGTAATGAGGGCTCGAGTGCTCCTCCAGGTGAGGCGGTTGAAGGTTCGACCGTCCGCTCGTGCAGACAATCACTGTCGGTGATTTGAAGGGCTTTGTAACGAGGCTAACCTTCGTTTCGGACTTGTGCATTCAGTGAGACATTTGTTCTTTTGATTTTATGATGTCTTCGAGAGTAATCATATGAAGGACATTTTTGTTTTGCTTTATGGCGGTTGCCGCCTCATAAGGGACAAAATCTCTACCCTTTACATCATAATTGTCTACTAAATATACAAAACAGTTTCGCTTACGTAGCTTGGCTGCCGTGCTTATTATTTTCAGGATAGGGGTCATTGAACCATATTCCAGCTGAAACGGTCTTTCATGAACTTGTTCGTAACAAATAAATAATAGTATTCATGAAAAATTGTCGTTGCAGCTGGGTGACATACAGTTCAAAGTATTGGACTAGATAAACAGTAGTTATTATTGACGATTGTAGATATATGCAGCCCATTCCAAGCATAAACGTTTACGATAGTATTGTGGAGAAAAAGAATTGAAGGATTGTGCAGAGAGACAACGACGCTGAAGCGTGTACAGTTAATGGGGTGGCCATACCATAATTCCCGCTGTTCTACATAAATCAGACTGGTGTAACTGTGTGGCCATATCAAGGCATGGCAGGAGAAGCAAAGTTACTCTTTTGGCAACGTAACATCTTGGTGGAAATGCGGAGTTACGATCATCGTACTTCTCGCATAATATTGCGACAGTATTGCAGTCTCGTAACAGTATTACTAATATGACTCGTAGCACTTCGCCTGCACTAATGGATTCCTAAACTGTTGCAAAAACGTTTATGAGGAGTAAAAAATTTTAAACATTATTCTAAGCATTGAACCAGTAGCAAAAACATGAAATTGCTTTTGCAGGGATCGGATCAATAACTTATATACATTGTTCATATAGAACAACTGAAGGTAATCTGAGAGAACGTGAACTACATTTCTGACGCTAATTGTAATAATTTTAAACATAATGCTTTAATAAAACAGATACTCCACTGCATCCGCTGAAAGCGCCTCCGCTATAGTCGGATATTCATAGCATTTAGTACTCCGTAGACACACAGACACACATGTAAACGCTAAACCTAGCGGAGTCTTGTTGTACACCGAGTAATCAAATTTTTTCTCGATCTTATCACAATAAAACATAAAAACTTTTAACGCGCTAGAGAAAATAAAACTGTCCTGATTAACTTCTGACAAAGGCTTGACTCGAGACAGTGTGCCCATTTTCCTAACACAAAGTCTGTTTTCCAGAGTCTGTACAAAGCGGTACATCTTCCCTATAGGGCGGCAGCCATCACCTCTACAGAGAGAAAACCACTGAGGAGATTCTAGCTTCTAAAATGCACAACGTAGATGCTGCGAATCCGAATATAGTTTGATAGTGTTGACTGTCAAATAATGTGTTACGGGTGGTCGTCACACAAATTGAGGATTTTTTTTTCCCTCCTTCTATTGGTAGAGCCCTTCAAAACACATTAGCTTAAAAGCAAAGGCGGGGCTGAACAAAAAGGCCCTAGCAGCTGTACTACGCAATGCATATTTTATTACCCTGTAACATTGGTTTCTTCCTGCTGTTGATCATATTTTAAATTATTGTGCACAGGTCGATCCCTTTTCAATCTTCCTTCCCTACGCTGCCTTCACCATCAGCCAGAGTGAGGACACCTATAGGGTCACCAACTTGATTTACCTGTCGGAACCCCTCCTCCATCAGAGAAGAAATCCTTGAATCGGTCAAAGGGTGTTTGTAATAGAGGTCGCGAGACTGTACTAGAATTAAAAACAGGGCAATACAGAGGAGTCATGACGTAGCCAAAGCGTGGACCTCTTATGGGCTTATTCTGGTTTCTGTAGAGATCGGACGTCATTGCAAGGTAATAATTTTAACAAAGCCTCGATGTATTGTGTCGAAAAAAAGTGAGGTATTTCGCTCAAAAAAAAAATTCACGATTTCAAGTGTTGATATCGAACATCTCACTGCTCGGCCCCGAGCAGCATAAGCTACATCTGTACTACCAAGAAAAGTTCTTTAATTCAGGACAAGCGCAGGCTTTGTACAAAAACTTCCCGTCAGACATTGAAATCGGCCTAGACGAAGAAGTGCATAACCTGCTGAAATGACAGAAACATGTAGCAACTGCTCCGTAAGCTCACGTGACCTCTGGTTGAAACTTCAACACAAAAAAAAACTCAGAGTCACTAGGTTGGATGTACACCCTACTACAAGTATGTCAGCGATTTGGTTTGCCCGGGTCTATCCTTGAGTTATGGCGGGTCCACACAAAAATAAAATTGAGTAACTTATATTCTATTACATTTCAACTCACACTCTTAATGCCACATACGTTTTGCACCTGCTAACATGATAAATTATTAGGTACAAAACCTAGTTCGCATATCTTTATAAGAGAGATGCTCAATAATTATCAATTGATAACGTCCATAGTACGTTTCTATGATTGCTACGTAGCTATGATGAGTGCCAGGTATGTGAGTGATCGCACATTTCGAATACATAACAGATAAGGCTCATGTTTACTTCATTGGGCGTTGTGATGTGAGCATGACCTAAAGCGCAGTTGAAACCAATGAGGAGTCATTCTAATAAATCACTTCTTATTAGCTTCCGCTGTCAACGACAGTCGTGGCCACTGACTGCATGAACCGGTTAACCACTAGCTGCATCACGCCTCCGATATTGAGGTCCGGCTCCCTATTCGCCACTTCGCTATTGGTCCATTCACTACCCCTTCGTCTGTATAAACCACGGCTTCATTACTGAACAGCTCTGATTAACGTCGGATGAACGAATGGTTCTGAAATAGGAGAAGGATGATGGATCCTTATAGAAAGGAGGCCTTTGTTCAGATAAGAATTTTTATATGGCCGAGCGGGCGCGTGTGCACCTTCATTCCTTAAAATTATTACGAAGCCTGCTGCGATATGAACACATTAAGCAGTATCTTTACGGGCCATTGAAAACCCTGAACATTAACGAATATAAAAGTTATTTCAAAAGCCATGAAATCCAGGAATATTTGTGCCATCCTTGAATATCTATGAATCCTAATTCACTAAAAAAGTATCGGCTCATAACCATTTTAGTACCACCTAATAAATTGTCTCTCCCGGTTTTCCAAATTTTCTTTTTTTGTTTATAACTCAACTGAAAATTCACAACCATGGTTTTGATCGCCGTGGCACTGATAGTGCGGCGTTAACGCCGACGATGCTCCTCTTCCTCCACCCAGCGCCACGTGAGGATGAGACATCATAGCTTGCCTACTGCAAATGTAGGGCTAGGAGGCGAGGAGAAAGGCCCAGAAATAAATATTTGGAGACAGTCGAGTGCCAGGTGCGCCGCAAGCATAAGGGCCCTGCATACATTGCCGTGTTGCAAGCGTTTTATCGACGCGCAGCACGCACACATGTAGGAAAAAGAAAAGTTAAATTCGGCGCACTGTTCTACCTCAGCTGGCTTCGCCCACAGCCGCTCCCTGCTGAAAAAAGTATATCCATGGTATATTTTACAGGTACAAAGCTGTCCACTCTCAGTGCTTGGATCTGTGTACGCAAGTGAAACACATGTACAATGGGTTCGTCGCAGTTCCTCTACGTGCGACATTGTCGCGCATTAGGGTGGCATAGGCGATCAGGAAGCCAGAAGGGGCGCACCACGTTGTCTGCCATTTAGCTTCGATGGGTGGTAAATGCGGACTCTGGCGCTTCAAAGAGCGCCACCGCACACTCGTATGTTCACCTTGTAATTAAATGTCATTGTACATGACGATCATACCGGAACAGATGAAATGATCATGTTAGAGCTACGAGCATTTGCAATCAAAACGCGAACTCAGCCATATTATTTTCCCGACAGAGACGTAAGGCGTGCAACCGTTTACAAAAGTGACACCACGATCAAATGTTGCACAGAAAATTTTAATTTTCGCATAAATTGAGGCTTTATTAGCACATCGTAAAGCCGAATGTTCTTCCCAGAATACTCCCTCTGAAATAAACTATATATCAATGGGACAGGACGGTCACTGAGAGTAAGATAAAATGGCCATCGTTCAGATACAGGCAAAAACCTCGCAAAATCAGTCTCCAGTATTGTAATCAGAATGGCCGCTAATTTCAAGAAATGAGACTACTTGCTCTGTAAACAAGTATAGCTTGCAAGGGAGGGAAAAAAAGCTTCAGGAAATTTGTAAGAGGTGAGTATTTGTTACAAGGACAAACTCAAACTTGTCGAAAGGAACTTTAAAATCAATTGAATATATTCCGCCTGGCCTAAAATGCTTCTTGAAATCAATCACGTAAAGCATTAATGCTACACTCTTTCTAAATTGCTTGTTCCCTTCTTTATCGCTTGTCACCTCTGTGTTTTTCTGTAACCTTTTTTTCTGTTTTAGTTCGATTTTAAAATATAGTTGTTTTCCTTGCAGTCAATTCTTTTGATTCTTCGCAGGTGTGGCGTACGGAAATCTTTTTCTTGATCTCCTTTGCTCTTTGTTATATTTTTTGTTTCTACCAATTCTTCTAGACTCCTGAACAACGCTCTCCTAGTTTCCCTCATTACCTTCTCTTTCCTCTTTTTTTAATTATTTTTTCGTCCAGCAACTACTAGCAATATTAATCAGGTTGACATGGTGATTTACACTCTAGCTCCCATTATCCTTTAGTATACTGCAAGCGAATTACTTGCCAGGCTACCCATCCACCTTCTAATTTTTATCCTTCGTTTTTCGTATTCATACTTTGTTCACATATGTTCTTATTTCACCATTTACTTTGAGCTTTCCAATGGTATTCCTCTACAGCTGTGTTTTATGTCATGTCTCATTCGGATTCGCTTATCCTCTCCTACAATCGCGTACCGAAATTGAACTTCATTTTTCGGCCATTCGTCGTGTACTTTTAACAGTACGTTCACTTCCTGCTTCCGTTTCAGTATTACCATTTTTCTGGTGATGGTCAGAAACTTCCTGTTCAATGTTATTTCTCAATTTCTCTATTGCTCACCCAACTCGCCTCTTCTCTACCTCTCTCATATTCTCCGTTAGGCCGCTGCCTTCTTGCTGGTTCCGGGACGTGATCCTTAATGCTGGATGGATGAATGGATGGATGGAATATAGGAGCGTCCCCTTTGAAACGGGGTAGTAGCAGTAGCTATCATGCTCATTTTTCTCCCTATATCTTAATTATTGATTTAGAATTGTTAACTAAACCATCCTTCTATTTCTTAAATTTTTGTTCCTGAGGAAAGACGCCCCCATAATTGAAGAAGCATGCGTGTCTTGTCGCTGGCATTCTTTGAGTGTCAGCAGCGTTTGCGAAGAGGATGGATGAGCGTTTTGGTTGTTTGTTTTTTTCGCAGCAGCGACACCTGCACAAACAATTCAGGCGATTGCTTTCTTGCTAGCTACCAAACTTTGAACCTGTTGCTTTTGTGAGAGGGATAGAGGAAGCAACCGTGTTTTGCCGTGGGCATCCTTCACGTCTCCCCTGCGTGGTATGCGGAACTGAACCTTTTTTTTTTTTTCCTTTCTCAGTGGCAACTAACAATTTAGACATGGTTAGGTCATTGCTCACTTCTAAGCGGATAATGGCAGCGGCAAACGTTTGTTCTAGTAATGTTGGGCGTCGCCCGGCTGAATTGTTGTGAGGCAGAGAAGTCCGCCCCCCCCCCCCCCCCAACCTCTCCCCCTCAGGCGTGTATTAAAAAACCACTTGTCTGCGCGTGTCTGGTTTCCTCTTTTGTAGTTAAGAGCTGGAGATCGGGACAGAACTAGTCATTGGAATTTCGCCAGACGCAGAAGTGTTGAGGAAGAAGACCCTGAGCCCCTGAAGGAAGAGGTCACTGACCCCTCTCATAGGAGAGAGCAAATATTCCATTTATTTTTATTGGCTTTGTTTTGTTAGCGGGGCCCTGGGCCAGAGGCTGAGCTCAACCCATAGAGCAGTGCCCGCTCTATATGATATCTTTAATTGGTTAAATGACCGTTCCTATCTATTTGCCTAAGAAGGAAATAAAAGTGATAGTGACCAAAGAGAAGTCAGTCTAGGTTGAGGCTCCGTGCTTAGCACATAAGTTTACAGTACTTAGGCTTTAACTGAGACGCTGAGTAGAAATATGAGGTCCTGTAGACAGTATCACTGAATGGGATTATTTTCTTTTTAAGCTACAGTTGTTTATTTTGTCTCTTTGACGTTGCTTCTGTAACTTAGTGCCCATCCTTATAAAAATTTGTGTAAAAAAATGAACCATCACTGAAAATTAATTTCTCCTTAAGAGGTAACAGGGTATATATATAAACGCCTTCACTGATGCCCGCGCTGACCAAAAGAAAAGTCCACTTGACGCACCCGTAACGCGTTTTCTGTTTCGTTTCGTACTTGCAACAAAAGTACATAGACTTCCACGTAAGGTTCTTCGGTACATTTCGAAAGGTCTCCAGTAAGTATATGACGTCCGTTATGACGGGCCGTTGAAAGGGAGACGGCATTGAAGAAAAACAATTTAGCGAATTGTAATCTTTTCCAGGGCACACGATTGTCCAGGTTTTAATGCATGAGCCAAGTGTTAATCTAGAGGCTTTCAGAAGTTTCTATATGACTAGCTCTAAAGCAACTATCAATGACCGCTTAAATTTCAGAAGTTATGGTTGCCACACGGTACGCATCGCCTACGGGGCTGGCATTGCTGATACTTGATGGTGACTTGACTCATTATTACTCAATCTGAAGATGTTCCTGAATGGACGGAACACTTGATGCTATGCTAAAGAACGGGGCACAGACCTCCGCAAATAAGCATGCAGGAACCGAAGGATAGTAGAAGCGGGGGATGGAGAGAAGCAAATCTTCCTAAATTTACATACACTCAAAATTAATAATCGCCTACTAAGTCCCACTTGCGTAACCAACGCTAAACTTTGCTGTAATGTAGTCCATGAATTGCAGCTTTTTGTTCCCTGATAGATTGTTCCAACTACCGCACGATCGCGCTTATTTCGCATGCTAGCAAGGTGATGTTGAAAATCCTCCAAGGTAGGCTGCAGCAGTATGTGGATCGGGAGCTTCCGGACGTGCAAGCTGGGTTTCGCAAGGGCAGAGGAACTAGAGACCAAGTTGCCAACCTTCGCTGGATCATGGAAAAAGCAAGAGAGTTCCAGAAACCCATCTACTTCTGCTTTATTGATTATGCGAAAGCGTTTGACTGCGTAGATCACAGCAGATTGTGGCAAGCTCTCCAAGAGATGGGAGTTCCAATTCACCTCATCTGTCTCCTCAGGAACCTGTATGAAGGGCAAGAGGCCACAGTCAGAACTGGGCATGGTCTTACTGATTGGTTTCCGATTGAGAAAGGAGTGAGGCAAGGCTGCATACTATCGCCCTGCCTATTTAACCTATATGCAGAGTGCATCATGAGGAAGGCTGGTCTGGACGAGTCTTCAGCTGGAGTGAAGATTGCTGGAAAACGTATCAACAACCTTAGATATGCGGATGATACCACTTTAATGACAGAAAGTGAAGCGGAACTCAAGAGACTTCTGATGCGCGTACAAGAAGAGAGTGAGAAGTTTGGGCTTAAACTGTACATTAAAAACACAAAGATCATGGCGTCTTGCCCTATCAAGTCCTGGAGTACCAAGGGACAAGAAGTGGAAGCTGTGACAGATTTTCTCTTCTTGGGCTCCAAGATTACCTCGGAAGGAGACTGCAGCCATGAAATTAGGAGACGCCTGCTTCTGGGAAAGAGAGCAATGGTTAGCCTTGACCGCCTAGTAAAGAGCACAGACATTAGTCTGCCAACCAAGATCCGTATAACTCGTGCTATGGTCTTTCTAGTTGTGATTTATGGATGCGAGAGTTGGACTGCGAAAAAGGCTGACCGCCGAAGAATTGACGCGTTTGAATTGTGGTGCTGGCAAAGACTCTTGAGAGTTCCTTGGACTGCCAGAAGATCAAATCAGTCAATATTGTCGACCATAAACCCTGACTGCTCATTGGAGGGTCTAATTCTAAAGTTAAAGCTCAGCTACTTTGGTCATCTGATGAGAAGAGAGGAGTCGCTGGAGAAAGATTTGATGTTGGGAAAGGTTGAGGGTCGCCGGAGAAGGGGTAGGCAGCGAACGCGATGGTTAGATGGCATCCTCGAGGCACTGCAGAGGAAGTTATGTGATGTTAGGAAGATAGTGAGAGACCGGAAAGCGTGGCGTGACATGGTCAATAGGGTCACGAAGAGTCGGACACGACTGAACGACTGAACTGAACTGAACCCAACACATAAGGCAATGCTGTTCTTTTTGGCAGAATACCCCATGCGCACAGTAAAAAGGTGATGCTTGAAATATTTTAAGGGCTGGATTCTGCGTCCATTGACGAGGATAGTCGTCATTTTGGAGATGGACATAGAGAAATTCAACCAACCACACCTCGCTTGAGAACGTTGATATAGGCTACTCAGCAAAGATTCTTAAAAGCTACAAGGTAGGCTAAAAGATGTCCTTATATTTATGATGGACTAAACCATAAACCATAAACCCTGACTGCTCATTGGAGGGTCAAAATCTAAAGTTAAAGCTCAGCTACTTTAGTCATCTGATGAGAAGAGAGGAGAAGCTGGAGAAAGATTTGATGTTGGAAAATGTTGAGGGTCACCGGAGAAGGGGTAGACAGCGAACGCGATAGTTAGATGGTATCCTCGAGGCGCTGCAGATGAAGTTATGTGATGTTAGGAAAATAGTGAGAGACCGGAAAACGTGGCGTGATATGGTCCATAGGGTCACGAAGAGTCGGACACGACTGAAAGACTGAACTGAACTGATAAAGAGAAATAAAGACAAATGCTAAAGAAGATCTTAGTACTAAGTAAACAGAAATTTACTGGAATGATGGTTTCAAGAGTAAACAGTCTAACCCAGTCTTAATTATATAGTCGCTTCCTCTATGAGTCCAAAATAAAATCCGTTAGTCTGTGCCGATGGTGTACCATCGGCAATTGGGGCGTATACGCAACATGGCTAAAATCTATTTCCAACCCGCAACTGTATTTTTGTCATGGTCTGTAAATTTTCCTTTCCATTCGAGCCCGTTCGAACTTGCCACAGGTTGGCGCATCTATTTTATAACGTATATCCTCTTATCCCGCGATCAGAAATTAAACAAACAACGAATTAATAACATCTGCAGTCACTTCAGGAAAACCTTATTTTTGGGTCTTATTACCAACCAGGTAACCAAAAAGCTATGAGAAATCATTTATTTACATATCGATCTGGAACAGTCGCTTCAAGCTCACGAGCTAGCGAAGTGTACAGTCGTTCGTCGCGGATGCACGATGGCAGACTGCGGGCTGCTACAGACGGGAGAGCTGCCTAATTTTCTAAGCGCTCAAACCAATTCTCTGCTCTGCGAGCACCAAGACGGTTAGTTAATTCTTCCAAAATATCTGTTTGCATTTCGCAAGTTACGGTTTGCCTTGCATGTTGTCTTGACCTGAACTGCAACCATCGGGTCTGAAACAAATCATTAATTCTCTCTTACCAAATCCAGCATTTTTCACCAAAGTTTTAAACTAGACGAAAACTTGCATACTCTGTGAGGGCGAGTTTTGCTGTAGCGTAAAAACTTTTCCAGAAATAATATGCAGTACAGCGAGCGACGGTGCGGCCGCATCTTGCTTAGAGATGTATTATTTTAGAAAATTTCGAATGGCTTGAGAGAAGCCATCTTTCCATTTTTAAATCAAAATTTCAAGATTGCTGAAAACAATTAACGCATGGTAGGAACGGAGCTTATTTATATAGCCTAGGCTTAGCAGCAAAGCGGGAAAGGATCCAAGCCCCGGTTTAAAAGCGCAGCGCTTACTCAACAATCTCTTCGCGCTCCACTCACCAAGCGATGCAGGCGTTTGTGTGTCTTTCCGATTACCCTACCTCTGGAGCTGCTCTAACGTCGTGATTGCCTCACCGCCTTTTGCCCCCGTCGTTTGAGCGGGAACTGGAAATCGGTTTTGTAAATGTTCCACGTGAACCTACAGATTGCATGCTCTTCTTCTTTCTTCTTTTCGTCTCTTACTGAAGCTCTCTTCGAGGACACGGGAGAGTGAGCAGCACGAGTACCCGTTAAGCGGATTAGTGTGCGGCAACCAAGCGGGAACGGATAGGCAGCCGTTGAACTGAGAACTACTCCGAAAATGGGCTTTCACCGTATACCACAGGTAATATTGACGCCCTCAGACCCTTCTTTTCCAGCGGCAGCACGGGCGTCCTCGAGGGCCCCTTTGTATTTATTACGGGGGCTCTACACTGATGTGAGAATCATACTCGAGAGATCATTTCCTGATACATTTATAGCGTTACTTTCTGCAAATAGAGACCTTCAGATAAATCACAGATATGAACAAAATTAAGAACACAAACCTATACATTTTTCGTGTTCTAGAGACCCTTCAAAGCTCTACCTAAAATTAAGACCCCTGCTTATTTTTTTTTTTCTTCACTGTTGCAAGCAAGCGTTTTGTAGGCCCTACTGATATACTGGTCAGGTGATTTGATTTGGCTGGCATTTTCTGCATTTTTTTTTAAACACTGTGTTCTCTAGAGCGGCAACTGTCATGGAATACTCTGCTACATATTCCCCTCAGTCCAAAAAATGTATTTAAATAGTTTATCAATTATTCGGAAAAAGCAGTCAGCATTATTCGTGAAAGAGAAAATAAGAAAAACAGCTGAAAGACAACTGTATTATGCTTGAATATACTTCCTATGATTATTTTTTTTAGCGGCGGGCATTCTCATAGACATGAGTAGGTACACACCATTTGCATCAACACATGAGTCAAACTGTTAGCATCAAAGTATTATATTTAAGCTTCTCAGCAAGCAGCAACGTCTTCACTGCTAGATTTACCTTACTACGTCGTTTTCATGAGATATGGATACTAGCGTGAAAGAGTGTTTTGCTGCGTTTTGCGATATTTGGGTGTTGGAAGATCACATTTGCTAATTATGGCAGGAACGCGTGAAGGGATTCACATACATTTAAACTAAAAAGGTAGAAAATATTGATGAGCAGTCTAAAGCGTGAAATGAAGCCCTCCCTGCAAGAAACAGTTTGGTTCTTATCTCTTGCGCAACCACGACAAGATTTAATGGTTGAATTCGGTTCAGAATCCTCAGGCCAGATTTCGTTTCCTTCCTGCCTTTTGCTTTATGTTCCACGGCCTTCTCAGATTAGTGCAGCTTAACAAAAATTAATGTACCTTTCTACATTCAACTGCTCCTTCTAATAGGGAAGATTTTGTCCGAATTGGACTATATCTCAATCTTATTTCGTGCGAGGCGGGTTTATAAATGCCAGCTGTTTAAAACATGCAGGCCTCCTTGGATTAAGCTTATTTCGCCAGGTCAAAATAGCGACTTTCCGCCAGCCGAGCACTAAAAACATTTTGCTTACGCTCAGCGAAGCGCAATCGTGAACTTATTCCTCCCATATTCATCTGTGCAGCAGGAATCTTCGTGAACTTTTCTCGCTAATACTGCAGTGTTAATTTTTCTGTGGCTCAAAAATAAACTGTAAAGATTGTGGAAGCAGAGGCCAACTGGAGTCCTTTTGTAATCGAGCAGAATATTTGCTCTAGCCATTCCCATTGTATATGTTATGGCAGAGAGAAAAAGAGATAGACATTAGACACAAGATTTGTTACTACAAGTAAGCAGCAGCACACTTTGCAAAACACAAAAGCAACAGTAACGATCACTTTTGCAAAATCAGCTTTGCAATAAAACGTTCAATTTCAACGTTGTGGTCACGAGAGCCCTGCTTGTATGATCCCCACCAGCTATAATAGAGATATCTGTGATTCTTATTAGTATTAATTATATTGCAACGCAGCTGTAGTGCCGTAAATGGAGCAGCGAAGGCTCAGGAGAAATACTTAATCAATAAATGACTTGCAGAGTCCTCGAGCTGAAAAATTAAGAATCCCAGGCACGTAATTGCCTGATTGTCTCCATGAGAGCCACCTTAGTTATATGCAGTTCGTTCTTCGCACCACGAAAGAACGAACGTAAATGTCAGCGCATTAAGACGGCCATGAATAATGTTTTAAGCTTCGGATTTCGCATAGCTGTGCAATACATCTATGCAGCAGAAGAAAGAACTTGAGCATTTTTTCTACTTAATTCTGCTTTTAACGAACTTTCACAAGGCAATGCAGTACAGTACAGTCGGATTTTAGCGGCAAATTCTCCCGTCGATTAATTCTGTACTTGAGCTACGCGTGTGACGTAAATACTCCTCTTTGCGTCCCGCTAAAATGAAGAAGCACGTTTAAAACGTGTTTTTTTTTTATATTTCTCGCTTTAAAGATGGAGAAACTGGCTACCACATATTTATTGTTGAACTTCCCTTAACCGTCTTCCAAAGAAAGAACAAAGTGTTGCTTTGCGAACAATGCTGATACGTAATAGGAAGCAGCCACTACGCAGTACCTCATGTGGTGCATTTTTCATATGAGACTTCCAAAGGTGTTTCAGCGCACTCTCGGTTCTAAAGAAAGCTAACTGCTTTCGTATTTCACTGTTACATCCTTTGTGAATATCAAATTAAAGCTTAATTTCATGAAACATCCCCTTCTTATTGAAGTAATTTAACACAAATAACGCGCAGAACCCATTTTAAAGCTTTACATCCCACCAGAGCTTTCTGCTCATGTTTGAGGTGCGGCCACCTTTTCGTCACCCTTCCCAAGTTCACACAAGCCCTGCGATACTGTTGAACATAGGCGCGTTGTCTCTGTTGTATATTGCACACGTATCTTCCAATAAGAATTTTTTTGTTTTGTCTTGTAGATACTGTATTATCTGCCAGCAGAATATAAACTTCACTTTCGTCGCCCCTTTTTCACTCTTGTAGTCCTATTTTGTGCGCTCACAGGCCGGTGCTCCTCCGGTTAATACGGTCCGGTCATGGACTTAAATGCAAGCTCAAGTTTCCCATCGAATATTTTCGCCCACATACGAAGATGCGTACCGGGAATTGGAGGGCGATTTGAGATAATTAAAATTTTTGAGGCACTTAAGACCCTTTAAGAGAGATAAGGCAAAATCCGTCGGGGCTTATCCTACTATATTGTTTATTTGCCGAAGCCCGCCGATAACACAGTGCTTCTTCCGTTCCGAATTCCAAGTGAGTAGCTCGACTCGGCGGCGACGTCCTGCACTCGTTGCGGCGCTTGGTCTTCATAGCTGGCAGCAGATGGCGTCCGCCATTGGAGACTTAGTTGCAGGCGTCGTGGTTGCACCCCTAAGTTGCCATGGAGACGGCAGGAACGCGAGACAAAAAGAACAGAATAATTAAGATGTGTTTCTTACGTGCCCGGTGTGACATAATTAGGGCGATCTTCTACATATCGCGAGATTCTGCAGCACGTCCGCCTAGCGAGCCAAACATTCCCAGCATCTTCTAAAGGACTCAATAAATCAGAGGAGTGTCATCTCAGCGTTTACAAACATTGTCCTACAACAGCAAAGCTAGACTGCACAAAATTAGTCCGGTTACTTTCTCACCTGAATGCACATTTTGCAGCCAAAAAGCAGACCCTTATCTTATGGTATGGGCTTGACAGGAAAGCCAAGCCATACTTCTCAAAGAAAACCCAACGTGGGCAGATTGGGAGGTGACCCTGTCCAGTTCTAACCTTGCGGCACGAAGGACCTTGATGGTGAGAGCTCGGGCAGCGGCATCAGCAAATGGTGTCCCGGACTAAAGACTCGACCTACAGCGCCCTTAACCCATAGCTCATATAACCCAAATAAATATTTTATACTACTACTACTGCCGGTGAACGCAGGAATGGCCGTTCAATTCCCGGTAGGGGTTGATTTTTCTTCCTAAAGGGTAAGCAGAACGTCACTTGGTGGATGATTACGTCATTTGATTGACAGGTTCAGTCACACTTGCTATGGGCGGACGCACTGATAAGTATATAAATGCTTTCGCTTTAAAAGGAAACATGCTAGATTGGAGTCACAAATTTTCGAGCGCGTTTATGGCTTCTGTATGCCTGAAGAAGTGCTTTATTTCACTGCGATATTTACTACCACACAGATACTTTGTTGGGCGAGTTGGTACTTATTCATTATTGATATAAACAGCGCGAACACGAAAACAAGGGACAAGAAACACGAAAGCCACAGTACATGCGCAGCGCATGTACTGTGGCTTTCGTGTTTCTTGTCCCTTGTTTTCGTGTTCGCGCTGTTTATATCAATAATGAATTACTACCACACAGCCCAGCTATTCGGTGACTATTAGACCGTTATATCTATGCTACCATTTTTCAAGGTTGCATTCTCTGAAATTTGACAATAAGCAAAAATGGCATAGTAGCAGCGCGTACCACGTGATCTAAATTGTAAATTGATTGATTTGAAACGAAAGGCGCAAGCCCCTTTCCTGCTTCCCTGCCGTAGCCTCTGTCGCAGACAAGTGTACTTCGGCAAACTTTATGCCTTCTGACTGTGGAGAGAGAGAGTCTGCGTTATATATTTCGACCTTCTCCATACATATCTGTTTTAGGCGATAGCTTAACACCTCTTCCGGTCGAAAATCTGCTGACGTAATAGTAGTTGTCGGCATCGTGCGTTGAAAATAATCGCGGACTACGTAAAAAAAAAAAATCGTATCATGGTACCTGTAGTTTTAGTGATTGATGATTATGCGGTAGTATACGAGTAAATTAAAACATTGTGAATTATTAATTGATGAATTATAAAATGAAGAAAACTGGACAATGAAAAACAGGGGTGTTCAAAGATATCGAAATGCTCTGAATGAAGTGCAAATGCTTAATAATGCTAATTAGAAAAAATTAGGGCATGTAATTTATCAATTAATTCAATTTATTATTAAAAAATGAAAGTTGGAAAAATGCTCACAATGAAAATCTAATGCTTGATGATACTAATTAGGCAAATGCAAAGTTTGTAGATATTCAAATATTTGAAATATTGGAAAAAAGAAAAATGTGTTAATCGTGTCAAACTTCACTGGAGCGAAATGCAGTGTTTTCAGATACCAACTATGGGCGTATAAAAAATCAAGAATGAGAAAGTGAAAAACCCTCCCTGAATGTGAAACACTACACGTAATACTCGCAATTGTGTAGCTTAAGTGTACTCCTAAATTCACATGGCATCTGTCTTAATGTGCTTTATAACGTTTTGCTCCTAAATTGCTGAATCATCGGTTGTTTTCCTGATTTCATTTCACGAAATATACTGTAGGTGTTTACTGCGGACGCATCTGGTGCCATTATCTTGTCACTTTTGTTTCTCACGCAATAACAGATAAGGCCTTGAGTTTGAAATTGGAGTTCTAGACAGCTCTTTCATTATGTGCGCGCGGGCAGAGCAGGACGCCTGGAGTTCTGTTCATCTGCGTTTTCGTTGCTTGTGGGATAGCCAGAGCTACTCCTGTTGACGAGGAGAGGTCCTCTGAGAAATGTAAGATATTTTTCGCAAGAGAGTTTTCAATACCAAAAGAACGAATCGATCTTATATTTTTCTATTTATGACATAATTATACGACAGGCTCTTTAACAATAACGCGGCGTACACGCTATATGTCAGTCTGGATCCTGTTGTTCACTAATTTCTTATGTTCTCTTCGTAAGAAATGGAAGAGATGAAAATACTCTTTCAAAGTCAAAAATAAAGTAAGGATTTTTACAACGTTAGTTTATTCATGGATTGCTTCATCTTTTTGGCACTAGTCAACGTATTGAAAAGCGCTACGCTTAAAATGATGCTGATAGCCATTTACTTTCGTTTCTCGGAAGTACGGATTAGTTATATGTGCTGACGTATTAAGCGGCTGCACACGCACGATAAGGATTCTTCATAAAGAAGATTAACCAAGAGGCAATTCTGAAATGTGGCCAGAAGCTGCAGCTTGATACAGAGCGATTTGGTTTCCACTGTGATGGGCTTGAACAAAAAAAATCTTTGCTCACTCATTACTCTTAAGTTAAGCTGTTCATCGCAAGGCGGTTATATCAAAAGTTTCGCTAGCCAATATCCCTTAAATGACAAGTTAAAGCAATGTTTTTACAATACAATGTAAAACAGATCAGAATTGTTGCTAAAAATAATGAACGAATCCGTTCTTTTAAGCTAAGTAAAATGCTTCGAAGAACAATAAAAATCGTGACGACGCACTCTCCTCGTCCAATGGGGCACGCAATGGAAAGCAAGTATGCTGTCGCTTATCACTCTAGGCTCTGTCCTAACCTGAGACATGCTAAAAAAGCATAATTAAGAATCGTCGCCGTTCAGAAGCAGTCGGTATTGTCCCGCGCGCTTAGTGAACTTATCGATGCATCAATCTAAGCAGATAACTTGCAGCCATGCATGCAGCTTACGAGAAAGAAGGAGAGGAGGTTTTTGCCCTGCACTTCCCTCGCTTATGTCCTGCACTCATAGGACACAGTATATCTGTATGATGCATAAAGCCCGTGTTATCTATCTCATGAGGAGAATGCCAACAAGGAAGTATGCTTACCGCGTCTTACGTTTAAAAAGCATATGCCTTCGTTGTAATAATGCTTGCCTAAGGGTTTGAATGTGAGAGCATCTAAGCGTTTTTGCAATCCACATTTTCGGTCCAATTTTTTTGTTCAACGCAAGCCCACTAGTGCCATTTAGCAATAAATTCGTCTGAAAAATGGCACACAATCAACAATAAGAGTATGAACACCTAACAATAAATAATAAACGTGGTTACTCCGTTGCTTTCGAAAACTTTTCTCTACCTTGGTTACTCTCTGACGGGCGCAAATAAAGTGCTTTCTCTCTCTCTCTCTACCTTCGTTTTCACACAGCATGATATTGATGATATGGAAGAATAAATAAACGTTCATCGTCATACGGAACAGTCTTTTTCATTACTCCACACTGTCCTAAAGCGCATATCCTTAGATAGTGCAGCAATAACAAACAATTGTTTTCCAGTGTGCTCTCAGAGGCCAATGACGGCATGAGTACATTGTAGCGCTATGCTAAGGCAAACTTCAAAACACATACTCCAAGTTAACAACTTTACCGCGAAAAGGGAGCAGCAGTGAAATAAGTAAGCACCACATAAATAACATGCTCGGATAGAGCAACGTGTAGGTTGGTACAGAAAGCGAAAGGAAACCGAGGGAAGGTTGAGGGAGAGTTTCAGTCTGCTAGGCGGTGTTTGAAGTCTACACTCAGAAACGTTTCTTAGGGGACGTAGCTCCCCCTCAACTCTTGTTCGATTTCTGTATACCTGCTTACTCACTTTCTAGTCCTAAAGGCCGGCAATCAAACAGCTCTGATAATCAAGCAATAAATGACAACCACGTAGATAAGAAGGCATGATTCATTAAAGAAAACATCATTTATGTTTACGATAATTTTCGTCATCATCAAAACACCGCATTCGCATTGTTCAGCTATATTTGGGTTCTCAAGAAGCGATTCCCCACTGATATAACATGTTAAAATAGCAGTTTTAAGTGAGGCTGTAAATTATTACTGTAGAACAATGACAGCCATGGCAAAACTGTTGTGCGGCTTATCCGAGACCATTAACGAAATTTTTGCACAGAAACTCCGCAGTTGCGTGGTAATTCTAATTCGTCCTGAGAAATCTACTGCCTGCTTTACATCAACACTTACACTATTGTTTTGACAGCGGGTGGCATGCAGCAAATGCGGGAAGCACCACAAGGACCAGACTCACTTGGTTTTCAAGTCGAACAAGAGCGTTTGCAAGAAACACGGTTTGAGAAGAGATGAGCCCGGAGTGGTCCCACGCCAACGTACTCGTCGTACGATCAGAAGTTTCTCTCCCACAGTCAATTTTGCCGAGCGCGTGGCGCATCGCATACGAGCGCTGTGAGGCGCGGCGTCTTCTCTGCGCAGATGCCACTCGATCTCTGACAATTTAGACTCGGGCTCGAGCCTCTCGCACTCCCCGAAACGTTTCCGCCGTCACCGCTGCCAGCACTGAATTCGGGCCTCGCCAACTGCAGCGCCACCCAAACAGGAAGCGGTGGGAGCGGATAATGAACAAAGAGCGCGAGGGGATGCGCTTGAAAGAGAATATGTTAGGTCGTCCGGTCACTCGCCCATCCCTCTCGCTTTGAGCTCTCGTGCTGGTGAATCCACGTGGCTTTTACCTTCAACGGCTATCCTAATGATAGCCGCGATATTGATGCTCTAGCATGGGGTGCTCTTAGGCAGAGAGCTATGTCTTGTTTTGTTTATTTTGTATTTGAAATGTCGTGCTAAAGGTAGCTTAGCGCAGACATGAAATGGTGCTGGGAGCAGCAAAAGGGTGGGCTCCAGAACATTTTGATCCACCTGGGCCCCTGTGCACTGGCATAGCGCAGTACGCAGACACAATGCATATTGCATATGTCGCAACGCGCATCATTGAAACGTGAATATCACTAAAAAACGGCCGCCGGGGCTAAAATCGAATTCGGCCAGCATCGAGAGCTCTAACCACCGGGTTACAGCGCTGGCACAAAGCATAAGTCCCCTGGTGTCCTTCCGCGTGGCTTCTGCGCATTTGTTCACCATTTCTGTAATTATTTTAAAGCGTAACGGCCTTCGCTTATAATATTATTACAGAAAAAAAGCAGTATTTCAAGGTTGCTTGTATTCAATGAATAGCATGCCAATATCGTTCACCGATTTTCAGCGCGGTGATGCACACACCCTGAATGTGGCGCTTTTTCCACATTAATAAATTGGGCTGCGTTGTTATGTCGTAGGGTCCGTTATATTCTCACACCAGCCTGTTTTTACGGCAACATAGTTCCCGGTCACTCCTTTATATGTGCGATTTCGTGCTAAATGTAAATATCGGGACAATACTTTTCAACCACGAATCAATTGTCCATAGCGTTTTTTAGAGGCTTGCATCCTATCAATATGGAGAAGGTTTATTTTACGACGACATATATTCTACTTGCTTGCTGCCTGAACATTGTACATTTTATGAAATATTTGTACCCCATTTCTATACAGGAATGAGAAAAGAATGCTACTGTATTATTGCGATAGTGTTAAAGATCCCGTTCTCCAGAAACTACACCGTAGGAGTCGTCGGTCTGGGCGATTTGAGAGAAAACTCACGCTCAAGGTTCTGTCAGGTCAGTAGATAAGGGTCATGGTTGTAAACAGGGTGGCCGCCTGGCTGTATGACGTCACGGGAGCATGTTACATTACCGAATTAGCAGGCGCTGTCAATTCAAGCTTTGGCATTGAGATGGGAAGGTGAGATGGCACATGGCCATTTAAGACACTTGTAACCCTAGTTAGACAATTAAGCTATCTTTATGCCATGCAGGCCCATTCATACGACATGGCTCAAAAGAATTTTGATATTTATGCCTGGTGGTCTTCCATATAGTGCAATATTTTATTTATGACTTCATGCAAATGAACACTGCGTGAGATAAGAGAGACACAGATTAAAGGATTAGAGATCAAGCGAATCTCAAAATGTATATACGCGAACCAGGATCCACAAGGGGAGCTGGCAGCCATGAAAGCTTTCGCGTCCCACTTTTAAAGGCGAGGCTTAATTTCTGATGTCAGTGTTACGAAGCTCCAAGAAATCCTATGTCAATAACAAATAATCAAATTATCAAAATGTTAGCAGGCAACGCATGAGCTCGATTTAAATTATTGTTTTCTCTTGTAACCTGTACCTTGCTCCTCTAATAACGCGACGATTTTTATCGCTTTTACCAGTTAACTCTGTACACGTGTGTTAATTACCTTTAATTTTCCTTTGGGAACGCGCCTTTCCCGTCTGCCGTAATTGAAATAATTACTTTATGGTAGCTCCCAGGCATTACTTCTTGCAAAGTTGCGAAGGAAGGGCACTTTATCCGGAGCATTCAAGCTGCTTTAAAATCAGGTGCCTAAAATTGGCAGCATCTGTGGAGAATTCTGTTGAAGTATAGAGACACCCTTAACCATATAGGTTTACACTAAGGAATTATAGGGTTTACACCCACAAGCTTATTACGGGACTAAAAATTAGCAACCCTTTTGAAATGTGACAAAGAAAAGTGCCTCTCATAACGCCACAGACACACCACAAATATCAATCTGAAGGATTACTGACAGCAGCAGCTTCCCGAGGCTTCTGCAAAAAAACAAAAAAAAAAGAAAATAAGACGTATGGTTGCGGCAGTCGGTCGGGAATAGGAATAGACCTTATTCTTTTTAAAGACCTCGCAGTACTGTTTGAATCTATCGGGAACTCTGGATGAAACTGAGCATAAAACCTTCGGTGAAAGCCATAGAAAAAATTACCACAGTGTTACAGGCCTTGCAAATCATGGTTTAGACAGGAGGACCTGAGTGTGATAGCGACCGGAGGCATGCATCTCAAAGAGTGTTTTATGCATTGCTAGTCAATTGCAGGACAAAACCATAGACCCAGATTTCTTGCTTGCCATAGGAAGATAAAAATAGCTGAATGAGAATGACAAACAATTGCAGTACTGTATCCACTTGATTCGTGGAAGGATGAAACAAAAATCATAATCTCGTTCATGCGGTAATAAATGTTATATTCCAGGACTGACCATAAAATATGCGGCACCTTTCTATCGCTCATTGGGGGTCTTCGTTTAAACGGTGTTTTCTGGAAGCCCCTTAAGACCATGTAGTTGTTTCATCAGTTCCACAGCACTAATCTCAGGTATGCGTGTCACTTCTGCAGATGCGTTATAAATTTGAGGTAAATTTATTCACCACCCTCAAGTGCAAGACGCTATGTGATTAATAGCCTCCGTCTGCAGCACTACTCGTGGATCTTCGTATTTTATTTTTTTTTATTTTATTCAAGAACCTGCATATAACCCTGATGGGCATTACAATAGGGGGGACAAGGCAAAAGAAAGGAACGCTCGTCAGCCCCGAAATTGGAAATTGAAACAGTACAAAAATGAAATACATCGTCCTGATGTGAGGAGTGTGGTGGGATAGACAACCACTCCAATGCATCAAACAAGAACGAGCGCAACGACGAGACCATCAACAAGATTACCACCAAGGCAATGGACGCTATCCGGCTCATACACCAAGTCTCGACACGACGGGCAGGCATGCGTCAAGAAAGCCTTCTGCGCATCGTCCAGTCATTCGTGATCAGTTACATCGCCTACGTTGCGGCCCACATCAACTGGCAGGTCACTGACAGGACAAAGATAAACACTATAATCAGACGGGTTTACAAGACAATGCTAGGATTAATGGGGACCACGAATACGGCTCGGCTCCTGGAGCTCGGCGTCCATAACATCTTAGAAGAAATAGCCCAGGCGCAGCTCACTGTGCCAATGGTGCTCCTCTGTACCACCAAGACAGGCCGCAGTATACTGACGTCCCTAGGGTATGATCCCCGAGCTCCCAGTCGGCAATCGTGCGAGATCAGCGAAGAGGCGCGGGACTACATCCACGTGGACCCCTTACCGAAGAACATGCACCCCGAGTACAACCAAGAACGGCGGCAGGCACGGGCCGAAGTCCTCGTCGAACAACACGCCCAGGACCCGCACGCTCGGTACGTGGACGCAGCGGAATACAAGCGAGTATTCGTGGCAGTGGCTGTTGCGGCGGCTACCGGCTTTAAGACAACAGCAGCGAGCGTGCGGTGCATGGGCGCCAGAGACGCCGAGGAGGTTGTCATCGCTCTGGCGATCTCAGGGGCCCAGTGTCGCACCGTGCTCAGCGACTCGAGGAACTCTGTGCGCAACTTTAAGCTCCTGCTCTAACACCGCTGCAACACTATCCGCATCAAGTGGTTCACGGCGCACACGGGAGAATGTGCATCCTCACCGAATCACAACGAGACAGCCCATTCGGCGGTGCGAGCGCTTCCCTTCCGCGCCCCCTAGAGTGAACGTTCCGAGTGGTGGTTCGAAACAAAGGACGAAATGGCCAGTTACGAGGAAGTGACTAAGTGTTACCGCCTAGCTCTTCAGACACTGCCACCGCCTCACCCGGCACTTAGTCGGGGGAATGCGGTCATCCTAAGGCAAGTACAAACCGGGTCACTACTCGCTCTGGCAGTGCTACACGTCCTCCTCCCAGACATCTACACGAGTGATCTGTGCAGTGTATGTCAAGTGGGTCCGGCGAACCAATGGCACATCATGTGGGACTATGCCAGGTTCCTGACCGAAGCTACATCCAAGACATGCCCGCCCGAACTTCAAAGTGCTGTACAAAGCACAGACAAGGACATTCAACTATGGGCCTTCCAGCAGACCCGGTGAGCGCTCGAAAAGCACAATCTTCACGGCCCACCACAAACGGGCCAAAATGAGGTAATGCAGAGTAGGGCATATAACCCCGGTTCGACAATTGGCCAGCGTCACGACGCATTAAACCGTCGTTTGCGGGCATATCAATAAAGTTACATACATACATACATACATACATACATACATACATACATACATACATACATACATACATACATACATACATACATACATACATACATACATACATACATACATACATACATACATACATACATACATACATACATACATACATACATACATACATACATACATACATACATACATACATACATACATACATACATACATACATACATACATACATACATACATACATACATACATACATACATACATACATACATACATACATACATACATACATACATACATACATACATACATACATACATACATACATACATACATACATACATACATACATACATACATACATACATACATACATACATACATACATACATACATACATACATACATACATACATACATACATACATACATACATACATACATACATACATACATACATACATACATACATACATACATACATAATGCGCCGCCGCATGCAATGAGAATGAGAAGTTCTTTTGCGTCGTATTGTACTCATCTGCCTGGTTCACTTTGGATAGCGGGACTCCGAATAGCAGCAGCAGTTCCTACCCCTGAGTTGCTTTCAAAATTTCCCTTCACCGCCATGCAAGAAGGACCGCAGCGCGCAATTACTTCTGGTGTGATACAAGATACTCCCCGGCGTATTGCGCCCACGCTTAAAGAAAATACCTCGGCGTTGCATCGTAAGCCCCGAGAAAAAACAATGGCGTTAATGAGTCATTAAGAGAACGAGAGTGTGTATGGGAGCACTCTCGCGCACGCAACGGGCTCCGTGTCAGCGCCCCCGAACGTGGCCGGCTGTGGTGCTGAGGCGAAAAATGCGCTAATTTAGATTCAAACAATGGGTGCACGTGTGCATGCCTGCTTGCTTTCAAGAGGCTCCTGGGACACCGCGAACGCGTTTCCGTACGCGCCGGTGCTCACGCATGAACACGTCTATTCTCTTCCAAAGCGATCTGGATTCTTTCCGCAGTGGCAATGCATTTTGGAGAATCTCACCGTTCGAACTTTTGTCGGCGACCTCAACAAACGTGAAAGGCCTTTCAACCTGCCTTCATCCTCTTCTTTACTGGCTGGGTCGGCTGTCAGAGCCGAGAGGGACAGTTGCAGGTTTAAACTACGACCAATAATATTAATATTACTGTAGCATTTTGAGTTCACAAGTTAAGCAAACTGAAAGCTTTGCTTGCATGCTAATTACTGAAAACATGCTGCACTCATTTCCCTTCATGGTTCCTAAACAGAACTTAGTTTCTTTTCTTTTTTTCGAAGCGATGGATGGGAAGGGTACATTGTAGGGTGTGCCTTAATTTCTAGGTACTCTTGCTGCCTATTTATGTAAGCAGCTACAATGCCGGAGGTATTTTTGCTTTGGGCTGTTGAGACCAATTTCATTGCTCCGAATCCTTTCCGAAACTGTCCCAGCCGATATTTGCAGCTCTAATTCATTCCTAGTCGAGAATAAGTGTAAGCATGAAAGTTTATTGACTTGAATATCACTCATATCCGTAAACACTTATTTCAAGCAACAGGCCTCCCAATCGTTATGAGGGTTTGTCGCCTTCACAAATAAAAGAAGAGTTGAAGCTGGCAGAGCGAGTCTCTTGAAGATAATAAAGTCCACAACATATAACATATGAAAAGAGAATGAAACAGCGTCTGCATATAAAGGAGCCCTTTCAATGCCGCTTGTGCATCTGAAATCAGCAAACGCATTCAGAGGGAGGAACGCCTAAAATAAACCATTAGGTTACTGGTTTTCTGCAGCAAACATCAGCCCGATTACCGGTGAGCTGTGTTGGTGTGTTGCCAGATATTTTCATAAACGCGCAAGGCTTTTTTGAAAATTTGATTAAATTTTATTTTATCTATTATTTATCTAGTTTATCTATTATCTATTATTCATTTATCTTTATTATTTAATTTATCTGATATTATTAATTTATCTGTTACATATTTAAGAAAATATGTAACAGAGAACTGTGTATTTCACTGTCGTGACTTCAGGCGTGACGCTGGAAATTTCTGTTCAGTTCTGAGGAAAGGCTGGTCCCGCGATTAGTCACAGGAGGAGACACGCTGGCCTCTTCGGACCATCCTGATGGCGGAATGAATATTAACTTACATTTTGGCTCATGCTCACCAGACCGCATAACCTTAGCCACAAAAACGACTGCCGAATTGCGCCGAACCACAGCGAGCCGACATGGTGAAGCACAGAAATTGATCATTTCATTGTTTTTTATCTACACAGCATAGACATAACACATTATCCGCCTTTTTTGTGCCGCGATATAAATGTCGATGGGTAGTGAAGTCAAAAATCTATTTTGCTATTGGGTAAGAAAACCCGTTTTCGCACGCGGAAATGCACTTCGTTTACTGCAATTTTCTGCTGTGCGAATAGTTATCACGTACGTGCATATGCCGTCAAAAATGAATGCGACGCGGCGCTGTAAAAAAGAGGCTTACCTTGCCTACTGTTAAATCTGAAAATATCTGTACATGAAATGAGTACCTTAGTTTTAACGAGAGGCACACGACCCAGTTCATTACCGCGTGTAGCATTAAGTATCGGATATTCGTACGGTCTCTGAAGCTGTCTGAATAGTTGATATTATTTTAGAGGACAAATGAAAGTTGGCCTGCGCCGATAAATTGTTGTATTTTGATCACACGTATCTTTCCTCGCCGAAAAGTCAAGCATTACATATCAAACAACGCTCAAAACACACGTGTCGCCACTATATAGTTTCCAATTTCGCAAGTAAGATGCGACAATCAACGCCATTTTGTCGACCTGGATCCCTGAGACCACGCTGAGCCGTAACTCACTTGAAACTCGTAGCAAAGTGTACGTTTCGGTGACAACGTCACTGTGGGTTGTGTTTAAAGGCAAGAACATTTCCAAACCCAATTCTTCTTTACTGGCCGAACGAACATCAACACAAACGGAAATAGCCACAGGGTCAATTCTTACTCAGAGCAGTAATTAGACTTTTACTGTACCTTGGAAGCATGATGACGCTCAATAGTCCCAGTAAAGTAAATTAGCCCTTTTAGGTTTGGATATTAGCCGTATAGCGCGAATATTTATTTGCTAATTGCTTTTATACATTTTTCTCGCAATAGCTTCACTGTAGATCAACCTAGTGGCGTTCACGTATAAAGCGTATTGTCTGCACTTTTTAATATCAAGCTTGAGAAATCACGCCTTCCACACTTGCTAAAATTAAATAGACTGCTGTGTGACTGAGTTGTGGAAAGTATACAACAGTTGCATCTTGCCTGTACTCACTTATGGGGCTGAAACATGGAGGCTAACCAAGAGAGTTCTACTTAAGTTGAGGACAACCCAGAGGGCTATGAAACGAAAAATGGTAGAGGTAACATTAAGAGATAGAAAGCGTGCAGAGTGGGTCAGAGAAATAACTCAAGTTACCGACATTCTAGTAGAAATTAAGAAGAAGAAATGGACATGGGCAGGACATGTAGTGCGAAGAGAGGATAACCGATGGTCGCTGAGGGTAACAAACTGGATTCCAAGGGAAGCAAAGCGTAGCAGAGGGCGGCAGAAAGTTAGGTGGGCGGATGAGATTAAGAAGTTCGCAGGGATCAAGTGGATGCAGCTAGCACAGAACCGGGTTAAGTGGAGAAATATGGGAGAGGCCTTCGCCCTGCAGTGGGTATAATCAGGCTGATGATGATGATGATGATGACGCCACTTCCAAACAACGCGCGAAAGCAAAGAGCCAATACATATTTAGGTTGTTCACAACGAAGAGGAAAGGACGGATTCCTTCTATTTAAGTGTATCGCAAAATAGCAAATATATATTTGAATCTAAAGCATTTCATGCGTAGCTGTTCTTTGCAGGCCATGTTTTCAGCCTTGGTTGCGCCTATCACGCAAGAATATCACAACGAGGGAAGTCAAACGTCCACCACATTTTTTTTTTCTTGCTCTCTTGAAGTCTCTTCAGCGGTGGTCAATCCGTCTAAATTCGATTACTCAAGAATACTGACAGCCTAACATTCGCTATCTCTCTTTGCGTCTTTTACTTCCAGTGTTCCACTTCAATTTTTGTTAGTCCTATAACCCCAAATTTGAGTTACCTAGTGCTGCATGCCAAACCATGCACAAGAGTCACTAATTCGTGCTGTGCACTGTGGATGCACCTTCACCAACGCACCCTTTATCTCTGTCTTACGTTCACACCCTCTACACTCCGTTTTATATTGCTGTTAGTTTTTATAAAATTGAGGTATCAATATTAAGCAAAACGACATTTAAACAAGTTGCTTCGTGCTTCAGCGCAAAAAGCGCTGTCTTGTTCGAGACACAGACGGACGTCCAGCGTGCGCCGGTGTATTCTTGTGTTTTCCTAGCAATACTGGAGTTGTTAATGTGATAACATTTTGTGTGATATCATGCTTCATGCGACCAGGAACAGTTACCATAAAACGTCCTTCCCACCTATCAGTCACGCAAAGATCAATAACAAAGAAGTCAGTCAAGGATAAAAGATCATGATGAATAAGAATTGATTAGTAATATTCAGTCATAGTAATGATCATACATTAATTATGACTGTAATAAGCCATCACTGACAATCACTATGATTAGCATTGACTATGACTATGTCTATCCAAGGCAATAGCTATGACTAATCGTGACTACAGCGATGACTATAACTAACTACAACTTTGACTATGGCCAGAATATGACTATGCATATGAACAACTATGAATGCGACAAACCAGAAATATTACTAACCATAGCTATGATTATGGCCCGCTATAGTCACATTCCTGGTTAGTCATAGTTAGCCATGATTAGTCATGTGAAGGTTAGCCACAGCCATGTTTGCAGTATCTGACGTCATAACATCTGCATCCCCAGAGATGTCTCAGTTCGTTAGGCGTTGCATAGTGACAGCGAGGGCGCGACTGCCTGCCCAGGGAGAAATGTTTACGCAAGTGACCCCCGAAATTTTCGCAAAGCTTTTATGCCTCAATACTAATACTAAAAATCATGCGCAATCACATTTCAGGTAGCAAAAGTGCAGGCAGTGCTTTGGGGCTCTCGGATGTGTTCGCATTGGTGTTTCTTTTTTGCCGAAGTGGACTCACTATTGTGCCCCAATCCTCATTTGCCCTATTTCCAGCACTCCTTTCCTGTCTGCAGCTAGCGAATGCGGTGTCAGTACTCGATGGATGTGGCGCGCGAAAACCATTTGGAATCAGGTTACTGTCTCATTCAAGCTGTGTTTAGAAAAAGTTTTATTAGACATAAGACATTCACATTAGAAATTCACATGAGTGGCGACAAATGCCCAAAACAGGAATTGCACATGATTAACAACAAAGAAAAGTGTACATAAAATACATCCTAACGAACAAATACATCACAGATCAGTATTTACATACAGAATAAAATTTGGGCAGTACGTGTTGATGATATGTACAATTTTGAATGGCAATGTACATGAAGGTATAGACAATGTAGAAAATTTGCCAAATAAAATAAATATGAACATATACAGTAATCGTATGCACAGTATGTATTGAACATGTGGGTTGCAATGTGAACAGCTGTGAGTGGACATATATATGCATTATATTGGCGGTACCACGGTGTGTTAAAAATCACTAAGTACACGTTCATTGGACATGTGTGGATGCGTATGTGTGTTGCGATGTATACAGGAGTGAGTTGACATAACTATTTTCATTATATTACAGGTACCAAGGTGGGTTAAAAACCACCCGTACACGTCCATCCGACACGGAAACAAAAGGGCAAACCCATTGGCGAAGGAACTCTCGTTCACCAAGGTAGAAAAGTTCCTCAGCCAGAAAGCTTACGATCTCCTTTCGTTGACGCGCCAGGATAGAGAAAAGCGCACGTCGGCGCCGGCTCGATGCGACAGCCTGACAACGATTCCACCATAACGCGAAAGCGCCAGCTACGATCAGCAATCGTACAAAGCGACCGCGAGGACATTTACCATTTATCTGAAATCGATTAATACCTAGGCTTCTGAAACCGGCATGAACTGCCCTCCAAAAAACACGAGCAACGACGCATTGCTGGGCCATGTGACGATTGGATTCCTGAAGTGGGCAGTTGCGGTACTGCGCTGTCCGCACAATGCCCCATCGCTGCAGCCGATCTCGTGTAGGCAACCCCCCCCCCCCCCTTTAAAAGCTACATAAAGTCACGTAAATGCCCGGGCAGGAACGATGCTGTGAGTGGTAACCAACAAGTGGAATTCGCCCTTCGCCTACGTTCCGCAGGCACCAGCGGAAGTACTAACGTTCCCATTGACTCCACTACTCTGTTCGCCGAGACGTCTAAGTGAGGGTTCACATGGCGGACGTGGCGACGAAATGCCACCATACACGACTAAAAAACAGGCATCCGGAAAGCCTGAGGTCCCCTTATGAGTGGTATGTCAAGAACAAGCTCCCTCAGATTTGTGCCAAAAAATAGAAGGCAAGCACCTGTGCTGGGCACTCATCACCCTGCAGCAAACGAAGAAGGAAGCATAGAGCCAGCAGCCGACAGCAGACTGACAAAGAAGTGAAAGCAAACCCACCCTTCGAACGTTGCTGGCCGAGTGTCGCACGGCATACTAGTTCCGTGCGACCTGCCTAAAAAAATGAACTTACAAGAGACGGAAGGGAACGCGAAATTCTGAGAGGTGAATGCGTTGCATGTGCGAGGTACCATATTCGCCCGCAGAAAACAGTGTGGACAAGGTAGCGTTTCTCCAACATGGGTAGTTCAAAGGAACTGGCTGTAGTCACCTTGCTGCGCACCTCGTTTAAGCCGGAAGTCCACACCGAAGCTGCTATCCCACGTGCCTCATAATCAATGCCAAATATGCGGAAGGTATCGCTGTGGATAGTTGGTAGGGCACTATTAAGACGCGCTTCTGGCCTGCCAATTGAAAGGTATTGACTTTTTTCAAAAATGGGAGCAGCCCAGTGTAAGCACAGTACTGGAAGTATTTACGCGCCAAATTTCCTCAAAAAGCTAATTTAATTTTTTACACCAGACACCTCGCCGTATCTGTCAAAAAGATGAAGGCAGCACTGCAGGCTCGTTTCATCACGCAGATACAGCGTAATATCATCCGTGTAAGCAGTCACACGCAGCGTCCGACACACTGGGAGAGGGAGGCCACGGATACTTTGGTCTATAATTATTGCCCTCAAATAAGGCTCTAAGCTGAGAGCAAACAAAAGAGGCCTTCGCCCTGCAGGGGGTATATTCCTGGTGACGATGGTGACTGGGCGAAACGCCTTACACCTAGCATTTCAAGACAGCTTTCTTCCTGACAAAGGTGCAAACTGTTGTGTTTGTTCGAAGACACGTAATGGCTCCTATTCGAAAGGGTGTACTTAAAAACACCTAAATGGTCAGAACTAATTCTATGTTGTCCACTATAGGAATTCCCTTGATACCGGTGCTTCGGCATTATGTTCTAGAAATTCACTCAATATCCTTGTGAGGGCACGTAACTACAATGAACTGATTTATTTAAAATGAAGGCGTGAATCCTGACCAGGTAAACAATATATCGGTTTTGGCAAACAAAGCTGTCACTTCCCATTAAAGTTCACCAGATTCTCAAAACTACTCAATAGCCCTCCACTACAGCTCCTCTTTCTTCCTTTCCACTTTCACTTCCACCAATTGTCTCCTTTTCTTATGGCGTGGGTCAGATCTCCACAAAAAAATTCCGGAAGATACAGCGCCTGTCCCTTCCTTTGAACCAAATATTGTTATTTTAAACAAAGCTGGAAACGTGACGTTCAAGATGAATACACAGAAAAAATATATGACCCAGGTGTGCCTACGCCAGCTAACATAGTAAAATGCGCAGCGTTGAAATTTCGACTTTGCATCCACATTTGCATTTTTTACCTAATTTTACTGGCCTTCCACCGAAGTTTTGTTGGTGGGCAGAATCTGTTTTCAGGTACTAAGAAGTAGGTAATAATAATAATAATAATAATAATAATAATAATAATAATAATAATAATAATAATAATAATAATAATAATAATAATAATAATAATAATAATAATAATTGGTTCACGGGAAGGGAAAGGCGCAGTATCTGTCACACTTGTGTCTGTGGACACTGAACCTTGCCCCGCCGGGGTGGTGCAGTGGTAAGACGCCCGACTACTGTGCCGGAGTTCCCGGGTTCGAACCCGACCGCGGCGGCTGCGTTTCGATGGAGGCGAAACGAAGAGGCGTCCGTGTGCTGTGCGATGTCAGCGCACGTTAAAGATCCCCAGGTGGTCGAAATTACTCCGTAGCCCTCCACTACGGCTCCTCTTTCTCTCTTTCCACTTTCATTCCCACCTTCCTCCCTTCCCTTACGGCGCGGTTCGGGTGTCCACAGAGCAAGTGTGACAGTTACTGCGCCTTTCCCTTCCTGTGAACCAATTTAACTTAACTTATTTAACTTAACACTGAACCGCGCCGTAAGGGAAGGGAGGAATGTGGGAGTTAAAGTGGAAATAGAGAAAGAGGAGTCGTAGTGGAGGGCTACGGAGAATTTCGACTACCTGGGGATCTTTTGTGCGCTGACATCGCACAGCACACGAACACCACTTCGTTTCGCCTCCATGTTTTTGAAATGGGCTAAGTTAATTTTAGGAGTGAAAAACTAAAATTTGGGGTAGGCAGTATCCATGTGTAAGCACGTCTCTAACCCTTAAAGTACCTATGAGGGCAATGCGATAGTGACAATGATAGTTGGTTCACAGGAAGGGAAAGGCGCAGTATCTGTCACACTTGTTTTTGTGGACACCTGAACCACGCCGTAAGAAAAGTAAGGGAGGTGGGAGTGAAAGTGGAAAGAGAAAAAGAGGAGCCGTAGTGGAGGGCTACGGTGTAATTTCGACCACCTGGGGATCAACATGCGCTGACAACGCACAGCACACGGACGCCTCTTCGTTTCGACGATAGGGATACATTTGCATCCATAGCACACGAGTGTGAGTGAGTGAGTGAGTGAGTGAGTGAGTGAGTGAGTGAGTGAGTGAGTGAGTGAGTGAGTGAGTGAGTGAGTGAGTGAGTGAGTGAGTGAGTGAGTGAGTGAGTGAGTGAGTGAGTGAGTGAGTGAGTGAGTTGGAACAACACGTTCAGTGTTGCGATCTAACATGCGTATCTTCCACAAGCTATAAAGTCCAACAAGGAAAAACATGTCATATAGCTCGTAATCCGATTGTGTAACAGCAAAATACCGCAGACTGTTTATAATATTTATAATAAAGTCTTTCTTTAGAGTTCTTTGCAGCACGTGTCAAAAGAAAATTCGTGCAATGCTCTTCATAATTCTCTTGTTTACCGTGAGGATGCTAGCACGATTCCGCAGTGACAGATACTGCGCCTTTCCTTTCCAGTAAACGAATTATAGAACGCCGGTGAACTTTGATGCGTTTAATGAAATGCTGGTTTTTGTTGCTGTTGTTATGACTGAAGGAAGAAGGAAAAGAAAATGCACGGGCCTGCTACTAGCACTGTAGCTGAGCCACCTCCGCTGCTTCGTGCTACAAGAAGATAAAATAGAGAACAAAGAAAAGAAGAGGGAGAGAAAGACGCGCGTTGGGGGGGGGGGGGGGGGCGACAGCCGTCGTCCACCAACGAAACGGTAGCGGGTGCAATGACGGCCTACAACAGATAAAAAATATGGTGGCAGGCTAGCCCCCGCCGCAAGTAACAATGACCTACCAGTCCCAGAACCACCACCCTCCGCCACCTCCCCCGGTAGTGTTCGACAAGAGGCGCGCGATGTACCGTCACCACAGGTCATGACGTCACCAGGCGGTTCATGCATATACGAAGCTGACCCTGCCGGGCGTCCGATTCAGGCGTCCGTGCGGCGCCTTTCATTTGCCGCTTCCTCGAACGCCAGATGTCTAGGAGGCGTTAGTACAACAGGCATCAGCATCATTTGAAATTGATATACAGGATATAAAAGGCGCATTATCTGTCGCAATTCTCAGCGGACACGTGTACGTACGCCGTAAAGGAAGTTGGTTGGTTTGGTTGGTTTGTGGGGTTTAACGTCCCAAAACAACTCAGGCTATGAGAAACGTGTCTTCTTTCCCTGCCATTGAGGAGGGTGGCAGGGAAAGAAGACATGGAGATAGAGGTACCGTAGTAGAGGGCTACGATCCACCACGCTATAATGGCTTTCGCCTCACCGCACTTTAGCAATCCAAAGTGTCGTTAAATTTTTTTTTTCCTAGATTACAGCGAACAGAACATACTAACAGCGCTGGCTGCATCGCCAAATACCTATGTGATGCTCTGGAATTCAATTGAAGGCACCGAAAATAAAGAAGCGGATCAATAAGTCGACCTGAAAACCTTAATCCACTTGCGTATGCGCTCAACCAAGGCCTTTTTGCAGGGCAAGTATTACCCTGGTGCCTCATATTACTCCCATTACGCCACGGCACGAAGTTCTTTCATTCGGAGCGCTGTACGTACCGTTATTCCGCCCTCTTATGCGCCCAAGTGGAAGCAGTCATACATTAGCTGCCGTGTTTCTTTTGAAACGGAAATCTATTTGAGCTCCCTAACAAGTTACTGGAGCTTCGTGATTACTCTTTGAACTTCAGTAGCCCCCGTAGCAAGTTATAGAAGTGCACCGCCTCCCCCCTCCCCCCCCCCCCTTCATAGGCTTGTCGTCGGATGCTCGCCAACGCGCGGAAAATGTACCCTGATCAGTGACTAGCTCAAGCGCAAAGGCTGGGGTGTTTTCTTCTTAAATTTCGTTATTCGCTCTGAAAGCTCAATGATGATGAAAAAAATGTATTTAGTGTTTTATTGTTTACGCCTATTTTTCCGGCGACATTTACATCTCATTAAACAGGCTGGTCGTACTGTACACGGCTGCCCTGCCGATATATTTTCAAAAATCTCCAATAAATTCTTTGTTGAGCAAATTCTCCCCGCTTCTACTGTGCATTGGGCTGCTCGAACGTTTTAAAATACCTTCTAAAGAGCAAACCAAACCATCCCTAGGAGATCCCGCCTTAGTCCTTTTTAGATCCCCAGGTATTGGCCACGGACCTCCATGGGAAACAAAACCCCTGGCCAATAAATTATCCACAAAATATTCCACACGTACTATCGCGATATCGCATGGATTTCCGCAGGACGTCGTCGTTGTCACTGCGGTACTCTGTAGACTACATTCGTAATCCGCCACAGTTTGTGAGAGACCTCCCTGCACAGATCTGAAGAGTGGCTGTACAGAAGCCATACGAATGTGCCTCCCTGGCCTGATAGTAGTGTATCTGACTCTTTATCCAGTAGTGACGGCTCGAGAACAATGTCAAAAATGCTGCGCTGATTTCTAAAATCGCAAGCTCCTGCCAATTTAAAATGACGCCTTCTGTCGTGAAGTTGCGAAAACTACCCACTAACAAATCAGTGACCTACCATGCCACCTGGTAATTGCCAGCTAGCAGAGGTATGTAGGACCGGACAAAGTATTCAACGTCGGCGAGAAGCAGGCATGGATGTCTTAGCGGTAGCATACTAACAAATGTCGCCAAGATGATAGAACGAAGTGGAAGGTCGAGGTCAGCTGCACAGTTCTATATTGTGGAAGACAGCCAAAGCGGTTGTGTTCGGCCTCTAGTAATGCAAGACGTGTTCAAACGTTCAGTGGCCTCGGCAATAAAATATTTACCGGAGAATGCTGCAAGATGTTTTGCGCGAACTGTAGTCGTCGCTTTGTTATTGAATTCCAATGCTTTGGAAACATTCGTTTTGGCATCTTTTTGAGAAATCTGGCTGGAGATATGAAACATACGAGAAGAAAAGAAATCGAAGATGCAGCCAAAAGTCGATATTTCGTCTGGGGACAGTGAATGGGTTTCAATAACCGTAAAGCTTCAAAGCTTTCTTTCTAGTCCAGTCCACTCCACCTAGCACTCTCTCCCTCTCTCTGATTTTTTTGCTATATTTAAATCCCGCTTTATCAGCCGCCCCACATGCGCTCAGATGCGCCATCTTGAGAATTTTGAATGCGAACTTAATATTTTACTTCATTTTTTCGCTCTCTTCTTCCACTCACCATCTTGAGCTTTACGCGAAGGAACATTTTTTTTTTTTTTCTTAATGAGACGAGGCATGCAAACGGAGAACCTGACTTCTACGCATGATGCACACGTCCTCCCCAAGAGCGGGAAGCAAATCACGTTTCCGTACCTCCATTTCTTACAGCACTCCAAGCCTGCTTCACGCCAGACGTTCGTTATGCGCCACGACAGAAGCGTGCGAAGATTTAAGCCGCCGAGATATGCGCACTTTCTTCGCTGCGCTTTCTACCTCTTCTTCCGATGCTTGTGAGTCGAAGCAAGCGGATGCAGAAACGAATTCAACTGTGGAAGGTGATGGACGTTTTCTGCTCATAGCACGTGGCCGAAAAGACGCCCGTCAAAGTCAGAGCAACGGGGAACATTCGAATGCAAGGCGTGGTGAGCAAATATTGCTGCGACTACTTGCTTCAAATATGCAAAGTTTTGATATGCTAAATTTTTATTTATTACTTCCAACACATCAAATATGAAGATGCTGCGAAGAAATACTGTTACGCTTGATATTGAGGACTATTAACGATACATATATGTAGTACACGGTAGCAGGGTACTCCTTATTTAGTCGAAGGAGGCCACGGTGAAAGAAGCGGTACATGCATTGCTTTACACAACCTCTTTTTCACGACGTTAGAGGCAGATTGATCAGAAATTATTTGGCCCTGCATTTCTATATTTGCTCCAAAGACTGCACATGCCACTAGTAAAACTAAGCTGTTTGTAACGGAGCCACCCGGAGATTCAAAACGAATAAGTGTTACTCTGGGGCAAATGCCCTCTCATTTTTCGTTCTGAAATTTTTACGAAGTTCGTAACAAAGGACCCATTCCAGGCGCTCTCTCCGGTATATTGTGTTTGGTATACTCAAAACTGATTGTCTCTGCTTTGTATAAAGAATAATTTAGCAGCAATTGAAGTTTCGGTTACTGCATTGTCGCGATGTGCAACGCGTTATCTGAATAATGCGACCAGTACAAAAGTGCCTGCGACAGCATGCATGAATAAACTACTTTATGGCAACATGTACTCGTATATAGTTTGTCATGAACGTATTGTAAGCTTTGTTTTACAACTCTAAACATTACTATTTCAGGTACCAGAAAATTGTTTCATTTCAAATTTACCTCTACAAACCTTTTGTGTATATGTGGTGAAAACAGCACAATGCCTTTATTTCAGACAAAGTCAGGATATGTCGGCAATTTCTGTGCTCATCTTTCAATCTTGATATCTTTTTAGCAGCGATGTGACTAAAGAGCAAAATAGTCGTAAATTAACATCGCAAAATGGATCTAACCTCTTTTGCCTTGGCATTTTCCTAAAAAAATATCATCACGCTATCCACAGCCGAAATACTTCTGCAAGCCTGGTGTAGGCTTTTCCTTTTTTCTTTTTGCATGACAAAAGAAAGAAGGTATTTCACTTCAGGAGTTTTCGGCTTTCATTGACTGCGCACGTTTACCCATATAATATTTTTTATATCAATTCTTAATGGGCGAGATCTGCGGAGCAGTTCTGCCTGCTATGAGATTTTGAAGAACGTATGAAGAACCTGTCGTGCCGTAGTCGTGAGAAAGAACTCTGAAGGTGGGCATAATGGGTCTTTCGACGAAACAATTATTTTAGTATCATTTCGCTTGCGACACGCTGAAACGATTTAATACATGCACAAATACCCACAGTCAGATGAGATTTGTGCAGCAACGGGTTGCAATCACTGTTCCCTAGCCAACGAAATGAGTGCATCGCTGTCGATGAAATTGCTTTGCTCAATAACTCAATGCATGAAGGGCAAAGCATGAGGGATGATCTAGACAGGACAGCAGCATGTTGGTTCTAACAATCAATATGTAGTGGACTAAATTAACATTCCATAGCTCGGAAGGAAACAGCAGTTTACGACAGGTGGCAAAACCTCTAAGTGGTGAGGAAATACGTCTACTTAGGACAGACAGGTAGTGACCGCAAATCTGGACCACGAGAGAGCAATAACAAAACAATTCAAAATTTGGTGTACGGCAGGTACTCTAAAGTCATAAATGTCGTAAAAGTCGTAAATTCGTAAAAAACAAAAACTATATAACAGCTCAACTATATAACGGCACTCCGCTAAGGGTCAGGAGTGGCCAGGCTCAGGAAAAGCACTGATCTTGAATTGAGGACATTGCAGTACGCTCTGGAAGGGGAAATAAGTCAAACGTTAAACTAGGCAAAGCGAGCAGAGAGAGGAAGAGAGCAAACTCGAGTCAATACATTTCAATACAAATAAATACAAATTTGGTGCGGGCAGGGCGTGTAATGCAAAAGCAAGATGTCCCTTCGGTCTTGGACAATAACTGAGTGGATTCCAAGAGAAGGCATTGAGTGTATTCTTTCTGCTGCTGCTGATGATGATGATAGCGACATTGGATGTATAACTAGAACCAGGGTGGAGTCTAGGCCCCATGTAGGCACTCGGCCTGGAGTAGTTTTCAATTATTTTGAGCAAAAAGCACGTGTCAATAAGCCCTTGGCGTAAAAGGTTCTGTAAAGCTTTAAAACTTGCCGCAAATTATGATGAAGATAACTTATATCTGAAACTACAGGATTAACTGCACGTCCCTCAGTATGTTGCTCAAAAGCGCGTGCTCGAGAGATATTCTTGTTGCAATCACTCTGAATTAATCTGTTTCTGCACGCATTTTTCAATCTCCTGTAGCACGGGTTCTTTATTACTTGCCAGGTTCATGCGGAGAATAACAACATAAAGAATGCCCAAAGATTTTTAACTAAACCGCGTAGCGGGGATTTTCGACAAAGAGGTGGTGGTTCATACCTACCTTGAAACTCTGGTCCCACTGTGTTGCCTTTAATGTGTTTTTTTTTATTATTATTTTAGAGATACATTTTAAAAGCTGGCGATGCTGGTCAGCAGAGTCGCCCCCAGTTTTAGCAAAACTTTTTCTTGGAACGGAATGTCGAAAGGTTGCGCATTACTGCACAAAGTACATGCATCATTTTAGTTTCGCAAGCAGGACGCACATAAGTTGCCAGAAAGCCTTTAATTGCTGACGCGTTTCATGCGTAAATTTGTTTCATTCATTTCCGCTTTGTTTCGCCTGGCTATAGCGTCTGTTAGAGTGTCACAGAGTTTAACCGCCGAAAAATGTGATAGAATGCTCCTTACTGACCTTCCTAAACTTTCCGCGGGCAAGTTCTCTCGAGTTTAAATTTCGCAACTTTCGCCCTAGTCATCCTCACCGCTTGCCCTTTCGTAAGGTCCGATCGTTCTTGTACTCAACGCAGCCACACAGAGCTAAGCACTCTAGAATACGCCTGAGACGGAAAAACACAAGAACTGCATTTAGTTAAGAATGCTCAAAGTCGAAGTCCCGCTACTCTTCTATCATCTTTTTTCATTACACGGCTTCGTCATCGCTCTTAATTTTTTCACATTGCTAGACTTTTGTAATCTCCCAGACGTAGCACAACGGGTCCACTCGCCTTAGACTGCAGTGTCTTCCTCGTCACTGCCTTTTTTCTTGAGTTCCATTATTATTGAATATAAAAGAGTACTGAACAAGGGTTCAGGGGCCGCCTTAGTTCGCAAGCCAAGCCAACATTTCGACAAGGAGACTTGTGAAGCACAAAGGGGACTTGAATAATATTAAGTGAGACAGGTCTGCCGCAAAATTAGGTGGCTTGCACAACTCCTAAAGAGTGTTTTGCAACTTTTTTAACAAATTCTAATGTGATGGCAGATGAAATAGAGACTCATAAAAAGCTAAGTATCGATGTAAATTAGGGTGCATATCTTAATAACGTTTAGGTGTATTAAGGCTACAAACACTGCTTTGTTCCTTCTGCACCGCTTTATTGCTATGATATCGAGGCGTTTCTTCTGCCTGTCGTTTACAAAGACTTTACACAATTTTTATTCTGATAGCCTTTATGGACTCATGCTCGCGGATAGAGTCCACCCGTGTGTCCGTAACAATTTGGTTACATGGGAGGCAGTAGCTGTCAGCTGACATGGCCTGGCATTAACTGGGCGTAAGGCTTCCTGACATCACGTTTGGCACGGGCTGCCAACTTGGGCTTCTCCTTTCATATAGGAGGCTGATATCGGAATCACCCTGCCAAGGCCCTTGCATTCACGTTATCCTAAGCCACGCCAGCACGTTCACATGGCTCGGTTAAAGCGGGGCTTCATATGTTGGCGGGTAGCTCAGACTATTTCTTCATCGCGAAGTTGGGAGTGAAAAAAGAGAAGAAGAGGTGCCGTAGTGGAGGGCTTCGGGCCACTGCGTGATAGAGGCTTTCACCTCATCACAGTTTACTGATCCGAAGTTTCTCTTAGAACTTTATTTCTTTCATTAGTTCTCCCTTCTCACCACTGAAACTAGGTCAATCAGCTTGAATTTGGTTTATAAGTATTAAATGAGCCTTTAAAAATTGTTTGGAAGGCCCAAATTATTTAACTTTGCCCAGAAACCACAAACTGTACTCCACACAGAACAATGCTTTAGTACCCAAGTTGATTGGCATTTTTCCACGGTTGCCTTCGCTTTAAGGTACATCAGGCAATTGTGTGATTTAGTCCTTTTCTGACTAATGTTTTTTTTTTTTCTTTTTTTTTTGTCAGGCATGGCAGGGAAAACAATAATAATCAAGCGTTTCTGAAAGGGTTCCGGCATAGCCTTTTCTTAAAAGGATAATAAAGCAGCTTCCAGTTTTCCTACCCTCCTAAGCTACTTTAATAGACTCATCGTTGATCCAATCCTTAATTTTGGTATTATGGAAATCAGGCACTGTCACCGGCTGATAACGCGCCGTTCAGTTCTCCCGCGTCCCGGCAAGTGGGCTACGACTGAAAAGGGGTGGCAAACCTTGACAGTGTTGGCATGTGACGTCACAAAGAGAAGCCGGAGACCCTTCAAACCACAGGATCAAGTTGTCAGCGCGCATTGTTCCTTACGTTGGATGCTTTGAGGATGTACAAATCATCTAAACCGAATTCTGAATTCTATATTCAACACGAGTAACTACTCTTCGCTGAAGTGTAACAGCACCCACGATCGCGAAGACGCCTTCTTCCACCAAATCCCACCGAATTAAACGTTCGCAGTGGGCTGAATGTCTTTTGTGAGAACAGGCATAAGTTATAGCTGCCAAAGACGCGTGTTCTGCTCGAAGTCCTTTCAATAGGGCGACTACCTGCAGATCTTGTTACTGTAATGTCATTTCTATGTCGTTGTGTTTTAAGACAGGGATGAACTATGACGCGGTTTCTTCGATTTCCCGATATAAACGGTTCTTGCCACAAGTGCCCAGAAGCGCGCATGCTGAAAGGAGAAAAGGCGAAAGAAAGGCTTCTACCTCTCCATTACATTGGGGCAATAACTGTCTCCTTTGTACTTGGACAGCGATGTTCATTACGTGTGACCTCGCAATGGGGCGCACGGCCACGTTTCCTTGCATTGCATTTTTCTGGTGAGAGTGCATACTTCTGGAGAGCGTATACAGGTGGAGGCCTTCTGTAAGGGCGAGAATAAGTACGGACGGTGCAGGGGAGATATGTGTGTGAGGGAGGCTGCTGTAAGGTGCTATCTTTGCCTTCTGGTAGCTGTAAGCTTCTCGAGTACGAGGAAAATAAATTGAAGCATTTATAGCGAGTCTTGTTTTCAGGGGACGGTAGTTTAGTCGTCAGCATTTACAAGCTGAAAATAATTTTTTAATTTTTTGAAACTACCCTATTCAATCTTAAAAAATGTCTTCTATAATTATTCTTCCTGACTGCGTTTGACTAGCACATAGTAGTGCTTCTGTGCCATAGACTCATTGGCACCTCCTACAGTTGGTTATCCCCAGACGACTTCATTTTTGCGGTGACGCCAACAAGGGATTCGGTCAGGTGAACGGCGTTGTCCATGCAATCTCCTTAAACAAGCCCGATGAGGCTTCATCAACACATGGGAGGATCGCGCTGAAACAGCTCTTCATTCTGGGTGATGCGAATGTCACATGACGGTGACATGCAAGTGGCTTTGCGATGACATCAAATTACAACACCTCGAGATGGTGACGTAATGTTTTTAAGCGCTATCGGATGCTACTTAAGGCAGGAAGGAGCGTTTATAAGCTTATTGTAAACGAAAGCAAGCTAGGACCACAATAGCGCTTCTGGAAAAGCATTAAATCGTAAGGACGCCTTCCTGGCCATCCTAAAGGGCATTTATGTAATCTGACACGCCGCACCTT
This sequence comes from Amblyomma maculatum, assembly GCF_055883805.1. NCBI lineage: Eukaryota > Metazoa > Arthropoda > Arachnida > Ixodida > Ixodidae > Amblyomma > Amblyomma maculatum. The sequence goes on along the minus strand of NC_139349.1, from coordinate 42,626,396 downwards.
CCCTCACAGTAGCCATTTTTAGCACGCAACTATGCTCTTAGCATGCGATCACAATTTCTCATTGTGTACGTAATTAACCCTTCACTGATGCGCATCGGTGACTCATTCTATCAGGAACTGGATGGCTGGACTGCTGAGATCACCGGACACCAACTTCTCCTTGTATCATTTTCATTTCTTGCATTTTTATTTTCTTGGTTTGATTTCCAAAATAATAGCAAATATGCGTAGGCCCGCCAAGGTAGCATGGACTTTAATTGCGCTGCTGACGTAGGCGGTCCAGGATTATACGTTGCCTAGCTACCAGCGCTGTGTCAACACATGGCCCAAGGAAGAGAATGGCTGGATACTTCTCTTGGATTCTCTAAGCTGAACTACACAAACAATGGGTCACTAATCTCTCCTTGACTAGATCAGACACCCAGCATGAGTGCTCATTGCCCAATGCCTGCTTCGCACTAAACGAATCCTAAAAGTATCCGTACCCATACAAAGCAGCCACTTTTCATACAACTCTGGAGTTTAGGTAACGTTATGCTGGTTCTTTTCCTTACTTATTCAATCAGTTTTTCCCGCTGAATGGCAAACTATCTAAGCCAAATCTAGGAACGTGGATATGCTGGAAATATATACGTATCAATTAATATCCCTTCAAGCTGCAGTTCATCGTCGGATGTCTAAGGGAAAGCTTCACTCAAAATAATGTATCAAATATAATTTGAAAACAGCACGGGAAAGAAAATTTACCGAAATAACTCGCTTCCGATTTTAAAATAGAGTCAAGCTGAAGGAGACGCCTGGCAGTTACCTATTTATTATGCAAAAACACATAGCGGTGCCAATTATTATTTGTTCCCATAAAAGGATCGTAGAAACAATTAAAGAGCACTGCAGAATCTGCATTCGAGTAATGAGAAAGCCCGGATGCTGCTGTTGGTTGCTTCTGGTTGCTTCTAGTTGCTTAATTCACTTCTTATTTACCCATTTTATTCTTTGGTACTTTCAAATTGCGCGTCAATTTCTCCTATGCAATTTTTCGGCTCTACTTTTGGTTGCGTGACGTCACATCATTGACGTCACATTAGTTCACTTCTCGTTTATTCATTTTAGTCTTTAGTACTTTCAAATTGCACGCCAATCTCTTCCCTAGCCCTTTTTCGGCTCTACTTCCGGTTGCGTGGCGGCACGATTATTCACTTCTTGTTTACCCATTTTAGTCTTCGCTACTTTCAAACTGCGCGCCAATTCCTTTCTATGTCTTTTTTCGACTCTACTTCCGGTTGCGTGACGTCACATTTTTGACGTCACATTAATTTACTTCTTGTTTACCCATTTAGTCTTCGGTACTTTCAAATTGCGCGCCAATCCTTTCCTGTGCCCTTTTTCGGCTCTACTTACGGTTGCGTAACGTCACATCCTTGATGTCAATGTAATTCACCTCTTGTTTCCCCTTTTTTTTTTGGTCTTCGGTACTTTCAAATTGCGCGCCAATCCTTTCCTATGCCCTTTTTCGGCTCTACTTCCGGTTGCGTAACGTCACATCTATGAAGTCACCCTAATTGACTGATTTATATACCTTTTTTTAGTATTTGGTACAATCAAATGTGGCAATAAGCAATTCGCTAATCAGACTGTTTTCGCCTTTACTTTTTCATTTTTGGCCTCTAAATAATTACCTCAATTACCTATTGGCCCAATTAGTTTTTCGCACACAACATTAGATCACCCTCTATTAATTGACATCACTCATTAACCTCTACGACTTCTCAATTACTCACAGCTGCTGCGGACACGATTTTCTGTGTTTTTCCTCTAATTAACTATCTAATTATCTTCTTGGCCTAATTATTATTTCGGACACAATATTACGTCACCCTTTATCTAGTGACACCACTCAATAACTTCTACCGCTTCTCAATTACTCCCAACTGCTGCGGACAAAGTTTTCATCTTTTGCCTGTAATTTATTACCTAATTTTTTATTGCCCTAATTATTTCTTCTGTAGCAACATTATGTCAGCCTCTATCGATTGACATCACTCATTAATATCTACCTCTTCTCAATTACCCGCAACTGCGGCGGACACAATTTTGCGGACGCGGTCTGCGGGCAAGGTCTACGGACACAGTCTACGGACAGAAATCTGTGAACATAGCGAAGTAACGCTTTCGCGTTAATAAAGCAAGTCCACTTCGAATTTCTTCGTCCTTTCCACAACCCGCTTTCTTTTGACTTTACTCATGTCATTATTTGTTGACTGCACTTTCCACGGAGGAAGACTTCGGTCACGTTACGTCGCTAAAGAAAACATAGGCCACTGCTCCTGCAAGTTTGAGATGTAGCTTCTCCTTCACGTTACCCTTATTATGGAGATGCACCCTTTACAGGCAGGTATAAAATTTTCATAACGATACTGATGTACCACTTCCTGCTCCTGCAAGTTTGAGATGTAGCTTCTCCTTTACATTACTCTAACTATGGAGATGCACGCTTTACAGAACGAAAGGCAGAAAGTTAGATGGGAGGATGAGATTAAGAAGTTCGCAGGGGTCAAGTGGATGCAGCTAGCACTGCAGGTCTTCGCCGTGCAGTGGGTATAGTCAGGCTGATGATGATGATGATGATGATGATGATGATGATGATGATGATGATGATGATGATGATGATGATGATGATGATGATAATTATGATAAATTTTTTATAACGATACTGATGTACGACTTCCGCTAAAGGAAGAGAGACTAGGGGAAGTGGCGAGGAACATCTCGGATACCTAATTAGCTCGAATCCTAAACAACACGCACACACACACATACGCACGCGCGCGCGCACGTATGTATGTACTCACTGCTTTATTTTAGGCCAAATTATTTCGTCGCAAACTTGCCGCAAATATCTAAACATCTAAACATCCCACGTATATTCTCTTTATAGAGATTATAATACCCCGCAAGGTTTAAAAACCACGTATTCACCAGGTCAGTGCAACGTGTCAGAAGTGCGCGCTTCTAGCAGTAAGGCTGAATTTTATGAAACCCTTGCACTGTCTTCCACAACTGCTCCAATTTTTCTCGTGGTCCTTGCCATATGTTCTTTATAATGAATTTTACGCCTTGTAAAAATAATAATTGAGAGGTGGACCAGTTCATTAATGTTTTCTAATGCGCCCTCGTTTTGAACGCCAAGAGTTCCTATACTGTTTCGACAGTATGATGTATTTCCATATTCTGCATACTTAGTGATACCTCTCTTGCTCATAGGCGCCTTTTCGCTTGGTTAACGCATCCATCGTACACTCTACGGCTATTATACCTTTATCGCAAAGTCTCTAAGTGAACGAAAACACTTCAGCTTCCGTCGCTAAATGGCTAGCCTCCGAGACATAACACAAAGCTGGTAGAGCTACGCTTGGTTGCTTAACGCATGACTGAGCTTAAGCTGATTCGCATTGCTATCAAAGGGTGAGCAGTGGTAGAAGTCTCCGGATCTAGGCCATACAATTGGCTTTGCTATCTATCTCTGTTCTTTCCCACATCAACGACGTGGAGTGGTCCGAAAAGTTGCTAGCTGCACGACTGCGAAAACGAATAGGAGCACGCGTTTAAATTTTGGCTTGGTCGTGCAACCTAATTTGTGTTGATTTATGACAAACCTGCACATGAATGAAGTCTGTGACGCACAGTGCAAGAAAGTGGCTGTCTAATACGTACTATGTGAGGCTGCGGCAGTGGAGTGGTTCCGCGTTCCCTCTTAATATTGTGTTCTGCACTGCATATTTTGAATGGTTTGTTACATACTTCACCGTATTCTTGACCGTTTTTATTTCAAATTAGCGTCTTAATCCTGTAACAAAATAACTCTGTAAAAAATCGTGTATCGTAAAGTTATTAAAGAAGAAACGGCGGCTATGGCTTTGTTGCCAAATGAAGCGGCTTGGGAACCCGACTAGCGTGCTGCGCCGAGGGTTCGTGTCATGTTCGCAGCCATACGCTATTTTTGTTCTGTGTTATAATTATTACCTGCCAATCACATGGTGGGTGGCGTCACTATGAGGTGACCGCAGAGTCTCTTCAATGCATATGGAGTTTATGCCAGACACACACCGACACACGAGCTTTCGTTCTGTGCATGCACAAAATACAAGAATATTTTTGAAACGGAAAAGACAAGAATAAAACCAGCCGTTGTCGTTCTTTCGTTTTGAGTTTCATTCAGTGATTGTATCGAGCCACAACTGCAGACGAGCCTACAGGTAAGAGCCAGAAGTTGACACAGTATGACGTAGCTCATACGCAAAACAGAAGATCTCGTAGTGGTGAATGTTATGATTGTTGTATTGCTATGGTAAATTCTTTGCTTGCTATTAATATCCACCGCAAACTTTAGTAAATGCAGCGACCGCGAAAAAAAATAAAGCGAGAAACGTATTAATGTAAGCCACTTGACTTTGCTAAAATATTATGCGCGATTTAAATAATTGCCTTATGTTCTTTCTATCTAGTAGAGATTCGCCACATCGATCGAAAGCTTTGTCTTGTAGCCGTACGGCTGCGCTTAGGTGGGTACTAAAATGCCATCTTATCATGTCTCTACTCTTCCTTCGGGGATTCCCCTAAAGCTTACTCTACTAACACACATCCCACATCGAGTTGTAGATGCACTTGCTCTTGCCCTACATCTACTAGCCTTCCTGTTTGTTTAAACTTGTAGAGCGGTTTTCCTGAACAGGCAACGATCACGAGGTCGAGCTACGACGACGTTTTCTTTAACAACGAAGTTTCGTAGAATGTTGCATAACTTCACTTTGTAGCCTCATGGTCCCGCTTGAATGGGCGGCAATGAAGTAACACACCCTTATTATAGACCCACTTCAACTTGAGCTATTCCTCTAAGCTTTCTCCCTATAAGATCGAACTTCGAGTTGATAATCATTTTGCTCTCGCGCTGTTAGTTCCTATCCTTCCTGGTTACCACAGTTGGTCGAGTGACTAGCCCCGACAGGCAGATGTTCCGAATTCGAACCTAAAATCCGGAATATTTTTAACTACGAAGTTTTTGATAACATTGTACAATTTTCCTTTTTCATAGTGATAGTACGTCTGCGCTTGCGCGAATGCTAATAAATTACCACACCTCTCTTGCGAAAAATTCTTTTTGTACCTCACATTTCACGCCTCTGGACGAATATTATGCCCCAAGTTTGTGGGTTTCTTCTTCATTCATTCATTCATCGCGCTTTCTTGTGTTTGGTTAGAAAAACAAAAGAGATTCTACAGAAAATATTCATGAGCACAGAGGCGAAAGCATTTCTGGAGACGCTATCGGCTATATCCCAGCGAAACAGAGAGAGGAAACTGAAGCCTCTATTCGACGCCAATATATTCTGTATCAGGCCTATAACAACTCGCATCAAGCATTGTATATGAGAAGGGGTATCTGATCAGATATTTCTCCGGCGACCGACATAGCTTTAAGAGGCTGAAACCTTAGCACTTGAAAAGCAAGTTTGTCACAGTTCCATAAGGTCCCAGAAGAAATAAACGGTTTAGGTCACTTAGTCATTGGTACTTGCTATGAAAATTGCACAAATACTCATTTCTATATTGGATTTCGAACCTTTTCTGGCCCTCAGTCCTTATAACTAAGAACAACAAATGGTTGGTGTTTAAAACAAAGAACGTCCGGTTTCGAGTATTCTATAGAAGCAAGAAATCGAGAGAAAAAAAAAGGCAGCAAGGTGCCTCACCACGACGTGTATCCTAAAAATTTGACCTTCGCATTTCTTACATTTCCCTCTCTTTATCTCGAGCTGCGCACACATTGTGAGTATTGATAAAAAGATAGATGTATTCATATTCTCCAATTCATACAGAGAGAGAGGGAGAGACAGACGAACGGAAAAGCCGGAGGTTGACAGGGTGATGTCCTACCCTAAGAGAGTGGAACAGACAATCAGAAATGGCTAAAGCAAGACGCTATAGACGCCAACAATGAACGCTATTCCTTCCCTCTTTAATGTCGATGGGCTCCAGGGGGGCATTTTCATGTAATTATAGGTTATCGAGCTCATGCTGCACTTCAGTCTCTTCTTCGCACCACAAGCTAATACGTCTACAGGCGCACGTAGCGAACGCAGGGTTCCGCTGTGCCTTCTAAATACAGATGTCTTTTTGTGCGTGAAAAACATACGTAAACATTGCCGCTAAGTGTGCAATACACAGCAGCAATCGCACACGCTTTTCACTGTACACAAAAACAGCAACACGGTTTCATGGCGCTGGTTTGATTTGAAGGGCAGCAAGTTTGTGCTGAACGGTTATTCAAAATATTTTTTGTTTTGTTTTTGTACAGCATAGTAGAATTACCGTTATGGTCATGGTGAAATTTAAATGCGCTTCTGCTTTGCATTGCTTATGTATTTCCCTATCCGATATGTTCAACAAATTCCATGACCAGCCTTTATGTCTCCATATATAGATATCTCTACTAAATTTTCCAATAGAGCCATGAGAGTGTACAACCCTAGTTTTGTAGCTCACGCGTCGTAAATTTGTCGGAATTGATTACCATTTATTTAAGTAAAACTGCATGCTTACTTCGTATTGTTTTGAGACATGGAGTAAGAAAATTACCTTTCCAGTCGTTTATACCACGCTAAATTTACATTTCTTAAATTGAGTGATGACCATAGCCCTCGTGGGCTGTGCTTTTTTTTTTTTTTTGTTGTTGTTGTTGTTCGCTGCCCACATATCACCCAGCAAACGACAGCCAAAATCTTTTTAATACTTGGCACTTTAACCATGCACAATAAGCCACGGAGAGCGCTTACGTGTGAAAAGTCATTTGTTGCTCAATATGTAAATATTATTTTCGTCGAATTTTTCAATGGTCCCTTTCTCAGCTTTCTCAGCCTTTTATCTCGATAGGTATTTCTAAACCTGATGCGTCAAGCCACCGACATAATACCTGCTACGCTGAATGCAACTTGAAAAAAAAAAAAAAAAAAAAAGGAAGATTTCTTTTCACCGTCAAAATTCCTTGCGGAGCTTCATTGTAGTTGTTATCTTTCACTTCGCGTTTTGTTGCCGTTTTTTCCTCACGAGAAAGTTGCTGTCAAGATCCACGCCCATTTCGTCATTTTTTTTTTTCTGTGATGGCGGTTCTTTAAGGAATGACGGGCAAGACGTCTGTCGGCCCTTATTAATCATGTCTTCGCGCTTGGCTGCAGTGAGACGATAAAAAGGCACATCAGTCAGCACTGTCAGCTGTCTAAGGAGCGGAGGCTCGTTTCTGACGCCATCGCTCAGCTTTTCCTTTTTTCTCCCATTTTTACCGAAATGGCAGAAATGGAAAAAGTACGCAGTGATAGGGCTAGCAATGAAAATATGATACAAAGTCGATAAGAGCAAAACGTGTTTCCTGTGTCTGAGAACAGCCACGAGAATGAATATAAAACATGATTCGTGTCGAAAGGTGCCTGTATACATCAAAAATTGCGAAAGCGAGCCGTTTCTTGCTATACGGCTATCTGACGGCTATAAGGGAACTTCGCTTTGCGCACGTACATCGAACGAAACCTTTAGGAGCGATCATGACTGCGTAACTCCATTGCTTATTGTACAGTGGATGCGCAGCTACCGGAAAAATAAGGAGCTTTTTTTTTTTCCCCAGGGATGAACGGTGAGCCCGCTGCCCTACTTACAATCATGATTTTTTTCTCTTCTAGTTCCATTCACTGCTAGCAATACTATGCCACTGCAGGAGGCCTCGAAAGCATTGCGGAGGAAGTAAAAGGAGCTAATAGGAGGCGATGACAGACTTCATGCACAGGTTTCGCGCACGGAGCCTGGCTTGTGCCTTAAAATGAAGTTACTTGTCAAGTCTCTCTTTAAACAAGTATCTCACCCTCGTTTTTGTTTTGTTTTGTTTTGTTTTGCGCGAAACAAACTTTGTCTTCTCTCCTATCTTCTTTGTCGTAAGTGCGAAACCTGTTCACGTGGCATGCCGAATTATTCTCCTAATTTTGCTTCTGGGCTTCCAGTTTCATGAACATGCAAGCTGTATATTTCCAAATGTTGAAATAAATAACACAGAATAACCATAACAGCACTTGCGGACAATGTCAAAGGCATTTTCAGCCCTCCACTCATGATTGACTCTTGTGAACGTGGCGTGATGCCCCTATAAAAGTAAAGGTTAGAAGAGAACGGGAAATTACAATACCATGTTCAAATTACGACGAAAAAAGGATTTGTATATAGGCGTGCTATTATTCAGATATTTGATGCAACGCAGAGCCAGCTGTCCGTAGGTTTCTTATAGAAGTTCTGTTTTCTTGAAGCTCAGGATGCAGAGCACCATCATCGTATGCGAAACTTTCTGCGTGAGTCTCACATAAAACTTAGAAGTCAATCATGCATTAAAGTAAACAGCAAAGGCATAATTCTGACCACTAAAAATATGCAATGCAAAGTAATTCCGAATACCCTGCTCCCAAAATGAAGATCAATATAAGCTGACGGGAGAGTTAACCGGAATTGTGATACTGCTTTCGAAAAATTGCTAAGGGCTTTTTAGGTTGCTGCGAAGATGAGAGGAGGAAAGAGACTGTCACAACCAAAAAGCGACCCTCCTTTTTTTACTTCTTTCAGTGCACTGGACGCGCAAGAGCCGTTAAGTGCGCTCGCGAGTTCTCTTAATGAAGAGCGAAGGCACTTTGTTTCGCACCCAGGCTCCACAAAAGGGAAGCGAAAATCAAAAGGAAAATGAAAAGGACTGCTCCTAATTTCATTTCTGAAGCACCAAAATAGCCTGTCTGACCTCTCAACTTCGAGTGAATGCGGACCATTTATTGAATTTCGCTTCAAGCCCCTACTCCCGTGCTTGATTGAGAGATATTGCCCCTTTGAGACAAGTTCAGCTCATAGTTACGGAAGTAAAGAAAGGAGACATCCTTTCCTTCGTTCCTGGTTCTCTCCTTCACCCTTCTGCTTTCCTATCCTTTCTAGTGACATTCTTAAAATTCTGCAGTCTAACCTGATGTAATCAACCCCCAGCAGTCTGAAAAACAACAGTGAAAGCAAAATAAGCTAAACTTTCATATCGGTGCGAATGAGCCTATTTTTGGCTCAGTTAACTGACGCCAATCATCTGGGCTTTTTGGTTTTCCTGCGGTAAAAGGCAAAAAGAAAACGGTGTGATCAGGCTATAGCGGAGGCCTCTAGATGACCTTCGGCGACCTGATGTAGTCAATGTTGGCCAAGTATGTATCGGTGTGCATTAACTTAGCAACATGTCCTAAAAGTTTCGTCTTCATCTAAGGCGGCAGAAAACGGGACATTTAATTTCACCGAAACCGCTGTACGCGCATTCGCACTGGACGGAATTGATGAGACCCTTTTCAAAACTTCAAATTGGCTGAATCTGGCGTCTGATGTGACGCGCTGCTGTACGCGCTTGAGACAGCAAGCCTTCTTGCTTATTTGGGGACTACAGTACGTGCTTTGTTAGGGCCATCTGAAGTAACTCTCTCGCTGCGTACCTAATAAATTAAGGAAAGGGGAATGTGACCTCCATGCATTGGATCACATACGGACAGCGACTCGTGCATGAATTTTCCTTCTCCTATGGATCTCTCCTTCTGGTGAGTCATTAGTACGCTCCACTTTCAGACCCGTACTTTTTTCTATAGGTACATATTTGCTCTTATGAGCATTCTTAACGAGCTAAAGATGCCTTGTTTAACAGTTCCTAAAAGCCATCTGTCTCGTTCAGTATGAGTTGATATGAATTGCACGCTGCACCCGGTGGTGACATAAATCTCATTATGATTCCTTACAGGAAACAGTACTTGTGTGCTGGCTGTGAGCTGACTCTACATTAGCCCCACCAATCCTCAGCATTCACCATCAACCATTCTCCATCTTTTATTATGTGTTATCATTCAGAGCCAAAGATTACAGCATTCACAATCAACCATTCTCCATCTTTCATTATGTGTTATCATTCAGAGCCAAAGATTACAGCAATGAATCTCAGTCCTGCTACTTTCAGTTTTTCTTTTCATTATAGTTATTATGGCTATCGTTATCCCACTTGTCGTGGGTAATAAAAAATGGAAAGTTACTTCTGTCAGATGCAAAGCAATGCGAGATGCATCTGTAGAGAGCCCACATGAAAAACTTGACAACATGAACTGGAGGGCTAGTTGGTCTGACATCTTCAAGTGGTGCAGCGCAACCGCACGAAGCCTAGACATGAGAATGGGACAGACGCAGCGCTGAACTCAGCTCTTAGGAATGTGCACATCCTTGTTCCATGGCTGAAGGAAGGCAGAAATCCTCCAAACAACGCCAAAACTTCAGGGGGAAGGATGCGCTAGCGAATGCAGAAACCCAGCATTCGTGATTTGCACATGGCATTTGCAATAACAGGAATGAAACGGGACGGCTGGTCGACACAAGACTAATGCTTAGAGCCCCTTGTACTAGAAATAAAGCTATACAACATGAACTCTCTGCTTGTCTAGGCTTCGTCCCGTTGCGCTGCACCACTTGAAGATGTCAGACCAACTATATAGCCCTCCAGTTCATGTTGTACAGCCTTATTTCTAGTACAAGGGGCTCTATGTATTCGTCTTGTGTCGACCAGCCATCCCGTTTCACTCCTGTTATTTCAAATGCCATGTGCAAATCACGAATGCTGGGTTTCTGCATTCGCAAGCGCATCCTTCCCCCTGAAATGTTGCCGTTATTTGGAGGCTTTCTGCCTTCCGTCAGCCATGGAAAAAGGATGTGCAAATTCCTAAGAGATGAGTTCAGCGCTGTGTCTGTCCCATACTCTTGTCTATGCTTCGTGCGGTTGCGCTGCACCACTTGAAGATGGGAAACTTGTTTTCTTCACGAGCAAAGAAAAACAACACCTGCGAGTTAACACTTATTCATTAAAATTGCTCGCTTCCTAATGTGATAAACGCTTGCACAAACGAATGCAAATTTGAAAACCCTGATTTCTGTGAGTCGAGCGCTTCATGAATTTGTCGATCGATTATGACAGCAAGGACTTAAATACCTCCGACAGATGAAAGCCTTACTCTGCGCTTCCCGAAGCGCACACGAAATGACCAATTTTTCTGTGGAGGCTCGTTACCGCGAGTCAATAACGTGTCGAGCCATTGATTCTCAGCTCGCAGTTATAAATAGGTTTTCCGCTGAAACTATTGTTCATTACATATTTTGCCGACCATGGGAGAAACATCTTCATTTTGGCGAAACTATTGTGGACGCTTTTGGGATCTTGCCTTGGTTGTTCAATGTCTTAGCATTCAAAGCAATTCAAGCAATATCGAAAGAATGAATTTATTGTGATCTCGCTACTAAATTATTCACGAATATTTGCTTCTAGCTGTAAACTCATTCTACGCAAAGCTGGCGCTGAAAACATGCACTTCCTCGGAATCTCGGGTCATTTCAAGGCAGCCAGAACGTCAAAATTTGGCTTCAAAAGTGTGTTTAGCATTTAAGGTTATTCAAAGACCGAGAGCCTAACAAACCCATTAGTCCTTTACCGGTGTTGGTGCGAGCACAAAAAGAGACGAAGCATTTTTTTTAGTTACGAAGATTAGCCCTGCCAGGAAATTCAGTTGCCATTCGTTGTTGATTCGTAGTTACACAGGAAATAAAGGGAAAGATGGTTAAATGTTCACTAAGCATTAAGCTGACTGTACTATTTCAAAAGCACTGAGACATTCAGTTCTGGCATTGATTTAGTGCATCATACAACAAACCACGGTGAGACGAACATGAGTTTGGGGAAGCAGTGTACATATAGAAAAAAAGTGCGGTGATGTAACGAAATCTTATACGCATATGCTATCTGGGCGAGGGCGGGCGAGGTCCGCGAGCGAAGCGTCGTGTGAATCCACTGAACGGTGTACCGGCCGGAACTCGCAATGATTTCTCATTTCTGAACTTAAGAAGTCTTAAGTGTATCCCTATTATTTTGCTGCTTTAGATGAGACATATAAGCTTTACGCCCTAAATAAACTGGAGGAGGGTGGCGGGCTTGAGCCCTCTAAATGGCAATGAAGCGACCGCGTCAACGACTCCCATCGACGCCTCTTATTGAGTATCGTAGTCTATATATACGCTTTTTTTAACTCCTTTTGTTACTAATTCCTCGATTGATGCCTCAGTTATCTCATACCAGCCCCTTTATTCTAAAACTACTATACCGTATACTACTATATCATATACAACCCACCATCGCCTGGACTATACCCACTGCAGGGCGAAAGCCTTTTCCATTTTCCTCCAATTAACCCGGTGCTTGTCCTATCTGCATCCACTTGACCCCTGTGAATTTCTTAACCTCATACACCCACCTAAGTTTCTGCCGCCCCCTGCTACGCTTACCATCCCTTGGAATCCAATTGGTTACTCTTAGAGACCATCGGTGACATAAATATGAAGCTCTGCTGAACGAAGCCGCACTAGCGTGCTTGTTTGTTTTTATCTTGTAAAATATGTTATTTGTTCGTTTGTTTGTTTTTGTTTTCGGAAAGTGACTAAGGCTATGAGAAATACCGTAGTGGAGGGCTGCAGAAATTTTGACCACCTGGGGCTCTTTAATGTACACTGACATCGCGCAGCCCATACCAACGATGAAGACACAGATTGCCCCAAATATTAAACTAGCCATTTCATTTCCTCTCGTGATGTCACAAAATCCTGCAAAGTCAGTGTCCGTCCATGCATCAACCCGTTGCAAACGACGCCAGCTAATTTCTGCCAGGGCCTAGCCCGTGATTGTTAGCACACAATGCCGACACGCCGAGGCCATAATTCTAGAGGACGGGGCCTAACATGATATAGCATCAAGACCTTAACACTATAAATGATGGCATGTGTAGTGTACAGCGCATGTCAGCGCGGCGTCGCTAAACACGTACATTTTGTAAAGGAAAACAATGCAAAAGGACGGATAAAGTAACAAGAGCAGACAGACGAACTTCGTCCTTTTGCGCTGTTTTACCTTACAAAATGAACTTCGACCAACTCGCCCAACTCAGCATCCTACTGCTAAACACGTACATTTTCTGACTCAGTCATTCACATCAAACCAGTCCGAGAAGGTTGCTAAATTGGCTCCTAATTCACGTGTTTTTCAGTTTTAAATCGACAACGTTGAGGTCCCCATTCATTGCAAAAGGCGCTGTCGCCATTCGTATCGCCATTGGCATTTTTGGCGTCGGAAACTTCGGCGTTAGGCCTTGTGAGCGAAGAATCAACAGTATGCCTATGGCAGGTGGTAAATGGCAGATTAGACGGGCGAGCATTTATCCAACTGCGGCTTTTGTGTTGTCATGAGACCACATGACATGGGTAAGTTTGCAGGAGCTGCCAGCTCGTGTAGTTCCTTTTATATGCGAATGGAAGATATCGGTAATTTTGGGTATCTACTCAGACACGGCGCAACTAGCCATGCAGGCACATTAGCACGACTTGCTTAGAGCAAGGCTTAATGTCCATGTCTGATGGCCTTCCAAATAATGCGGTAGCCTCCGACTGTATTTTAATGAGTATGTGCAATATATTCGAGTCACAGATGAAAAGATTAAATAACAAACAGCAGTCTATCAGCGCAAGCATTCCGAGTCCTTTCCCCCGATAAATTCAAGACTCAACGCAGGAAGAAACGTGATTACGACACTTTTTGTGTGCTCACCTAAGCTCCTTAATCAGTGCTTAGGTGAGCACAAGCTGCTTCACGATGCACCGAGTGGCTTGGGGCTGAATAGCGAAGGTAGCACCGCGTGTACACGCCTGCTGCCTGTGAAGGCTGAAGGGTGAATGACGAGAGGAGAGAGAGAGCCCGAGGTTGAGGGCGTGCGGCAGACACGCGACTGCTCACTCCGGAGTAACACGCGCTTGTACAACGCTGACTGGTGGCGGCCCTTCATTTTCTAATCCGCGCGATACGCTCATTGCCACTTTCTCTTTTACGCTTCAAGAGTACGGAGCAAGAAACTTCAGACAGACATCAGCGAATACTGTAACATCAGTTAGTAATGCTAATCACTAAAAGCACTTACAATAACACTGGTGCGTGCCACCAGTTTGCAGTTTAGATCTGCACTGCACAATCGGTATCAGCTGGCTTATGTTATAAAAGCAAAAGTTTCCAGTAATCAATTACAAAAAAAAATTGTAATTCAATTGCCCTGAATACTGCCTTTTAAAAAATGCATTCCATGAAACAAAGTTACCGGAACTCGCCAGATTTTGTCCTGCCCTTCGCTCTTGTACACTTCTCTTCACGCCTCCTCCCTTTTCATACCTCAAACGTGAAACTACCTTATATTAAACAGAGCTCTTTCTTCACGTATTGAGCTCAGAAGGTAACGGAGGAATACCAAGCTTAGAACTTCCCTTCCTCCCCCACTTGCTCTTTACCCTATGGGACAATTAAAGTCGTTGCTCACTCTCCTTCACCTCCAACGAGGCTGACAAGCTGTGCCATTATCTGACGTTCTCAGCCGCTGGCTACGTCATCAATCCAACGTTTCCCTAATCGATAATCCCGTACTCAGCTTTTTCCTAACGACCTACGGTATGCACCCCAGCCCTGTAGCATAACGCTAGGGCTGTAAGAAGGCAGGCGGCTACTGTGTGACGGACTATGTGTGTGTGACAAAAGAGTACGACGTTAGATTGATGAATATAAGGGTCATGTGTACGTAAGAGGTAGTTGTTTCCTATAATGGAATAAAATTCCGTTCGGACTCATAAACTGGGATTGTTGTAGATAGATTGATTGCTGCCTAACACGCAGTGTGCTTTTCCAGCAGAAATCTGTCTGAATGGAACAGAAAAATGCAAGGCGTCAACGCATGTTAGACGCTCCTTTGCCAAAAGCACCGCCCTCATGCGGCGGAGTTTGCAGAATTGACTAAGTCGCTTGCGTATGAACCAACACTACACAGCACATTTTGGTCAAGTTGCTATTTCTAAGAAAGCTGCTGGTCAGCTTTTATAGATTCGTACATGTTGCTGTCATTTTATTTGTGTTAGTGTGTGCGACACTGAAGACTGGCGCTCTATTTCTCTTGATTGATCCTTTACGCTGGGCTGCAGAAGGGCGATAAAAACGCGCATCAGTCAACACAGTCTCTGGGGAGCGACAGTTTATTTCAGCCGCCACTTCGAGATTTATTCTCCTTCCGCCAATCTCTGACAAGGCTGGACCAAATTGGGAAAAAGAAGATCGAAGATGCTGTATTGCGCTCTTTGGATCACAGAGCAGCCAACACTACGACCATAAATCTATCTACGTGCTAAGCCTAGCGACAAATTTGGCAGAATACAAAACAAAACAGGGCAGCATCATTCTTTTTAATTCTCTGGAGAGTTTTACTTTTTTTATCCCTTACAACTGATATTTCGTTAACATGCCGTGCCAGACTCGAAATATTGAGGACTTCCTCACTCCCGAAGCTCAACACTTTCGGAAGAAACCAACTCTAACACGCTTTCTTTTCTGCTGATAACATGTCCTGCTAAAGCATTTGCTTTTACAATAATAATCAACGTTCTGCAAAATGACACGGTTACGCCATTGCAGAGGGTTCATTGTTTCAAACTAAAACAGATACCGAAATAGTACCAGGATCTAAGGTGTCTTCTTAGAAGTTAGTAGATCAGAGCATCAGTAGCCCCTCACTGAAAAGTTTTATCAGCCTAACTAAAGCTTCAATGCAATGCATCAGTTTGCGTGTAAAGAAATATCCAGTCTACAGTGCGTTGCACTGTTACATGCGCGCAATAATGTGCTTCCCCTAGATAAACCGCTAACTTTTTACGGCTCAAATGTCGCAAAAAAATGACAGTTTGTCGGCAGTATATTTTATACCAGGTTTGTTTGCGGTACTTGACTTATTCAATCAGAAACAATGAAATGTTCGCATAGTCTGTGGCGAGGGCGAATGGTAACACGCACCAGCGATGATACCGGCAGAGCCCCCTCGTTTCTTTCCGAGCTCTATAAGATTTATTGAGATGCAAACAAAATCTTACAATTTAGTGCAGTTTTGTGCAAATTATAATTGTTATTCTAAAGTTGTTGATAAAGCGCTTCAAACATTCCGCAATACAACTTCGCCCATACGACGCAACCCCCGTCCAAGCTGCCTGACGTGACCTCGAGCCATCGGTCCCGTGGACTCTGCTGACGGATGGTTGACAGTTCCACAGGAGGCGGATCACCCACGCATCAGGCATCGTACCGTCAATCCGTTCTATTCTTCTTCCTCTTCTTCAAGCATCCAGACACGCCCATCATCATGCCATGGAATCATCATCGGTAAACTCCCTCGTCTACGATCGGGACAATCGTTCGGTGGTCACGGGTCATGTTACGGACGAAGCAGGAAGCAGAGGGCAGTGCGCGGGCAGAAGCGTGTGCGCAGATTCCTTAAACGCCATCTCAATACCATCGAGCATCTTCTCTGTCCACTGTTCTCCTGTTGTCATCGTTTGAGCCACCTAACAATATTATATATTTCTGATATATACATTACAGTTACGCGATACATTATACATTTTCGTACTTCACTTGAGTGTTCGAGCTTAGCAAGCTCGCCAGATAGGCAGACCAGCGCAATTGTACTGTGATTATACAGCGCACCCACAATATATCATCATCATCATCATCATCATCATCATCATCATCATCAGCCTGATTATACCCACTGCACGACGAACGCCTCTCCCATATTTCTCCACTTAACCCGGTTCTGTGCTAGTTGCATCCACTTGACCCCAGCGAACTTCTTAATCTCATCCGCCCACCTAACTTTCTGCCGCCCCCTGATACGCTTTCCTTCCCTTGGAATCCAGTTTGTTACCCTCAGCGGCCATCGGTTATCCTCTCTTCACACTACATGTCCTGCCCTTGTCCATTTCTTTTTCTTAATTTCTACTAGAATGTCGGTAACTTGAATTATTTCTCTGACCCACTCTGCACGCTTTCTATCTCGTAATGTTACCCCTACCATTTTTCGTTCCACAGCCCTCTGGGTTGTCCTCAACTTAAGTAAAACTCTCTTGGTTAGAATCCACGTTTCAACTCCATAGGTGAGTACAGGCAAGATACAACTGTTGTATACTTTCCTCTTGAGCGATACCGGTAAGCTGCTAGTCATAATCTGCGAGTGCTTGCCAAATGCGCTCCATCCCAATCTTATTCTTCTTGTTATATCCTTTTCATGGTCCGGATCTGCGGTTACTGCCTGTCCTAAGTAGACATATTCGCCTACTACTTCCAGTGCTTCGCTACCTAATGTAAACTGCTGTTTCTTCCCGAGGCTGTTGAACGTTGCCTTAGTCTTCTGCATATTGATTTTAAAGCCTACCTTTCTACTTTTCCTGTCTAGGTCATCAATCATTATTTGCAGTTCATCCCCCAAGTTGCTTAGCCAGACAATGTCATCAGCAAATCGCAGATTACTGAGGTATTCTCCATCTACCCTTATCCCTAACTGCTGCCATTCCAAGTCTCTGAATACTTCCTCTAAACAAGCTGTGAAAAGTACTGGGGAGATTGTGTCTCCTTGCCTAACACCTTTCTTTATGGGAATTTTGTTACTTCTTTTATGCAGAACTATGGTTGCTGTGCAGCCACTATATATATCTTCCAGCACTTTCACGTATGGCTCGTCTACCCTCTGATTTCGCAATGCCTGCATCACCCACAATATATAGAATAGCAATAAAGAAGAATGACAACTTCGTGCCTTCCTTTATACTTTTTCGGAAAACAAGGGAGTAAGTAAAAATAAGCCTAGAGTTTTAATAAATGATAAAAGAAGTGCTGCAGCTGCGCATTTCAAGATGCGTTCCTTAGCAAGCTACGTCAGCGTGGAGCTTAAATGTTCTGAGAGAAGTGAGGAAATGTATAGCATTTAATATTATTTTTCCTTTCTCAAAAAAGCAAGAGCGTCTTGAGAGCCGCGCCATGCAAGTAATTGAAAAAACGGTTATGTCGACTCTTTTATCAACAACGGAAAGATAGCAAAGGCGTCGAAAATTAGACGAGGTTACCATTTTCAAAAGTTATGAAATGCTGGCAGAAATTAAGATTTCCTTAATTATCAAAAAGCAACTTAAAATGAAGTCAATTTGAAGGCTTTTCAAAAATATGCCCAGTTTCAGAAAGGCCAAGAATTTGCATTATTTTCCCTTGTGCATATTGGCATTGTATTGTGCGTGTTCTTGCATGTATAAAAGTAAAAAGGGAGACTAAAATTAAACTCACAGTAAAGCAAGAATTATTTGTGATACTGTAACGCTGAGTTCTGCAAAATGTGCGGGTAAGAAGAAGATGCTACGTAAGGAGAGGAATGCTAGCCGAAATTATGGAATATTATGACAAGGCCATACGTGCATATTGCGTCTGCTCTGTAATATCGTGTCCACCCGTTCTGCCATTGTAAACTTGAATCTCTGCGTTTTTCCTCGTCCAAGATCAATAAGATGCGGATGCACTGTCTGCGAATCTTTGTCGACGACGATAGAAAGAACGAAGGTCTGCACCATTTAAAAAATAAAAGCGAAAAAAAAAAGCCAGCTCCGCATATATATTCTGCTGCCCTGGCATCCCCACAACATATCGCACTAAAAACAGAAAATGAAAAAATAGTGTTTGCGGAAAGATAAGATGTTCGGATGAAGCAAGAAGGTGAAACATTTTTTAGCAGCTTAGGAGCGTGCGCATCACAGGTAGTTATGTCGTATACCGGAGTAAAACAGCTGAGAAGCGCTGCCTTTCCACGCTCCTTCTACTCTCTTTCTCTCTCCTCCCTTCGCCTTTCTCTGGGGCACCTCGGATTTTGCGGCAGATGGAGTTACGGTCATGGTACGCTCTCCGAAGACAATCTCGACGATATGAAGCGGATGAAGCTGCGCATGCATGAGATGCAGTTCGCTGTGAAGCTGCGCTATACATTCAAGGATAACCTAAGGCTTTTTAACGGGACCCACAGGTCAGCAGTCACCTCATGAGTTCTCAAAGGGGAGCCTCAGCGACACGAACGTCCATGCCGGTCTTTGGTGCAACAAAGCGTTTTCTCTGACCAGCTCGAAATGAACGCGAGCCTCTACACCTTGCCTGGGATATGTCACTTCTCAGTGCCCCCAACTGCATGCAGCTTTTATCTACCGACGCCTTTCAATGTGCAGTGTGTGCATTTTTCTTGCGGCGATATATTAATAAGTTCATATCCCGAATCAATAATTGCGCCCTTAAGCTCTCCGCTCGAGCAGGCAATTATTTCGCCATGCGCTTCTATCTTAGTTGTTCTTAAAGGAAACTTTTCTCCGATCAACTAGCTGCTTCCGTTACTGCGCAACCGACGAACAAACGATATAGCGGAAGTAACAAATGAATAAAAAGGCATCTGCATAACGGCCGTCGGTCTTCATACCCTGGATACATTAGGTCACAATTTGAAATTCTAGGGCTGCTCTCATCTTCGACAGCGCCCCGGAAACTTATTGATTTAGTTAATTGTATACCACACATATGACATTATTTCTGCTAATCCACAAAGGCGTACCACTGCCTCCAAGTGCCATACGGAGATGTTATGCAAGCCAGCACCGTAAGGAGCCATCCAACTGTATAGAGACGCAAGCTTAGTCCCAACACGGCTCGGGCATAACTTGTCATGGTTCTAAGTCACACATCCCTGCAGTTCAGTTGCTTCATGTTATTAATCTTGAGCTTATAGCCATTCGTCTTGCTGTAACCCGCATAGTATAAATACAGGACCCAGGCGTTTTGCACCTACTGTGTGTACACTTACTTGCAAGCAGCTTTCACCGCCTGCCACGCAGGGAGAGCAGACTATGCACAGTACTCAAGGCTATTCGAGCGGACATCCGTAACCTGCGGGAGGGGACTGCACCTCAATTATCAAGTGGATTCCTGTACATGAAGGAATCACTGCAAACTAAAACGCATGTCAGACCACGTGCACAGCAGCTATTTCAGCGCATTTGCCTGAATCTCCGGTCGTTTCCGCATACCCGGATCCTGCCGCTTTTTGACATCCGACGTATCTCCATATGGATAGGGCTGTGCCATGACTTCGTGCACAGAGCTATCGCCGAAACTTTCTCCACCATTTGGCCAACCCGGAGAGACTGTACTCAGTCCATTTAGCGTGTTCCGAAGGATAGAGGCCGTCCCCGTCTGCTGAGGTCAGACTGACCACATTCGGTCATCAGAAAAACTACACCTCATAAACCTACAACCAAAGCTGAGCCATATTTGCCGGAATTCCTGCCCACAAGCACGCCTCAATACCTTATGCGGTCTTGTTCTGCTTTCAACGTCATGCGGGACCTTGGTCGGGCACCGACCTAGCACCCTGCACGAGTGAATCGATGCGCGATTGCACATCGGATTTAGGAACTCTCATATACCTTGGCAACATGACAAAATATGATAAGAGCAAAGGCTCCGCCGTTAGTGATATGACGAGAAGGCGTTTTCGCAAATGGTCCCAGTTCGCTGCAATAACTTGCGAATCTTTGTTCACATATATACATTCTCCTATTCGCTTGATCACTCATTATTTAAATGGTAATACATACTGATTAGAGTACAGTATCATAATATGTGAAGTACCATTATACATAGATATAAAACCTCACTTCACCAAGCCTTAAAAACGTTCTAGCATGTGTGATACATGAATACAAGGGTTCTGGCTTCGATTTCTCTCCAATAATCCCGTCTCACAGCTGCTGCCAAAATGGAGCCTTTGCAAAATCAGTCGCGTCACATTGTCTCTTGGTGTAAGACAAACCACCGGCGAACCCATGCCCGACCATGTAATCGCCTGAGCGATGCTCGTAATGTTTCTCTTGCAGCGCCTCCAACGACATCGCCAAATTTCTTTCAGAACAGGGACAATCGCTATCCCACTAAAAAGAGCTGGATGGTATTGGAGGATTTTTTCAGTGGCACGTGATATGGACTTTCAAGTGTGAGCTTTAAATAGAGATCAGATACCTCATTCGTCTAAGCACGCCGTATATTTTCTCATGTGTAGTAGATCGCCACTCTCTACAAATACATGATGGCTTTCTTTCTTTTGAAACGAGTCCTGAGCAAACACTAATGACCCACGGCATCAAGAGGTCGATGCTAACGTGCGTCGGCAAGTACGCAGGCACAGCTGCTTTGGATATAGCTGTGCCATAGCAATTTGCAGGTAGAAGATGTCAAAGTAAAACTAGTTTTCATATTCAAGCGACTGCAGCCGCGGCGATTGTTTGTCGCCTAGAAATCCCCCCCCCCTCCCCCCTTGCCACTCACGTAAAGGTTTTCTCAACAACCTGCTTTTACCTATATATGTTGTAACTTCCTCCATCTGCACTACCTCCCTTCCGCCTCCTCATTTTTCCTTTGGGACACTATGCCCTTTGGGTGCCGTTTAAAAAACTACTCCGGTATTGATTTTGTAATCATCTCCATTTGGTAATCATCACGAGGAAGCGTTCTGATTAGTACCGGCCGAAAGGCAACAAGGTGATTGCAAAACGAGCAGCACCTTGTTCCTCGCGAGGCTAATGTGCGGTGACCATATTTTGTTCTTTTCTTGAATCCCGCTAAAACATTTATTTATTTATTTATTTATTTATTTATTTATTTATTTATTTATTTATTTATTTATTTATTTATTTATTTATTTATTTATTTATTTATTTATTTATTTATTTATTTATTTATTTATTTATTTATTTATTTTGAAACACCATCAATTTCGTTCCGGATCACTACAGGTCTGGCATAATGTCAGTACAGGATTTTTCTAGGCTCTGTAAGGGTGCTCGCGTCATCTGTTGTGCGACACGAGGCGGCTAATTTAACACAATCCGAAACTTGAGGGTGCTGAGCGCGTGACATAATGTCCTCATCGAATATTGTCAACCTATTTTTTTAGCACTTCTCCCCTTCTGGGCCGGTCTGTTCTTCGCTGCAAGCTATGACAGTATACTCAGTATGATTAACATCGATGATCCAAATACCTGCTTTTGTCGCCCCTTGCTCGAAAATGATGAGCGGAATTACAGTCTTATTTCCTTGCAAGTTCTCTTGCTATACACGTGAGGCTCCGTTGGCTGCGTGTAAATAGACCTCTGGACGACGCCGCATCAGCGGCAAGATGCAGTTCAGAGAACGAACTTTTGTTTATTTCCGCGTGAAAGAAAAGGCATCCGGGAACAAAATTAGCACATCCGAACAACAGCGTGCAACTATATACAATTTCTCCTTTCCTTCTATAAAAACCATGCCACTCTTAGTACAGTTAAGAGCTCGGAGTGCTGCTTTTCCAGAGAAGCAACCTTGAGACAAAACTCGCACAAAAGCGGCAAAAGTCGTGCTATATATATATATATTGCGATGTGGATTTAATAGTTCGTTTGAACGTCTAGCGCTGCCAGTAATTCGGGCAGAGCAGGGTCGAATTGCCAGCCGCAGGGCACAGCTTCAGCACGAGAGATGGGCGCCGGAGCCAAGCGATGGTGATGGCGATGCCGCAGCATTCTCCGTTCTTTGTCTTCTTTACATTTCCCCCACGTGAAGAAGTCGCCATCCTGGCGACTCAGGGAGAAGAGACGACCAGAGGGTTGTAATATGGCTTGAGGCGGCTAACGTGGACAATCTCGCGGCCGCGACGGCGGTGGTCGGAAGAAGGGGTGACTGGCTCGATGACGTAGTTCACAGGGGATGTGCGTTCCAAGACGCGATAAGGTCCGTGGTATTTGGTGTCTAGTTTGTTGGTGGCAGGAACGCATAGCCAAACGAAGCTGTCGGCCTGGAACGTGGGAGCAGGAGTATCGGTATCATGCTGATCTTTGCGATAGCCTTGAGTGTTGGAGGTAAACGTGCGAGCTAGCTGACGGCATTCCTCGGCCTTCTGTACAATGTCTGACAAAGCACTGTACTCAGAGGCATCTGGATGGTATGGCAAAATTGTGTCCAGAGTACATGATGGTTCACGGCCGTATAAGAGGAAGAAGGGCGAAAAACCAGTTGTTGCTTGGGTGGCAGTGTTGTACGCGAACGTTACGAATGGCAGTACTTGGTCCCAGTTCGAGCTTCCAGATTCAGATGTAACATACATTGCGAGCATGTCCCCAAGCGTACGGTTGAAGCGCTCCGTGAGGCCATTTGTTTGCGGGTGGTACGCAGTTGTAGCTCGATGTATCGATTTACAAGACGACAGGAGCTCTTGGACTACTTCGGAAAGAAAGACACGACCTCTATCACTCAGTAGCTCGCGGGGGGCGCCGTGTCGAAGAATGAAGTGGTGCAGAAGAAAATGGGCTACCTCTCGAGCTGTTGCCGCGGGAAGTGCAGCAGTCTCGGCGTAACGGGTCAGGTGGTCGACGGCGACGATGACCCATCGATTACCAGCGGCACTGCATGGTAGCGGACCATAGAGGTCGATTCCCACGCGATCAAACGGGCGAGCTGGACACGGTAAAGGCTGAAGAGGGCCAGCAGGGTGGCGAGAAATCTTGCGTTGTTGACAGGCGGTACAAGAGCGAATGTAGCGACGTACGAAATTGTACATTCCCCGCCAGTAGTACCTTTGACGAATTCGATCATATGTTTTGAGGACGCCGGCATGAGCGCTTTGCGGGTCACTATGATGGTGGGCACAAACCTCGGAGCGGAGGTGGCGCGGAATGACAAGAAGCCACGTTCTGCCGTCTGAGTTGTAGTTCCTTCGGTAGAGAAGGCCTTCCCGAATGGCGAAATGGGAGGCCTGTCGGCGGAGTGCCCGAGGATGCGTAGCCGCGGAAGTAGTGCCAAGGATATCTAGCAGGTTAGAAACCCAAGGATCTTGTCGTTGCTCGAAAGGCATATCCTCAATGGTGAGTGCTGACAAGAGTGTTTGAGGAGGGGACGATGAGTTAGGCGAGCACACCGGTGACCGAGAAAGAGCGTCGGCGTCAGAGTGCTTGCGGCCAGAGCGGTACACTACACGGATGTCGTATTCCTGAAGCCTGAGAGCCCAGCGCCCGAGACGGCCAGACGGATCCTTGAGAGACGCGAGCCAGCAGAGAGCGTGATGATCTGTAACTACCTCGAAGGAGTGGCCGTATAAGTAAGGGCGGAACTTCGTTACAGCCCACACGATTGCTAAGCACTCCTTTTCGGTAACGGAGTAGTTGGACTCGGCTTTGGTGAGAGCACGGCTGGCGTAGGCGACAACGTATTCGGAGAAGCCAGGCTTGCGCTGGGCGAGGACGGCGCCGAGGCCGACACCACTGGCATCGGTGTGAAGTTCTGTAGGTGCAGTAGGGTCGTAATGGCGAAGGATTGGCGGTGACGTTAGAACATTGCGCAGTGTCGCGAATGCATCATCGCAGGCTGGCGACCAAGAGGAGAGGTTAGGGGTGCCTTTCAAGAGCTGTGTAAGGGGGGCTATGATGGTTGCGAAATTCCGAACAAAACGACAAAAGTACGAGCAGAGGCCCACGAAGCTTCGCAGTTGTTTCAAGGTGGTCGGTTTCGGAAAGTCAGCGACGGCGCGCAGCTTCTCAGGATCAGGCAGAACTCCATCTTTACACACAACATGTACGAGTATTGTGAGCTGGCGGGCACCAAAGCGGCACTTTTTGAGGTTCAGTTGAAGACCGGCGCGGGTTAGGCAGGTGAAGACCTGGCGAAGTCGAGTCAGGTGGGTCGGGAAGTCGGTTGAAAAGACGACGATATCATCAAGGTAGCATAAACAGATGTTCCATTTCAGGCCGCGCAGTACAGTGTCCATCATTCTTTCAAATGTGGCTGGGGCGTTACAGAGTCCGAATGGCATAACATTAAATTCGTATAGTCCGTCTGGAGTAATAAAGGCGGTCTTAGGACGATCCGCCTCTGCCATGGGCACCTGCCAATACCCGGAGCGTAAATCGAGTGAGGAAAAGAATTCTGCGCCTTGCAAGCAGTCTAGGGCATCGTCGATTCGTGGGAGGGGTACACATCACGACGAGTGATTTTGTTGAGACGGCGATAATCAACACAAAATCGTATGGAGCCATCCTTCTTTTTAACTAGGACCACAGGAGACGACCATGGGCTACAGGATTCTCTAATTATTCCGCGTTGGAGCATGTCATCGACTTGTTGGGCAATAACACGGCGCTCAGTCGGCGACACACGATACGGCCGCTGATGGAGAGGTGGATGAGCGCCAGTGTCGATGAGGTGGGAAATGGTCGTCGTGCGGCCCAAGGAAGATTGCGGGATGTCGAAGGAGGAGCGGAATTGGTGTAGAAGGTCAAGAAGTTGCTCGCGGTGGCGCGGCTCTAGAGCGCTGTCCACAGAATGGTCAAAAAGGTCCCGCTGTAGCGGATCGGAAGCCACACGAGTTGGGGTCAAGGCGTCAACTTGGCAAACAGGGAATGACACATCATCAAAGGCGAACAGAAGGTCCACGGGCTCGATGCGGCCAAGGCACTCCCCTTCGATCAACATAGCGGGAGACGCAAGAGGATTGGCTACCAGAAGTGTGCTAGCGCCGTTGTTCATGTCAAGGACGGCAAACGGCAGCGGTAAGTGGCGGCGGCGGCAGACAACGTTAGAGGGCACAAAGAGGACTGTCGCGGCGGTGGTAAAAGAGGCAGTGAGGGGAACCAGAACAGCGCTTCCGGGTGGGATGGTTGTATCATGAGCTACGAGGAGTTTGGTCGCAAAACGAGGACACGGCTCGTGGAACAGGGCATCAGACGGTGCATCACTCGATTCAATGAGCTCTACTTGAGGACTGGCGCAGTCAATGATAGCATGATGCTGGGACAGGAAATCCCAGCCGAGAATGACGTCATGAGAACATGTGGGGAGAACGACGAATTCGATGATGTACAAGGCTGCAGCAATGACGACGCGAGCAGTGCAGATAGCTGTCGGCTGTATACTGTGAGCGGATGCGGTACGAAGCGATAGTCCCTCGAGAGGCGTAGTCACTTTTCGGAGGGAGCGGCAGAGTTTTTGGCTGATAACTGATACAGCGGCACCGGTGTCGACGAGCGCAAGAGTATGAACACCTTCAACGATGACAGCAGTAACATTCGCGGGATTAAGACGAGGACTTTGAAATTCTGTCGAATACGCAGTTCGTGCCTCGCGAACTGCGGCGGTTAGTTTTCCGGCTGAGTAGCGGGTCGTCGGCGCATTGGCGAAATGGAGCGGCGACGTGGTGATGGCGAACGACGAGGCAGGAAGTCCGGAGGGTCAGGGGATGCTGTTGGATGACCCGATGGGACGGGGAATTGGGGGGCCAAATAAGGTGGCGCAGGCCGCGCAGCAAAGGCCATATTTATTCGGCGCCGGCAGTAGCGTGTAGTGTGCCCAGGGATGCCGCAGTGGTAGCAAATAGGCCTGTTGTCTGCAGTGCGCCATGGAGATGGTGTCTGACGCAAGGGGGGAGCAAACGCTGTTGGTGCCGAACGCATAGGGGGCGAAGCATAGGCATATGCTGGCTCAGGAGGTGGACTTGAAGTAACTTCGGCATATGAGCGACGCAATACCTGGGGAGGAGCCGGCGCGAATGCTGGAGCATAGCTCAGTGGCGCAACGCCGGACGATGAAATTGTGGGCGTGGGGAACGGCATTGAGGGTGCGACCGGAGGTGATTGAGGAACAGAATTAGGGAGGACTTCAGATACATGCTGTTGGATTGCACGGCGAATCTCCGGAACAAGGCCAGTTGGTGACGACTCCTTAACATATGGCTGCAGGGACAGTTGTCGTGCGACCTCCTGACGTACAAAAGCCTTGATGTTTTCAGAGAGGCTAGATGACTCCCTCTCCGCGGCTAGTCCAGCAAGTGATGCTTGAGGCTGGCGAATCAAAACACGCTCCTTGCGGAGTTCGTCGTAGCTTTGACATAGGTCGTAGATTTCCTTGACCGTCGTGGGGCCTTTGGCGACGAGCATGTTGAAAGCGCCGTCATCAATTCCTATGAGGACATGACGTATCTTAACGGCCTCGGTCATGGTCGGGTCAACGCGACGACACATATCAACAATGTCCTCAATGTAACTGGTGAACGTTTCACCGGGTAGCTGCAGTCGCGACCGAAGACGCTGTTCCGCGCGGAGTTTTCGGACGGCGGGGCGGCCAAAGACATCAGAAAATTTCGTCTTGAAACTCGCCCAGGTAGTAAAGTCAGACTCGTGGTTTCTAAACCACAGATTAGCGACGTCGCTCAAGTAAAAGATGACATTGGTGAGCTTACGGTTGTCGTCCCAGTTATTGTGACGGCTGACCCGTTCGTAAGTGGTCAGCCAATCGTCGACGTCGTCATCGCTGCTTCCACTGAAGGTAGCGGGGTCCCGTTGACGAATCGCACCTGTGCAGGTGACGGGCGGAGGTAGGTGCAATGAAGTCGGCTCCGTCATTGGTGTAGTCAACGTTCCAGGGCGAGATGAGTACAGGGAACCTCAGATTGACCTCCACCAAGTGCGATGTGGATTTAATAGTTCGTTTGAACGTCTAGCGCTGCCAGTAATTCGGGCAGAGCAGGGTCGAATTGCCAGCCGCAGGGCACAGCTTCAGCACGAGAGATGGGCGCCGGAGCCAAGCGATGGTGATGGCGATGCCGCAGCATTTTCCGTTCTTTGTCTTCTTTACAATATATATATATATATATATATATATATATATATATATATATATATATATATATATATATATATATATATATATATATATATATATATATATATATATATAAACACATAACGCTGGCGAAACGCTGTGAAAGGAATTTTTCTTGCCAACCTACGCTCAGTGCAGAATAGTCACAATGGAGGGTTCGAAAGATGTCAGTCTTCAAAGGGAATCTGGGCGCTGCTAGGGAATAAAGGGCAACCCGAGGACAAGGAAAAACCGTATAATATGCAAAAGTGAGTTGCAGTTCGAGTTCATGGGCTTCGTGACAGGCGTTAATTGCTGTCTGCAGGACCAGATGGAAGCCTGGCAGCCGCAGAGCTAATGAGACGTAAATAGTTTGCTTTACTGAACCACATTATTCTGGTCTTTTGCTTCGTGTTAGCCATTCCCGTTTGCTTTCCCTTTTTCGGTCTTATAAATGTTTTCTTCCTTCGTTTCCATCTGAGCCTTTCCCCCTTGGCATAGCCTCCTCCGGTTCAAGAGGAGCATTACGGGAATGCTACCAACTGCTAAAGGGCATGAACAATAGTTTCCCAGGACACGAGTTTAAGGTGATAACCTTTAATGGCTCATGCTCGCGGATCGTGCCCGTACGTCCGTAAAGCTTTCGTTACGCTGGAGGCGGTAGCTGGCAGCTGGCATGGCCTAGCACTAACTAGACGTAAGGCCTCCTGACATTAGGTTTGCTAGGAGCTGCCAACTCGGGTCTCTCCTTTCATATGGAAAGATGATATCAGAAGCCTCCAAGACCCTTGCATTCGCGTTATCCCTAGGCCACGCAGGTACGTTCATACGGCTCGGTTAAAGCGGGGCTTTATATTGTAATGTGCTTCGAGGCGTCAAGAGAAGGAAGAAGAGGCTAGAGTGAAGAAGAAGACACAGAAGCAACAGTGGTGTGTGCTGGTGTTCGTTGCGAACTCGCAGCGCTTAGACTATTAATAAACACCCTCGTTACGAACTGAGTACGTAACAGTTTTGGTAGAGCTTGCAGTGTAGATCAACACTGGTCCCCGTTGTCTTCGACGAAGCCGCCGACTCGCTGGTTTGCCACCCCTACCATCTAATATGGCTCAAGACGGTGACGCTGGTCGAGCAACACCTGCGGTGAGCAACTGACAGCATTACCGCGAGCCGCGCACATTTGGTGAAAAATCTGACGAGGACGTCGACGAGTGGCTAACCAACTACGAACGGATGTGCCGGTACAATCGTTGGAATTCGACCGTGAAACTAGCGAACGTAGTGTTCTTCTTGGAAGGAACCGGTGGATAGTTAAATGTGTTGACCATCTCACTCGATATTCAGAAACAGCCGCAATACCCTCAGCCACTGCTTACGAAGTATCCCTATTTCTTCTGCAATTTCACGTCCTGCGCCTTGGCCCTCCTCGAGTTCTGATCAGTGACCGTGGGCGCCAATTTACAGCTGAAGTTATCGAAGAACCCCTTCGTCTATGCGCCTGTGATTACCGTCATTCAACGCCGTATCACCCGCAATCGAACGGACTTGTTGAACGGGCCAACCGCACTCTGACCATTATGTTGGCAATATACGTGGACTCCGATCACAAGAACTGGGATGAAATCCTCCCTTTTATTACATTCGCGTATAACACTACACATCATGAGACGACTGGCTACAGTCCGTTTTACCTCCTGTATGCTCGAGTTCCCCGCAGTTGTCTTGATACCATCCTTCCTTTCTCCCTCCACAACGAGCCTTCTATCGCCGCCACTTTATGTCGAGCCAAAGAAGCTCGCCGCGTGGCCGCCTCCACATCCTGGACTCACAGGAACGTCCGAAGGAGCGTTATGACAACCGACGCCCACGTGTCTCTTATGTTCCGAGTGATTTAGTGTTGCTGCGGACGCCGCTGCGCAAGCGTGGTTTAGCCCAGAAACTGCTGTTTCGCTATAGCGGCCCTTTTGTCGTTATGGAGCGCCTGAGTGACGTGAACTATGTAATTTCGCACTGATAGTGGCCGATGCTCACGCCGGACCCAGGTGGTGCATGTGGCTCGGCTAAAAAGGTTCCATTCCCGGCACCTTCCTTAAGCAGCTTGCCCTGGGGGCTTCGTCTGCGAGGGGGGAAGTGTCACGTGCTTCGAGGCGTCAAGAAAAGGAAGAAGAGGCTGCAGGGAAGAAGAAACAGAAGCTACAGAGGTGTGTGCTGGTGTTCGTTGCAGACTTGCAGCGCTTAAACTACCAATAAACACCCCCGTCACGTACTGAGTACGTAACAGTATGTTGAGTGGTAGCTTATGCTATCGCATCATCCCGAATGTGAGTGTGAAAACAGCAAGAGGTGCCATAGTCGAGAGCTTCAGACAACCACGGCGTTAGAGGCTTTCATATCATCGCAATTTAGTGATCCAAAGTGCCCCCCAGAATTTTTTTCTCGCGCGGCATTGAACTTTTTCAAATTTTCGAAGCAGCAGTCTAGGCCGCTCGCTTTGTCACCGCATAGTGCATGAACTGAAATGGAGGGCCGCAGTTCCTTTTGAGGAAAAACGAAGCATGGTTTCAATGCAGGTTTAGTTCGAGAAAGTCTTTTATCTCTATTTGCAGCGGCGCATGACATGGCTGCGGTGTAACAAGCGTGTGCCAGCAGACGTGTTCCGCTACTGCTATGTGGCGTGAAATATGATAATCCTATGTTACAGTGGCTATATATGTAGTTGTGTCCATAGCTCTTTTATGGCTATGGTAATATAAAATTGAGTTGTTCACTGCTTCTCTATTTCATGACATCAATATTGGCGCTGCGTTCAGAGCTTTGGCACTTGTTTTTTCCTACTCACTGCTCTCCTACGAAAGATTGAAATACTTTAAGTATGCTGCTATTTTAGTTGAAGACAGCGGGAAAATAGTACCCTGTCTCGAACTGCACACATACGAAGAAAAATGTACCTTTCAAATTCTTGAACATGAGCATCGCTAATCTCAAACATTAGAGAGACACCCTCAAATTTCGCTATACCGAATATTGCAGCCGCCTGTCAAATGCTTTAGTTGGTAATATATCAGTTCAGTTCAGTCGTTCAGTCGTGTCCGACTCTTCGTGACCCTATGGATCATGTCATGCCACGCTTTCCGGTCTCTCACTATCTTCCTAACATCACATAACTTCATCTGCAGTGCCTCGAGGATGCCATCTAACCATCGCGTTCGCTGCCTACCTCTTCTCCGGCGACCCTCAACCTTTCCCAACATCAACTCTTTTTCCAGCGACTCCTCTCTTCTCATCAGATGACCAAAGTAGCTCAGCTTTAACTTTAGAATTTGACCCTCCAATGAGCAGTCAGGGTTTATGGTAGACAATATCGACTGATTTGATCTTCTGGCAGTCCAAGGAACTCTCAAGAGTCTTCGCCAGCACCACAATTCAAACGCGTCAATTCTTCGGCGGTCAGCCTTTTTCACAGTCCAACTCTTGCATCCATACATCACAACTGGAAAGACCATAGCACGAGTTATACGGATCTTGGTTGGTATACTAATGTCTCTGCTCTTTACTAGGCGGTCAAGGCTGCGAGAGGTGGTTAGTTCGAAACCCACCGCCGGACACCCACCGGTAATAATGGGTACAAGCGTCCCCCGGCCTGGCGCTCGGCTTTTCTAGGGGTGTGCGTTTGGGAGAAGCTCCGTAAACCCCGCTGCGCACCCCTCCACCGCAGTGGGCCCAAAACAAGTTTCGAACTTTTGCAGCCTGCAAAGGTGGTTCAGTTTGTCTTGCAAAGGTACTTCCTTTGAGCCTCACCTGAAGTGCTCCCTTAGAGCCTCAGCTGGTTTTTCTACTAATTAGCATGTCTAATTAACAGATCGCAAATATAAACTTTCCTAACTACGTGAATGCACTACTGTTACTTGTTTCTACACCCTTCAGCAAGGCTCTATAGAGCACTCGAAGACGTCCTTTGGGTTGCATAAGCGACGCGTGCCACTAAAACCTTGTTTGAGACTGTCAACTTCAGCGCAAAAGCCGCATCACTAGTGATTCACTTTATCACCTCTCCGTGCCGATTCGGTCGTCGGTAAAGGCTCCGTAGGCCGCTGCAACACTTCACGCGGTGACTCTGAGACAGAGCAATTATTTCCTTAAGAAAGTGCTCGAACATAATGTCGTGGATCTGCATGCTTCACTTTTTCACATTCAACCGCGATCTGCTTTTACCATAAAAGAGAAAAATTTGTTTTATGCCGAGGAGCTTTACCTCCTGTTATCTGACACAAATTTTTGCGTTATAATATATTTAATTTTTGCTTCTTTTCCGAGCCTGTTGACAAATAAAGCAGAACAATCTACATATCGGCAAGTTCTGCGGTATTGTCTGTGTCGCGCAAATCGACTGGGGTCACAACACTCATCCTTCTCCACAACATTTTCGACTTATTTAATGCTTATATCTCACGGAACAGCAGACCACATTATAATAATATCAAGCTTTTAGCGACGACTAAGAACCTTGGTGGCTGAAGTAAGCACGCGGGGCTCGGAAACGGGCTAAAAGTTACAAAGACACGCTCTTCTCTGAGTGCATGACGCGATAGCGTCTCGTGGTTCTTTCTGATTACAGCTGTGATGCCTTTCAGCATGCAGTTGTAAAATGCCACTTTCCGTAAAAGGTCATAAGACATGCGCGTAATCCCGCGCTTGTTGCTCAGCTGTACAAATATGCTTTGCGAAGCTTAACGGTCCTGGGATGGATCCCCGCCTAAATCCTAAAATTCTTGAAGTATGTCTTTCAGCGAAATCAATAACTTTATGAAGTTGCATCATTTTAGGCATGCGGCGATTCTTAGTTCGCATTACATGGCACGTTTTAATTGCTTTCCTCCAACGCATAACGTGATGTTTCACGGAAGGACTGCTAATGGCGTGTTTGCAATCCTCTCACCAGGCCATACAGCAGTTATATCGCAAACCTGTCGACCAATCAGGATTTCCGAGACATGGCGCTAGACGTTGATGGGACAAGATAGGGCTTTCTGATAGGTGACAACGTTAAAGTTTAAAGTTTAATCCTAAATGCATACATATTGATAGATAAATTGGTACGTCGTTGTTCTGCGGCTTGACTGGTCCTCTCGAAATCCCGTTGGGGAAAGATAATGTCATCCAAATTTGGCCTTTGGATAAACGCGGCTGCATCGAGTGCATTCTATAAAAAGTTAGAAAATGATCCTGCAACTAAAAGCTGCATACTCGAAGCTTCCTACAAGGGAAATCCCATCTGGACACTACGAGGCCAACGCGGAGCAGAAATTCAGAACACAAAAAGTCTTCTCCTCCAAAAACGGGGAACACCTAGTTCTGTAGACTGCAAAGTATAAACCAGAACGACCCCCACAAACTGGTAAGTGGTAATTCTTTCAATGTGGAGCGACCAGCTGCCGCCGACATGGGAAATTATTGGTCATGTATTTTGAGCCGGTTTTCCGGTGACCTCGAAGTTGTACGTATATTGCATCTTCCTGCAACCTGCACTTTAGACAGCCCATTCACTGGGGCTTTTGCTATCATCATACAATATTTGAGCTTGTGTGAAGCTTCGGAGGTTTTTTCTGAAACAGCTGGAAGGCAGCTCTCTGTTCTTCAGTTCTGCTTCCAAGTGGATGGCGCCACAATATTTCAGAGCTTTTCGGAGGCCAACCGCCATGCTGGCTCTGTTAGCCTCATCATGGCACTGACATCTAAATGGAAATTTTCGGCCATGTTGTTGCTGCGCAAGCAGATGCTGACCTTAGGGATATGTCACTGCAGGCGAGGTTCGGGCTCCCAAATGTTACGACGGAAGCTTAGAAAAGGGGAGGGGAACGCTTTTTATTTTTTAAAAAAGTATGTATTTTTTACTTGGTGGTTTGAACTCTTGTTTAAAAAGGCACCCGCGATCAAATGCTGCAAGCAGCACAGCGTGCCCTCCGAAGCTTTTAACAAGCCCCGAAAACGCTAAACACTCACATTTCCTTGGCTTAAATTTATTTTTCCTTTTAGCACCGGATACTGTCTTGCTTCTTCTTCCCGGGCGCAAGCTATGCACGCTGAAACCTGGTAACAAGAGAATGGTGTTATCTGCATTGATCAATGTTAGCTGCTGAGGGGGTCGAAATAAAAGGTATTATAAGGCAAACATCGCTACTACTGCTATGAATATGGGATATAAAATTTTCACACAGAAAAAGTCGATTTCATCCGTAGAAAGTTCAAACCATAGGAAAAGCACGTAGTTTTTCTGAGACTTGGTACTTAGCACTGGGGGTAGAACAGCTCAATGTCAGATATAGAGGTTGGCGCTGCTGAACATTCTCAAGTTTCGGTACAGGTAACATGAAACCCAAGAAAGTAGAACGTTGAAGGTTGATGTAGAAAGTAAGGGTTGAGGTAGCTCAGTTCGTAAGATCACCGGACGCGATATTATCATGGTCGTGGGCTCGGTGTTCCCATCATCTCAGCTATGTTTTAGAGCGCAGATCTTTGGCGCCCGTTCCTGCGTTTCGCGTCATCTTCGCCGTCGCCGTCGTCGCTGTTACTCGTAGCGTGCTCCATATATTGTTTAAAGTTATAAAAATGAATATAAAACCTAACGCTTGACCTGAAAATTTTCAATATACGACCTTACATTCTAGCACGACTAAATGAAGTGTTGCCACTGAAGCGTTTTTTATGTATTATCCAAGGCATATTCTTTATTTCTGGAAATCATTGAACCGCTAGAGTTGTTCTTTCTTCTTATATTACATTGAATTCGGCTAAAATTTAAGAATACAAAATATGCACAGTTTTGATTCGAATTTTAAAAATGCCTGGCTTAGATATTTATAAATATTGACTAAAAACAATCCTAAATACTTTGTAATATCAGGCACTAAAAATTATTGCATTATGTAAAATAAAATATAAAACTGAATGTAAAACAATGAATTTTTTTTTTAATTTTATAGAAGTGCTTAGGGCTTCCCCTTAAGCAGGCGTCAAACTTTGGACTTATTTGCTGGATTTAGTTACAAATATACAAATATTTGTACAGAAATATACAAAGAATACACGAATACAAGAAATACAAAGAATACAAGAAATATACAATGAAGAAATATACAAAGCAATCTCAATGCTTATAAAGTATTGTTATGCTTGTTGGCAGGGCTAAAGATAGCTTAAAATGGAATGAAACCGCTGTTTCTGTCAGTTTTATAGGAGAACGCAAGTGTTTGTTGAATTATTTCTCTACCCTGTATCTTTCTTTTATTGCGAGGCGTAATGGTATTCAATGTAATTTTTAAAATTATTATTTCATTTCTGAGTTGTGAAAAAAAAATTAACAATACTCTAATTATTTAAACCATGCAAACCATATTTTTGAAAACCATCAGGGTAGAGTATGTTGCATCTCAAGCTGTATTTCACGCGCGCAGTAATCTCACTTCGTCTAGTTTCATTCTCACCCAATATCCTAATAGTGTTAAAACTAGGCAGAGCGCAATAGCGCTATGAAACAATATCCGTCGTGGCTCAGAAAGTTCTGTGCGTGCCTATTGTCCCAGAGAAAGAAACATAAAGATGTCTAGCAGCGCATGAATACATCTACTCCAGGCTTTTCTGCCATGTCATGGAGTGAACTATTTCACCAGCCTGTCCCATTCGAAAGTTAGCTGAACCGAAGAACGCCGCCTTCGCCCAACGTGGCATGCGACGGCGTTTCACGCGAGTGTCTTTCGGGAATGTCGAAATGTCTCGAAGCCTAATATTATCCGCTGAATGACTGTGGGCAGCGAGGAACGCGACATACTCGGTCGCGAGTAATTATCTCTCAAGACCCACTCTTTGTAAAGATCGATTGGATCTCAAGAAAAGGCTGCCCTCGTCCTCTCGTTGTCGACACTGCGAAAGGAGTTCGTCGTCTGTTACGGAGCGCTCGAGCGTACCACAAGGGGAGGCATTCTCTTCAGCTAATCGGCATGATGATTTGCTGCAAGGTTTCATCGAATGCATCCGCATTTTACACATATGATTATATGTCTTTCTGTCTGGCAAAAGAAAAGTTTCCCGAAAGGGCACCATCAAGGAGCTCAGATATACATAAAGGAAGTCAACAGGAGCTTTTTCGGTATACAGAGCGCTTCACTGAAATTTACTGAAGGTATTTGGGAGAAGGCCTCTTTAGGGTGTATGCGTATTTTGAGGGCATAATAATACCAGGGTAGCAAGTGTGTTGAAACAAGGGTTAACCTTGTGCTCCGGTAACTTTGTTGGTCTATTTCTTCAAATTCTAATCCAAAGTGTAGTCTCAATGTTTCCATTAGCATGCCGTAATGCGTGAGAAACAAGACAGCGAGATTATCTCTGTAAGCGAATTTTTCAACAACCGATCGCATGTGAAATAGTTCTTTGGCGGTAGTTAAAAATAAACAACGGCACCTAAAAAATATTATGTCGGACGTGCTTCATAATGTCAGTCTAATAAATGGCAATGTTTTGAACAAAGGAACAGATTCGTGTTCGCACACGCAGGACTCCTTTAGCCAACATACTTCGACCCAACCATAGTTTTCCGTTACATCTGGAAGAAGTCTACGATCTTCCCTATCCTTCCTTTTGCTTACAATCACATATGAATGTGTAAGTTTCTCCTCGGACTTCAGTGCTGTCGGCATACCTTGCTCTGAAGGACCCCTCGCCTGTGATGCGACAGCGTCGGATCAGCGTTCTCCGCATCTTGGAGTCAACGGCGTTTACTTGTGAACCCAACAGAAACTGTGTCGGCACCACCATCGGTCTCGGCAGCTTGCACGTCATTTCTTCTCTGTCGACTTCCTATTTGAAATGTCACGAGAGCGTAACAGCTGACATGGAACACTGCTTCTAATGGCTGCCCATCTGTCTTGCCGCCCCCTGTTGGGTGGCCACCTAGCACGGAAGTCATTGTTGGATGGCAGTTATTGTTAACAGATTGTGAAGTTTGGGGTCAGCATAGCATGTAACAATGTTTGTGCAATTTTGAATGGCCTGCGAGGTATACGGTTGGTTGTTCTGGCTTATGGGCTTTACCTTCAAAACGTAACTCAGGCTGTGGGACGACGCAGTAGAAGAGGGCTCCGGATAAGTTCGGACGCCAGGGCTTCTTTAACATGCACTGGCATCACATGGCACACAAGTGACTTATGTCTCGTCCTCATTGAAACGCAGCCGTTGCGGCCAGCATCGAAGCCGGGTCGCTCGGCTCAGAAGTCGCGCGTCATAACAGCTGAGACCCGTGGCGGGATGATATGGCGTAATGATAGATCACATGGCTACACCGGGAGCATATGCAGTAGAACGTATCCCAGGCACCTGCGTTTGCTCTTGATGACGACAACAGACTGTAAATCACGAGTCCGGTTGCCCTATTTCCGACGCACATGGCCACCGTTTGGCGCTATGCTGTTTCTCTGATTGTTT
Source organism: Amblyomma maculatum (assembly GCF_055883805.1). Lineage (NCBI taxonomy): Eukaryota > Metazoa > Arthropoda > Arachnida > Ixodida > Ixodidae > Amblyomma > Amblyomma maculatum. Next base: position 42,589,207 of record NC_139349.1, on the reverse strand, counting down.
GTCAGAAAAGTCACGTGCTTCAAATTTGTGGCACGAAATTGAGGTCTGTCGAAATGGCTTTTTGCGGTGACGTACAAATGACGTGAACGTAAAAACTGATTCTCATCAGCGCTATTCATGATGTCTGGATGGTATTTATAAGTAACTTTGGAGGGAAAACAGAGGTGTACATATATGATAGAAAGGGAAGCACTTACGTTTGTATTACGACTGGGCTGAAATGAACTGCCCACTGTCAAGAGCCCTGAAATCTGATTGGCTGACGTTGCGTGGCGTTTTATGGATCATGCATAAACATTTAATGATGACGTCAAAATGACGTTGCATTACGTAAAGGATTTTCTGCCATTGCTGTAAATGACCAAAGTTGGGCGCCACATTTCAAACCACTTGAGGCGGCCACATAAAAAACGACGAATTCAACGTGCAGTGTAGGCAGCTGTTAGCTCACAGCAGTTTGGTAGACAGTTTGGTGGATGGTGAAGTAAGCTGACACATCTTGTTGTAATTGCAGAAAGCACTGAAACCACGTCATAAGGGAACTTTTCAGCTGCGTCATCTTTTAGAGGATTAATAATGAAGACGCCAATTTACAGCGGCACGAGGGTCGTAGCAACCCTCCCGCTGCAAATGCTTTGCTCTCATAGAGAAACCATCAATCCGCGCAGTCGTTGCCAAGTGCAGCAATGCGGGCCGCTAACTCAAGTGGTATTTCTGCGCGTGACGAGGCATTTCAGAGAGCAACAGAAGAAAACGTTGGGTGAGTTGTAGGTTGTTCATGGTGGTTTCGTGGGCGCTCTTTAAGGCAGAGACAAAGAAAAGAAGAGAAATAAAGGCGCCAGTCCCGTATTTTATTCCCTTTGTCTCTGTGTTAAACAGCGCCCACCAAACCGTCATGAATTAAAGAGAGCACCCCAATGCTTTCTGATTACCTGTCTGGTCGGTTCGTGAGTACAACCTGAGGGGTCATATGATGCGGTGGCTGGGCAGGAACTTCGCGCGACAGGCAGCGAGGGATCACCAAAGACTGTCTTACCGTCGGCCCTAAACACTGCTTTTTTTGCCTTGCACTATGCACTCACTACAATGTTAATCAATTGAACAGTCTTTTCATGATGGGAAAAGCAAACAAAAAGTACTCACAGCTTCAATTTTAATAAAGGAAGGTATGTTCTATGTGCATGGCACATGTTTGCTTGCCACATGTGTGATGTGTTTCATATATAAAGTTTTGTTTTATTATGCATGCGGACTCACCATTTGCTTATTTCCGGAGCACGGTATTACGGTACGCTCTAAACGTATGATGGAGTTCAGCGAAATTTTGTGCTGTTTGCTTTTTTTAGTACAGCCAGAAAATATTCTCCCTTTATTCATTTGCATTTTACCGTTTCGACAGTAAGGAATACGCGCGCGCGGCACCGCCCTAGCTTCATACCACAATTTTGTCAGTCATCTTCCGCTTTCTTTCCTTATTCTCCGTTTATCCCCCTCTGCAAGTCTATGGTAGCCTGGGCATCGCCTATTTACCCTTCCTGCTCTTCCGTTCTTCTGTTGCTTTCTCTTTCTCGGACATCTTTTCGCGTTTCGCAAGAGCTTTTCGCATGCCGAGCTTAAACAGATTAGCTGCCATGCAGAGCTTTAACGGACTAGTCCCACAGTATGCAGTCCACTTGGCGCGCGCGTGTGCGTGCTTTGTGTGTGTATATGCGTGCGTGCGTGCGTGCGTGCGTGCGTGCGGGGGGGGGGGGACGTGAGAGAAAGAAGAAACAAAAAATGGCTATGGGCCGATGAACGGGGCGCCACACCTGTGATAGTTACACCATTTTTTTAACGTTCTCAACTACTACACTATCAGAACCATGAGCCCATTCTTACTACTTCGCACTTCAAGCATTTCAGTTTCCCGTTGCATGTACTGTCTTGCAGTCAAAGGCAATGCGACGCCTTTTTGACACTCTTCCGCTGCAGCATACCTTGCATCGATCTTTATGTCGCTACGTGTTCACATGATTGAATCTTTGCGCGTAATGTAATGACTCAAACACTATAGAACATTGTATCCTCAGTTTCAGTAGGCATGTTCCCCTGAGGAAAAAGGCTCTCGCTCGTTCGATTCAGATTGCATTTTACAAGTCCCGTCCTCTTCTCCTTTGCTCCAGCCATCAAAAGGCATGTTCTACCAGCACTTTGTGAGTTATTTCACGGTATAATACTGTATCTGAAAGATTTCTTTGTCAGCGCTTCCCTGCCTATACTGTACTTTCCAACTTTGATTGCCTAAACATTTTTTTTTTCTTCCTTACTATCTCTACGGCTTCAAAAATGTTCCCAAATTCGTATTTATGTGCGGTACAAGCCAAGTCAGAGTAAATAAATTATTACCTGTGCCTCTACCAAACCTTGGACAATCCCCCACTGTGGGCACGTGCCACGTCATCAAGAGGTAAGAAGAAGAATAGCGGGACCACTATCAGAAGAGGGTTCAAAATACCAACACCTGTGGGTGAGAAACAGGGAGAACAGACACGTGCCGGAGCAGCAGTCCTCCGCGAAGCGACAGAGGTAAAACCGAGATGCCTGAGTCCTGTGGGCACCCAACAGAAAAGGCACCGCCACGTGCCAGAAACCTTTATGCTTTATCGCGCGAGAGAATAACGTATCGAAAAAAAAATGTCCTCCGAGGCAGCCATGCCCTACACCAGCCTCTTTTACTGCGAGTAACCCGCCCTTCCACGTACACTGACAAAGCAGTCTGTTGCCAGGAGACAGATACCTACTTGGCCTTTTCAGCTCGTTATAAAATAAAAGCTGGCTATGATACTAACGCAAAACGAAAGCAGTAGAGATGAATGTTTGCACAGACTGCGGCACGAGGCAACCATTCGCTCTTCTTTCTTTCATTTCTTTTTTTATCGACCGACGTAAAGAAGCTCGTCGCCTCGCCGAAGCAAAGAAGCAGCGTTTCCGCGTTCGGGCTCAAGCTATAGAGGTGGTCGCAAGAGGAGGGAGCTGAGCACACAGGCGGTATTTTCACGCGTCACCGGTTTTGGTAATCGATATAGGCAGCCTGATGTACACGGCAACATCCAGTTTAGCCAAACCAAGTACGAACAGTAACGTTAAAGCAACCGAGCGTGTCCCAGCTTTCGTAATTAATCGGCTGGCCTATCTTCAGACAGGCTTGATTGCTTATGTTTGAATGCCTGCTTCCGTTCTCACAGAAGCCTCCAGAAAGGACAAGCACACATGTCAGACCAAACACTGTCGGGTGACCGGAGGAGGAAACAAGCAAGGCTGCACGAATGGCGTATTTCTTTTCCGGAAATAAAAAGCAAGAAGTTGCTGAGAAGGACGACACCAGTGAGGGAGAAACGGAAGGAAGAAGAATGTTTCTGAGTCAGCGTGTGCGACACGGAAAGTTGTTTATTATTCTTTATTACTAATTTCTGTATATTCGCTTCAGAAGTCAGGGCCAGATCGCCACTCCGCCTTGTCCTGATCTTTGTGGACTTCTTCTGTACGTGCTTTTTTTTCATGTTCGTACCTTTTCTTTTTCTTCTGCGATGGCGAACGGCTTTCCTTACCTCGGACCCCTATCCGCTGCAGACAAATATTTGCGGAGTGCAGTGAAAGGGGAAGACACGCTCACAGACCAAACTAAAGAACCCCAATAAGCCAAGAAAGAAAACAAAAAGTGTCAAAACAAAATCTGTTGCTTCCATAACAACGGAATTTTTATATATCATCATCGCAAGCAGCGAATTGTTTTCCGGAATGTAAATAGTGATTTGTGATGTATTTCCTCACCATGAGGAATCTGATGTGCAGTGTCCCCGGTTGTTAACTATTTGCATTTTCAGTTTTGGTCCTTTGTCACCGCTCATGACAATGTCTAATGTCTAATAAAACTTTTTCTAACGTGAGGACGCAGTTCTAGGACACACATAATGGATATATGTCCTCACTCTATCTCCTCTTTTGCAAGCGCTGTAGTTCCATGATGGATGTGTATGCTGAAACCTCCAGTACTCTTTCGTAAGCAAAGAGAAAACAAAAGACTGGGGAGTTAATGCGACGGTGTTAAATGTCTTCTTTTCCAGAAAATTCGACATCAGTGTTGTGAGCGAAAAATCACTGCTGTAGGGTTCTGGAAAATGGTAGTTGCTAATTTGCCGGGGTGTTGTGTGAGATGAAAAGATTACACAATATGACAAATTATTGAGAAGCTACCGACTCGTGCGACTCATTTCAAGTAGTATGGCGGGACAGGTGGCAGAGTTTCAAGACCCTAGGATCTCCCTCACCCGTTTGTATACCGCTTGGTTAAAAATTGGTTTTATGTCTTTGTCGGGCGGTTGTTCACATATTTTGCAAAATTACGACACTGTGCTGTTGAGCACGCGTGGGGTAATACTGAGTGCTTGTACGCGTATGAAGGTCCAAAAAGAGAGCCGCAGATGGGGGCCTTTACCGCTACCTAGCGTCTTAGACTTAAAAGTTAATCATAAGTGTCCCTCACTTACTTCCTTTGTGTAATCGCACTTTTTTGTGGCATGTGGAGGTTCTTTCCTTATAGTGAGCGTTGTCAAAATGTTTTTTTTTTTTTTCAATACGCCCTACATTAAAATAGGGTTATAAAAAATCGGGTACAGTATATGTCCCCATGCTAAAGCCTGTTTAATTTATTATTTGAAATAAAAAAGGATGCATGCTTAAGGTCACATACAAAACACTCATTGACACCTCTCAATTTCTGTAAACGGTGTATACTTTGTCACACTTTAGCCATAACGGCAGTTGCATAAAGGAGAGCAAATTAAGCTGAGATGGAGGCTCTATTTTTCTTCTCAATATCAACATATATACCTGCTGTACTTTGCTTGAAATACTTTCATTTCTTCTATATATTACAACAAAGAAATGAGTAGTAAATACTGCTGGTCCTTCTTACTTTTCCCGTGTTGAACAAATATTATGCAGCTAGTCTTTCCAGCAACATAATGTGGTTCAACTGCAGCCCTAATAAGAAAATTGTGCCAAAAGTTTCTTCCGTCCCTTGCTCAGAGCGTGCGGTGCGGCTGAACCTTCAGTTGGGACAAAATTACAGATGTCAGATGGACAGAAGGGGACCTCAAAATATTCTGCGTGCGCAACTAGCTTTGTAGAAGCGCTTTACGAAAAAGGTGAGTTTACAAAACGGCGTAGCAGAAACAGCTTGCAAAGAGGTCGACTCGTAGTCAATGTCTTTGCCAGAGGCTGTAAAAGCTACCAAGGATTTCGTTGCCTGCCCAGGAGCCAGATGCTTTTCCAGCCTCCTTCCTCTTTCACATCGTCACGGGGACTTTGTTGCAAAGAGGGAAGAGGGGAGGGGGAGGAATCGACCAATAGTGAATGATCTTCACGATACGTTTACGTAATATAAGGTCTAGACTGATAGCCGACCGATAAAATGAAAAGTAAATACGATGCGAAAGCCTGCAGAAGTGCCAGTGGCGCCGACAGCAGAAGCTCAAGTCTCGGTAGGTGAAGCGAAAGCAGCGAGAGCAGATGTTTTTTTTTTTGTGTGTGTGTTTTCCCGTCAGTCCTGTTCACACTGTATCGCTCATTGCAACAGCAGTGCTCAGAGTAAGATCTCTGTCTTTCTGCAGACGTTCAGATGTGCTTCTGCGGGACGTGAAGCTCATCTTTAATGGCTTTATGCCTTCCGCGGGGCATGGAAAAAAGATATTGAAGATTCAGAAATCGGAGTTCCATCCACAAGCACTTTTTTACTACCGGAAACAACTCGAAGTACAACTACAAGTAATACACCCACCGCCCGGATACAGCCAGACGCCAACTTCTGCAATACATTCGCCTTGAAGACCAGACCACAGAGTTTATGTGGAAGCAGCAGCTGAGACATCTTCGTTCATGTCTGCCTACCAGACCGCCAGCACAAGATGGATCCCTCTACATCCCTGATCTAGTCATCTTTCCGGATAACGTACGGGAGGTCCTACCGCTCGGACCAAAGTTCGCCGCTAGCGCATGTGTTTTCTTTGTGTTGTCTGCGTTTCCTAGCGCTACAGCCTTCATCATGAACAACCAACTCACCCAATCTGCCACCCGCACGGTGACTAAAGATTGATTTGATTTGTTGTTGTTGCTCCTTAATTAGCTGATGGTGCATACCCACGAGAGATACTTAGCCAAGGTTCAGTGAGAAAAGTCCTCTTCAAGCTCTCTTACCCCTTGGTTTTCTGCCGAGCTATCTTATAATGCAGGCTCTTGGTAGCGCCTTCTGCGCTATGATTGTTGACATGTCCGCATCTGACACAGGGAGCGTCACGATGTTCGGCCCTTTTTTAGCAGACGCGAAGTAAACAACTTGTGCACATCCACACGTCAACGTACTGTATACCAAAAAGAAAACACAAACAAGAATTCTGAAACGCGAGTAGCATAACTGGAAGATCTTAGCCTGAATAAGTAAAGTGCTAGTATATGTTACTTCACTTCCATGGCGTAATGAGTGTTTTTGAAAAGAGGTAATTCAATTTTCTTATCATTTTTTTCTTAAACAATAATGGTTCTATTTGAGTTGTCATTCCAGTTCTCTCGTTCGCATTTCATTCGTTGAGTATAACACATTTGTGGACACGCAAGAAGAGATGTTTCACTGCGTGTGAGCTTCAGTAGTCTTCACACTTTATCTCCACGCTTTGGTTGTTTCTGTTCAGCGCTTGCGCCTCTTTGCAAACTTGCCTTGCAATTTGTTTCCATTTTCAGCGCACCCTCACCTAATTTGGTTCCTACTGTTTTCATTTGTTATTTCCCTAATTAACTCAGAATTGTCTAGGATGAACGATACCTCTACTTGGGCGAGTCAAAGTAGCTAGAAGGTTCAAAAGTTTTTGCGAACATTTGATGCCAGGAAAGGTAATTCCTGACTCCGCAGTTTTCTAAGCGAGATATTTGCTGTGGCGCTCTTGACCAGCGCACCGCATCTCGTTTACACATCAACGTCTATTCCATTCTTCGTTCCCGATTAAAACTATAAATACGATTGTAAGCGAAGTAAGGCGCGACTTTCAGCTCTCTTTATCTGGCCTGCATTAAGTTTCCAAACTAGAACATTATAACACTTGGAGCCGGGATATGAGAGTACTCAACTACCTGCAAATATTTTGCGTAAGAAAGGTACCAGAAGCGGTAGGCTGCTGGGGTGTATACGTATCCCGCGAGGCCCTTACTGGAAGCCCAGCCAATCTCCAGCACCCTCATCAACTCTTCTCTATGTATAGCCGCGTGATACACTTAGTTTCGAGCGCTAAATAAATAAAAAACAGGAAGAGATACGGAGAGTTCCTGCTCTTTTCTTGCTCAATTTGCTCTGACAACCAATTTCACTTCGGATGAGTGCTGGCCCGTCGGCTGAATTTTGTGACAAATGCCCGCCCTCTGCTTTGATTGAAAGATATTACTCCGCCCTGTCAAGTACCGCGCAAGGGCTCGAAATCCGGGAAGAGAAAACGACCTTAAGTCTCTCATTTATCTTTCTTCTTTGTCAACTTCGCCTACATTCACCATCTCAGCGACGATTAAATAAGAAGTCCTGGGTGGTAGCATACGTATGTGTAAAAATAAAAAAGAATGTAAACAACTCGCCAGTTCAGCGCTGTCAAAAACCTTTGCAGTTCGAACTTCCATTTTCTTCGGTCTTTTGAATAAGAAATCTCCAGAAAGTTCCCATTTCTGGAATGGAAAGTAGCGACTGTCTTATAATGTTTAGAATTTTGTTTTTCTCCTGTAGTAGCCACAAATATTGGTTTCTTCCTCCCTTCTACTTAGTTCTAAATATTTGAATCGCCACCACCATCGCCCTTATCATAGATATAAAGAACATATCTGGGCTAGAAACACATATTATGGTCGCTTTCATTATTTTTTTTTTTTGTCGTTCTGTGAAACTTACTGGGTTGCATGAAAATTTCAATTTTGGAATTTACCATTAGGGGAAAATAAAGATATAACTCACGCCACTCCTAATGGGTGGGTTATGTGAGAAATATAACTAGAAATATTGTCAAATTTTCTTCAGTGTGATCGCGGAAAGAAACGGCCGAGATCGAAAATGATCTCCAATGCTGACATGCTTTTTTGTACAAATAATGTTTCATCGCAGGAAGAAAAAATTCAAGGGAACTCGGCGCGGGATGAAACAATCGGATTACCGAGAGCGATGGCCGGAACAAACTTTAGAGGATACGACAAAAGTCAGCAGTGCAATTTCTACTATCAGGGAAAAATTATGTGTCACCTGCAAAGACATTAATACTGCTCGGCTGCGACACGGACTATTTGCTTTGCCCTCAGTTCACTTTTACGAGCCAAGTTCCCGCAGCTAAGTTTACCGAGCATCGCACAAAGATTGCCGGCTTCATTAAAACCAGTAAAACCAGTAAAAACACCGCCGGGGTGGCGCAGTGGTTAAGGCACTCGACTACTGTTCCCAAGGACGCGGGATCCAATCCCTGTCTCGGCGGCAGCTTTTCGATAGAGGCGAAAAGCAAGGCGCCCGTGTGTTGTGCGATGTCATCATCATCATCATCATCATCCTGACTGCACCCACTGCAGGGCGAAGGCCTCTCCCATATTTCTCCACTTAACCCGGTTCTGTGCTAGCTGCATCCACTTGACCCCTGCGAACTTCTCAACCTCATCCGCCCACCTAACTTTCTGCCGCCCCCTGCTACGCTTTCCTTTTCTTGGAATCCAGTTTGTTACCCTAAGCAACCATCGGTTATCCTCTCTTCGCACTACATGTCCTGCCCATGCCCATTTCTTCTTCTTAATTTCCACTAGAACGTCGGTAACTTGAGCTATTTCTCTGACCCACTCTGCACGCTTTCTATCTCTTAATGTTACCCCTACCATTTTTCGTTCCATAGCCCTCTGGGTTGTCCTCAACTTAAGTAGAATTCTCTTGGTTAGCCTCCACGTTTCAGCCCCATAGGTGAGTACAGGCAAGATGCAACTGTTGTATACTTTCCTCTTGAGCGATACCGGTAAGCTGCTAGTCATAATCTGCGAGTGCTTGCCAAACGCGCTCCATCCCAATCTTATTCTTCTTGTTATTTCCTTTTCATGATCCGGATCTGCGGTTACTACCTGTCCTAAGTAGATATATTCGCCTACTACTTCCAGTATTTCGCTACCTAATGTAAACTCCTGTTCCTTCCCGAGGCTGTTGAATATTACCTTAGTCTTCTGCATATTGATTTTCAAGCCTACCTTTCTACTTTTCCTGTCTAGGTCATCAATCATTAGTTGCAGTTCACCCCCCGATTTGCGTATCAAGGCAATGTCATCAGCAAATCGCAGATTACTGAGGTGTTCTCCATCTACCCTTATCCCTAACTGCTCCCATTCCAAGTCTCTGAATACTTCCTCTAAGCAAGCTGTGAATAGTACTGGGGAGATTGAGTCTCCTTGCCTAACACCTTTCTTTATGGAAATTTTGTTACTTTCTTTATGCAGAATTATGGTTGCTGTGCAGCCACTATATATATCTCCCAGCACTTTGACGTACGGCTCGTCTACCCCCTGATTTCGCAATGCCTACATCACCGCCGATGTTTCAACTGAGTCAAATGCTTTTTCGCAATCAATGAATGTTATGTATAAGGGCTCGTTATATTCAGAGCATTTTTCTATCACCTGATTGATGGTATGGATATGATCGATAGTAGAGTACCGTTTCCGAAAGCGTTGTCAGTGCACGTTCATGAACCCCAGGTGGTCGAAATTTCCGGAGGCCTCCATTACGACGTCTCTTATAGCCCGAGTTTCTTTGGGACGTTAAACCCCACAAACCAAACCAAACCTAGACACAGTAAAAGCCTGTTTTTCTATTATATTTTGGGTTTTGATCTCGTGGTGACGCAAAAAACAATTTGTGAAAAACTGGGTTCAATTCAATGATCATGAGTTTGTTAGATGTTCTTGACTTCGTGACACGGTGTTCAGTCATTAATATTGTATATATGCACTTCCTGTTAGCCTGAAACACGAGCCAGTCAAAAATGAGAATGAGGGAGAGAGATTGAGAGCCTGAGAGAGATCTACTCCGGTCCCATGGTTAGCTAAACTATGCTAACCACTGTGTATGAGTACAAAATGCGAAAACAGTACACTGTGCTTCATCATGCCAAAATACGCGATCAGGTGGTAAACACGATTCCTGATGCATGAAATGAAGTTAATCTGATTTACCATCAGCACGATAGAATGTTGAGAAGTGCATGTGAAACTCGGGTAGCCCCAAATTTAATGAGTGCCAATAATAAGAGTGCATATAAATAGACCTCCGTTGAATTGTTAAAGGAGCATAATGAACACCAAGAAAAAATAATATCGATGTCAGAGGGGCATGTTTAGTGTCACTTTTAGCGAGTAGACTTTACTTTGGGAAATGTTGACCGAAAATAAAAGATACATCTCTTTTTTTCTTCGCAGAATGGAGGTAAAAGATACATCGCTTTTTTTTATTCGCAGAATGGAGGTAAAGTTGTATTCAGAATGAAGCTTACGCAGCAACATACTAAACATGCATCTTGCCTCATCCCTATCGTTAAGTAAACTAATCATCCTTCGCTAATCTATTAACCTACAAGCAGTGCGCAGACTATGCCAGGAGCCCTCGTTTGATGTCATTTGGGCTCGGAAATATCGTCTTTTTTTTAATGCTTGGTTACCTTTCGATGGGATATGTAGTTGCATGGGTCAGTTATAACTCGGTAGCGTTAAGAGCTCAATTTACCAGAAACTCCGAAGTAGGCATTATGGGCAAAAATAATGGGAATGATGGAGTGGGCTGATAGACCGACGACACTGCTTCAGTGACCTCCGGTTCTCTACCATCCTTTTTCGCCATCAAACTGGTTCCCCTTTTTTCCACGAAATGGTTCAGACGGGATAACTTCAGGACACTAAGCTAAGAAAGCCGAGGCAGGTAAACATCAAACCTGGAGACTGAACGACAATCTTTGCTCGCTTTCTGAGAAACAAAACGATCGAGGCCATGAAGCTGACAGGCTGGCACAACGAAAACATTCGATCATTATCTCCAAATAAACACGGCAGGAAAAAGAGAAGAGACGATACGTCCCAAAAACGAAGAAAGGTAACAGATAAACCTTGATGATAGGTAGTCAGGTACACTTTACAGATGGGTGACACATGCAAGTATTTGATCGATGTTTCTATCGTTCATGATAAACTGCAGGGACTCGGAGGGATGCTGTATAAAGGGCAAGAACGTCTCCTTGAATGATATTTAAAATGTAGGGAGTATGGTATTCTCAGGACGGATGAAACAAACGGCTAAATGCAGAGACAGTTCGCGTGTCATTGTGACTGGCCTGCGCCATAAGTGAAGCAAAAATTAACTAAAACAATAAGACCTACAAGGTCAATTTTAGCCATCATTTGACCTTCAGTAAAAACTTGATTGAAAGGCTATTTTCGCTTTCCGTTATTTCTCAGTGTCTACATAGAAAAGAAAAAGAGCCTAATACGACGAAGAGACAAGCAGCATAAAAATTGCGCGCTAGGGTTCAGCAGTCGAGCACGGTAATCCCATTGAGCCACCATGAGGAGCCTGAATTTTTTTCATTTGACTAATAAGCTTAATCGATGCATTGCCTTGCTGTACTGTCTCTTCGGGGACTGCTTTTGGTTTAGTTAAAATAATAAATCGTTTTTGTATTTATTCAATAAGCAAATATATCGTCTATATTTTACATGTATCTTCGCTCCCCTGCAGTCGCACACACAGTTATATTCGGAGGAACGTGCCACTTAACATTAAAGAGATAGCATTAGTTAACTTGCAGCCCACCCTAGTAAGCAATGGTGTGTGAAGTAAAACATAATATAGTCATTAATACAACATCATACAAAAGGTCATGCACTGTGTGTCATTTTATGTTAAGGAGTTGCATCTGTATGATGTTTGTTTGACATTGATCAAAGTTTTATGAAGTTACTGCATCAAACAACATTTGCCAGCCATAAATATTACTTTCCTCGTACACTAAACCCACAAACGTCACCCCTCTGTCTTCTTTAGCCCTGTACCGTTCAAACAAAGGGCGCCAGACACACACCACGAACCAAAAAAAAAAATACCAATGAAACAAACCCAATGACATGTTTGCGAAAACAGAAACAATAGTATGAGAACTGTTACTGACGCTGCTGCGGCGAAAGAACTGAGAACCAATGCGGTCAGGAACCACCTTTCCAGGCTGTGATTTATTTCTAAACGGGGTTTGTCCAGCGAATGGCGAAATGGTGTAACGGACCGTCTTATAATGCCCATACCCAAAGCCGGGCGCCAGGCCAAGGGACGCGTATAATCATTTTACCCGATAGGTGTTCGGCAATGGGCTTCGAACCAATCATGTTCCTCACAGCTTAAACCGGCGTCCTAATGATTGGGCCGCCGCTTAGTTGAAAAAAAATGCACTTCTCTTGCTAAATACTCCTAACGCAAAGTACCTAAAGGGAGACGAGGATTTAAAAGCGGTGTTTATGAAAGCTCGTTGTTACTGGCGCAGTCGGATGTGGGAAGTCTTAATCCGGGCATACATGTAAAGAGAGAAAATCTGTCTTCAATGCTGGGCTATTTTAGAAGATTAGCTTTACTTCTGCAATAAAGCTTTTTTACTACAGTAATAAAAAAGGAACGAGAGATAAGACAGAGCAAGAACTAAAGATTATATTTTCGGAGTTTAGATTGCCTGTCCTAAGGGCAGTGGTACAGAGGTATATACTTTCGTTCAAGAAATCTTACAATCTCGAAAAACTGCGCAGAACACAGATACGGAAAATGAACTTTTAAAGTGTCGGTTATGGCTGGGACGGAGAGAAACAGGTCTGTCATTTTGCAACAAGTACTTTCTTTGTCTGGAGGATTTATTAGTATTGGCCCGCTATTAAGTTAACTTCCCTTTAGCGGTGTCTATAAAATTCCTGCGTTGCTTATTTCAGAGAGGAATCATCTTACTCTTGACAAATAAAAACACTCATATTGTGATGCCCTTGTCATTCTCCTGAACCGAGTTTTCTCTGCAACGTTGCCAAAGGCTCTCAAACTACCTTTCTAAAAATATATTTGCTGTGGTAATAACTTAGGCCTCTCGTTTCATTGCATCCAATCTATGCTGATCTTAAATAAAATGACAAGCTTTACTAAAGACGGTGGCAATTCTAGAGCATACGCTGAAGATGCTCGGCTGCCACATAAATAGACGGCTCAAGTGAACTGCTGGACGATTCCTGTTAAAATGAGAGCAGGTGGGACAATATCAATTCTTCACATTATTTTGAATAAAGTGCTCTTCTCTTATTTACCATGTGTGACACAGCAAGATACAGATACATGCGTAAATAAGAGAGAAGAAGGGTACTTTTTTTTTCTTGTAGTTACGTATGCTGTAGCTCTCGCGGTACATTGTTCTTGGTCAAAAATTGTTAATATTTTTTTAAAATAAATAAATTACGATGAAGCTTAAGCTTAAGGCTAGGTATCATACTATACGATTTTCATCCTTATACCTAGCCTCAAAACCGGGCATACCTGCCGGCTTCCTTCCCATTTATACTTTTGTAAAAACTAGTGAACTGAAGGGATAATATGCAGAAGCCCTTTAAGGCCTCCTTAATATAAAGAAACGAGAAGGACTTCTTAAGTAAGATAACGAAATTGTGTATGGTAAGGAGCTCGTAGCATCCGGGCCTTAGTGCTGCAATACAATATGATTCCTTCGAAACGTTACTTTTCAATCATGTTGAAGCGCAAAGGTTATTTTTTAAGACGCCTTCTTTATTACGCTCGAGCATGCGTTGATAGCCTCCTTCGCGCGCGTTGCTGTCCGTGCTCGCACATGCTTGAAATAGCCACGTTTTGGTGTATGGTTAAACTTTCGCGTCAAACTAGACGAACTCTTGTTACATCGTTGCGTAGCGTATGTCATGTATAATTGCAACAAAAGTCTTATACCACTGGATAGTTTTTGTCGAGTATAACTAAGCTTTACTAATTACATGTAGTAAATAATTTCAGTCAATTACTTGATAGTGAATAAATTGAACTTTACGCTACAGCATGAAGCCATATGCCTATGGGCAGCTTATGCGGAGTACAATTCCTCTTTGCCAACTTCAGGTCCAAACTGCCGTTAATTTTTTAATGAAATTAAACATTGACCTTTACGCTACAACGTCGCCATATAACACTGAAAAGGCCTAGACGAGTAGAACCGAAGAACAAAACGATAAACTATGAAAATGGTGCAAAAACGAACTGTCGCTCGTTGTAACTCGGCTTAAACATGGTTAAACTGCTGCCAATTTTCTATATCTGGCTGGCTCACTGCGTGCATAAAATTTCTCCAAGTGATTTTATCAACGCAATAGCATCCTTATTTTCTTAATAAGCCGAAGCAACCTCATTTGGAATGAGTTCAACAATTTGGGAAGGAGAAAGTGAAAAAGACCTAATCTCCACCTTTTTAGGCATGGCTTGATAGTTCCCGTTTGCGGTTCCCTTTCCGGATGCGCATGCACTTTAATGCTTGTATATCACTAACCATTTAATTATTGCGTATACTAGTTATCATAGTTACCACACCCTCGCATGTTGCCATAATGTATTCAAGACCATAGGTATGAAGTCCCGCTTTGACCAAGAAATATGAACTTGTGTGCGTGGCCTAGGAGTAGCGTGTCTAATTAGAGAACCAAGGGGCTTGAAATGCTACCTTTCGATCTCCACCCAACCCGTTCTGAAAGATGAAGTCCGGGCTTCAAGTTGCCGGAACATCCTTAATCGACCATGTCATGTGGTCTCGTGATGCCGAACAACTTCACAGCCAATCAGTGCCTGCCGTGCCGCCAGAGGAAAGTACACACATTTCGCTCACAGCGCCGACGCTGCCGATGCCGACGCCGGGTATTCTGGGAACGGTGCAAGACTGGGAAACGTTCATGGAACCCAGAGTGCCCCTTCTGAGACAACATCGCCAATTCCTTTCAAAATGGCCGGAGGGAAGCTTACTGAAGCGCTGTACCGTTGACCTGGCAGCGGTATTTAGCAGAAATCTTCGTCGTCGAGCAGGATTCGAATCACCGTTGTCGAAAAAATTACAGCACTGCGCCAAAGCTTCTTAAAAGTGGAAATAGCGGAAGCCACTTTACGGGACTGTTTTCAATAACCGCATCATCATTCATTTCTAATTTCATCATCATGACTATCGATACTATCATCATTATGAACTAAATGCACCGTCATTGTCATCAGTAATATAATTATTTTTACTGTCACTGAGTGCATTGTTGCCCTGCATGACGTCGCACAGCACAAGGGCACTTAGCTTTTCGCCTCCATCGATAAGTGGCCACCGCGGCCGGGATTCTATCCCCCATCCTTGGGTACAGTAGTCGAGCGCCCTACCACTGCACCACCCCGACGGGGTAGTATGTATGTATGTATGTATGTATGTATGTATGTATGTATGTATGTATGTATGTATGTATGTATGTATGTATGTATGTATGTATGTATGTATGTATGTATGCATGTATGCATGTATGCATGTATGCATGTATGCATGTATGTATGTATGTATGTATGTATGTATGTATGTATGTATGTATGTATGTATGTATGTATGTATGTATGTATGTATGTATGTTTATTATTTATTTATATGCATCAAGATATTAAAGCAAATGTTGAATTTAAAGCTGTTTACGAAATCAGGTTCACACACAATCATATAGCTATCGCTGTAGAAGCACAAATATGAAAGCAAAATATAAAAGCTGAGCAGCTAATGTACACACCTGGCATCGAATTAAGTAATCGCTCATCAGTTTTATGCAGTTTATATATTATTTGCCATTTATACGGTTATTCTCGTTGTAAATGGCTCGTCCCCGTAATCACATTTATTTATCGTCATCAATTTGAATCTGTGCTTTTGATTGAACGGAATCGTTCTTGCCTTTATATATCCACCCTCATACGCTTATTCGTTTGTCACTAGAATGTATCTGCTTCCACCAACATGAGAGTCCAGTCGTATAAACGAAAAAGCGAAGAGCACTCGTATTTGCGCAGACTGATGGGCCGCAGATCACCGTTATCTTCTCTTAGTATTCATGAGAAACATACCAACTTGAGTACATGTCGCTTATAACATTCTAGTGAACTATATTTTCGCCTACATTGCTAGTATTGTTCTCGAGTGGAGTGTAGCCACCGAAGCGTGCCTAAATACTGACAGTGACAAATTCCGAATGCACATAACCTGTGCAATTTGCTCCTGTGATCTAGGTAATTTTACCAGGCGGAAACAGCCAACTCCTGTCATTCGTCGAAGCTCTGTGGAAGCTTCTACAGAGTGCAGGTCTGCAAATTTAAATTATCTTCGGTTTAAATGCCTAAAATGCAAATGACCAGCCATGGATGTCTAACAACACGGCGCTGTTCTCGTGCCCTCAAGTTCAAAGAAACGATGACGAAGAAGAAGCGATCGCTACGCTAGAGGCGAGAAGGATAAGAAGAAATGGCGTATCTGCACTCAGCTTCCGAGGAAATCGCCCCCACCAACAGCCAAGGCAAGCCAGTGGTCTACAGGGAGCATCTCCCCGAGGTAGGCTACTATGCCGAGCTGAGGAACAGCACGAATCCATTGAGCGAAAAATTTAGCCATGAGCCGCCTTCCAGCTGGGCCCCTTATGATCACTTTGAAGACCCATTTTTGGGTGAAGTGTCCGAAGCCCGACATTTTCATGGATCCGACGAAGACAGCGATGGTAGCATCTACCGCTCTTCGAAACGCCGTCACCGTAAGGGCAAACGGAAGAAGGGCAGCGCTACTAAATCAAGTTCGGGCCGTAGAAGAAGCAGCCGAAAACTCAAGAAGGTTGCCAGTGGCTGGACCGAACTGTTCTCTACAATCTCCGAACAACCCACAATGGAAGAAGCCGAGCAGGACAAGTACATATTTACGACGCGCCTAAACACATCGACTCGCATGTTTGGGACATCCGAAGCAGCAGAGGATTCATCGACTGGCACAGCGCTCCCAGAACCTGACGCAACTCTGGTTTGTTCATCGAGCGAAGTAGTTGCACTGTACCCCACAGAACCCACGCCTGTTGTAGGCCTGTTTCCTGAAGCGTCCTTTGCACGATCAGGGGCAATCGAAATAGTAGACAGCAATTGGAATCAAATTTGTCGTGACAAGCTTGACAAAGAGCACGAGGTCTTCCTTGACGTCGTTCATGAAAAGGAAATGCCGCCAACGCCGACTAACCTTTCCGGTGCGCAGACAGTTTTCCACTGTGGTAGTCTGGAGCCGGCGCTCTGGTCTGAACGCGAGGAACAGGGAGAGCAAGACATTTTAACAGACATAGCCACCACTCTTGCAAGCTATGACTACGGTGCCACAGTGGGAGTTTCAGTGCCGATGCCACCGGGGAGGGAGCCTGAAATACATTATGATAAAGCTCCCCCCAAGAAGATACGAGAGGAATTCCTTCGACCACCGACTGCACTAAAGACGCTTGTTCAAGTTGAAAGAGTGGGGCACCCAGATCGAAACTGCGTACTTGTTCTTGCCGTGGGGCTCCTTGTCACAGTGTTTATTGTGGCTAGCTCATTCTCCGGAGGTGCTAGGTTTCCCTGGGGTCTGCTCGCTCACCGGTCTTCCGGTAAATTCGTTAACGCCGCGCTGGATGTGCACGGGGTGAACTACACCTCAAAACCCTGTTTAACCTCCGCGGCTGATAGGCCGACTACGGCAGGATCACCACGAGTGAACAGAACGGTGTCCTCCATGGTTATCGTCAAATCTTCGCCATTTTTCGTTGTGTCCTCCTCCGCAGTATCCGAAAATATGAGTTCCATTGGGAGCAAGAAGCACGTCACGCACCTGACGACCGATCCGTCGTATTGGGCAAACGAAGAAAGACAGCGCCCATAAAAGTGCTTGTCAATTAGTTCCTGTTCGGACATTATGAAACTGGCTTGCAGGGAGAATCCCTGACCGAAGCAAAAGAAGACTTCATTTGGAGGAAAACGGGTCTATTGCCAGAACTTGCCCAACAACTAATATTAGAGAAAAAATGTATTAGTACTACTGTACTAGCCATTTACGTGAGATATAGGACGGATGGTTAATTATTGTAAACGAAACAGTGAAATTATAAAGTACATCCTAGTGCACAAATACGTGGCTTGATATACATTTCTGCTTCTGCAAATCTTATTGCATATTATACGGGCTGTGCAACGACACCAGAAATATTTTACAATGAGACATGTGCCACTGCGGACAATACGGTATACCATTCTGTTTAATAATGCTCATCTAACTTGTCAGAAAGGTGATGCATTATTAAATTCCAAGTCGACGCATCTACTCCAGAAAGTGGAGGTTGCTTAAATTGCGTTTGTTTACTTGACACAATTAGCCACTATTTCTCTTCTCATGGCTACAAGCGGCTTCGAGAAGAGCAGAAGGCGGTAATCCAAAGCACTGTATTCTGTCCTTATTACCGTGGTTTGAATTGAGGAATTGATACAAGCTTTGAAAAGAAAAATAATGTATGCACCTAACATTTAAAGATAAGCAGAAAGTACAATAGGTGAGGGAACAAATTCAAGTTAATATTTCCGAAAATATGAGGAAATGGGCATGGGCACACAGAAGAAAATCTAATTGGTGGTCGCAATAAGAGTAACTGAATGGATTCTAAACTACATATCAAAATTCATAAATAAGGATATGAATCCCTTCTGCCGGTTTTGCGGGGAGAAAGACAACTTCAAGCATGTGATCTGGGCGGGCAAAGCACATAAGCCTCCCTCGGAACTCTTGCCTGATCCCTCTAAAGAAGCTTGGAACAAGCTAAGGTCCAGCGATGACCTTGGCATTCATTTCAAGGCCGTCGAATGTGCTGGCGTTGCCAAAAGTCTCCACGGCCTGCGGCACGCTAGCTGACTTCCCCTATTCCTCCCACTTATTGTGAATAAAGTTTTATCAGTCTCAGCCTCAGGAGACGGCCAACGTGACAGGGGCAGGCAGAAGGTTAGGTTATCGAATGAGACGGCGACATTTGCGGAAATTAAGTGGATATGTTTGAAACAAGACCGAGTTAATTGAAAGGATATGAAAGTCGCCTTCGCCTTGCAATGGATGTAGTCCGGCTGATGTTGAAATGGAGGATTAAAAACGAAAGTGAAGGGAATCAGGCAATGATTGGATCCAAGGAATTTTCTTCTCGCTTAGTGCCTGCCTGTTTTTGTTCCGTGTGCTGCGGTATGTGTGAAAGCAAAGAGAGTGTGCCCTTCTGCAGCTATGCACCAAAATTCGGAAGCTTTTTTTGCACGATGACTAGATGTAGTCCTCAGAGCTCCAAATATCATCACGGGGCGTAGTCAGGCTGTTGATTATTAGTAACATTGTGGTGTCCTTGCAGTTCGTAAGGGTGTATACTGCTTAGCGAAGAGCTAGTGATTATCCTCCTCATGAACATGCATTGCATTGCAAATGATGCATGAAAAGTGTGCTTTTTATGACCAGCCATGTATTTTGACACGAGTGTTACTGACTAGCAGGAATGACTTGGCAGTGAGGCTTTCAAAGCAGTAGCATTAAACCTCCCATGTTACAAAACTCCGCCTGTCCGTCAGCATGAGGCATTGGTTGACAAGTGAAGGCATTTGCGACGAGGCATTGGTGACAGTTCGGAAAGAAAGGAAACCTCTCTCCATTTTCCACGAAGGGGAGGAACGAAAGTTTGATGGGGAAGATTAAGTGTGCGCGAGAGGGAGGCAATAAAATGTCTCGGGTCCATACCTTGGAGCGTTTAGAAACAGTTCTAAGACACGAAAAGTTATGCTGCACGCAATGCGTTCGAAGGATTATAAATTGAAGTCTCAGATAATGTCAAAATTGGAAGCGGAGTTCTGCTTACAGAAACCATTTATACAGAGGGATTATTGTCAGTTAGACTAAATTTTTGGAACCTTTTTTTGTCTGAAGGAACCCCAGAGGCCATTAGTAAGGGCCAAAAAAAAAACGGCACTCCGTTCCCTTCCCCCAAACCTTACCGCCACCACCACCAATCCAATTCAGGCAATGTTGCTTGCGTATGGACCCCATCAGGTCTTCGCTCTCTTTTCATTTTTACAGCATCTTTGTTTTCTAGAGTTTGGCAACCAGTGTTTCCTTACATGCCAGCATCTCACTCCAATAGATCAAAGCCCGTCACATGGTCGCGTTGCTTCAGATGAAACGCGTGCAGAACATATTCCCAGTGTCATCACCTAAAGCGGTTAACTTGGAAAGACATATACTTAAAGGGTTGTTCAATATTAAAATTACTGAGTAAAAAACAAAACAAAATATGATATTCGCGCGAATAAATAAATGAGATGGTTTTATTTCTTTTGTAAGAAAGGAAGTACCTTTTTGCAGTAAATATACGGTGATCGTTCTTTAGCAGCTTCTTTTGCTCTTTTAAGCCTGGTGGAAGGCTTCAGACTATGGGCTTACATGGGCGTGGCTAAGAAAAGAAGACTATTGAGTTTTGCTTGCAAGAAAGGGGCGATTCAGGGTTGTCTTCGTCTTGCTACTTTCTGCGAACAACGTAAATGTGCGTAATTTTTCAGATGCTACTGAACGTTATTTTGTTGGTTGTGGTAAAAAAGCTTGTATAGTGCACGGCTTCTCGGGTTGTCGGAAAGGTTCTTCGACGGTGCGTCTTCATCCAGGAGATGAAGAAGCGAAACTTTGTCTCATTCACGTGTTCGTAAGAGACGAACAAGGGGGAGGGGGATTTGAGAAAAAGCATGAATTATTGAGGTGTCTGGTATGTTGGAACAAGTAATAATTGAAGTCACCAATTTCTATGACCATTACAAGACATGACTTGCAAAAGATGAGGACGTGCTTAGTGTCATGACGAAGTCATTTGACCAGACTTACTTCTAAAAATAGCGGAGTAGTGTGTACTAATGAGTAATTGATCACACCGGCAATTCAATGCGACAGTCTCATGACGACGATTTCGTGCATCTAGTGAATACGTCATTAGTGTATGTCAAACTTATACAATGTAGTTCACGTGAGTTCTCGGGAAAATGGAATGGTATGTCGGAAATAAAAAGGTGATGGCAGCATCAAGTCCCATAACAAGAATGATTTTCAGCTAGGTCCCGCATAGAATAAACGTCGTGCGCCATTTATCTAGACACTATCCACTATCCTTCACTGCTTTGCACGCTCGTTTCTACCTGGTAGCAATGCTTATATAGCCATGCATGTGCCCGCAGGGGTCTTGACTTCACTGAAGGTTTTTTGCCTGTAGCTTTGCACTTAACATATTAAAAAATAATAATAATTTATTCTTCTTCCTTTAATCTTTGGTCTGTGTTTGTTCTGTCTGTGCACGTATTTTATTGCACAAAGCCTAGCTGCGGGCAGAAATCGAGAAAGCGGAGAGAGATCAGCGATTTTCCAGGAGAAGACTTTGGCCGGGAATGTAGAGTCCCAGCATTCCTGAGAAGATACCCGGCCACTTTATAGGACACCTATCTGGCGGCGGCTTAAGTGAGCACGGGCGGCGCATCCGCACACTCTTGAATCGGACGGAGTCGTATTCCTTCCCTCTTTTGTCCCTAGACCGACTTCATGCGAACTTTCATTACCTCCCTGGAGGAGCGGAGAGGGGAAGGGGGGGGGGGGGGGGGGAGGGCAATTCAAGAGGGTAATTGAGATTCAGAGCGACGCTGGAAAGGCTGGCACAGCGCGAAGAAGGGGCGGCGGCGACGGCACGGATACGATTGATTGCCCAGTCCAAATTCGAGCGCTCACCGCGTCGATTCCAGCGAAGCCAACTGTTCGACCTCCTTGTCGTTTCTGACTCTCGTATGTTCCTCGGCGCAAGACATCCAACGGGCCGAGTGAAATAAGGAGAATCGGCGCCACTCTCGAAGGCATCCGCACTGCCGCGCTTACTCCTACCCGATGAGAAAGAACAAATGCAACACATTGCTTTTCAGTTCCTTAAGGTACAGGGCACATGGCGATGTGATTCCGATTGGCAGCTTTTCTTTCTTTCACATTCTCTATACTCTCGCGTCACCTTTCTCGCCACTTCCACATTCGTGACGCTTGAGAGGACTTCACTCACGCCACCTCCCTTTTACCCCACCCCCTCCCTCCCGTATTTTTATTGCTATCGGTTTGTCGTTTTGCAGATGTGTCGGCATCGAGATTCCCAAAATACCTCACTTCCAGATGTTGGTTTGTTCTTTGGCTTCTCTGCGTTCCGTTAGTTCTGGGAGTCGGACGAATGCGAGCTCTTTTCTCAGAGAGCTTGGCTCAGGCGTATGTTACGACGGCGGCTGGCAGCCACAAGACGAAGACAATATTTTTTTTTCCTCTCAGGCGGTCTGTCTACATAAAAGACAAAATACACATGAGGAACCAATAAGCTGTAGATGGGTCGACGGTTTGTGGGACGCGATGAGACTATAGGTCAATTTCGAATCAACAGCAGCTACAAAACTATGTAGCATTTTGGGAGTGGCTCAGGAACAGTCTGGAATATTGGATATCGGGTCAAGCACGCTACTCCTACGTCATGCAAGCATTTTCGCATCGCTTGGTTAAAGCAGTCTTTAAGTCAATGTCAGGTGGTCTTTACCATAACATCGTAGGTGCGCGACCATAGAACGGGGTACAGCCTGCGTCATAGACCATCCTACACGTGTCTGAACTGTTTGTGCCTCGTTTCCCGGGTTGTAGCATGGATACAAACTCTGGCGCATTCGGAGTGCCTGACGAAGGCTATCATCGTGTTCGACAGCGAGAACAGCAGCGGGAAAGGTGACGGCGACACTCGGAGTATACCAATCGTACGGACGCGTCTCAAAAGAACAAAGGCAAGCGATGCTACGGCGTGATTTTATGCGATTCGTTATGCTAAATCACCTGATATTTGTCCGTTAGACGTACTCGCGAGATTTAGATTCAAAGTGAATATATTGCGGCTGCGATATATGTCCGTTAGACGTACTCGCGAGATTCTGTGACATTCCGCGAGTCGTGTCAGCGAGAAGTGTCAGTGAGACTTCGCAATAGGTTCGGATGTCAGCCTAATTTCCTGGGTAACGACGTCGCAATAGCTTCTGAGTACGAAGCCAAAGAAAACAAAAAAAAATTATAGTGCGCACATATACATGCAAGGTGGAGGAAGAAGAGAAGAGGTAGACATAAGAGGAAGAAAAGAAAAAGGAGGAATAGCTTTTGCCATTAAGCTCTTGAACGAAGTTAAGAGCATTCTGTACTTTTTTTTTTCAGTTTTTTTCGGTTCAGTACCCGGAAATCCAGTGTTCGCAGTAGCTCTCGAAGACTGAGCATGCGTGTCCTCGTAGTAGGCACCTGATTCGGCTCGAAAGGCTACGGGGTCAATTCCTGCTGTCGGTCGCCTGTTCACCGATCTTCTCGAATGTGCACAAGCTATCGTACGGCCTAGTGCTCGGCTTCTCAGAGTGGATGACTTGAGGAAGGAGCCAACATATTCAAATACGCTCACTGTGGGTTTAAAACAGGCCACGCTGAAAAGAAAAATGGGATGAGTGGGTTTTACCTTAGGTTGTTGATTGAGTTGTTTTTATTTCGCAAAACCCATTGACCTGTCAATGCAGCAGTTTTAGTCCAGGACCCTTTTCCAGAGCACTTGACCCCAAAGAACCGAGGGGAATCTTGTAAACATTGGAAAACCCGTGTATATGTGGGCGGCAGTGGGGATTGAATCCATCACCTCAGAACACGAAAAAGTTTCTGTGCCTAAATATCACCATAGGCATGTACTGGGTTGTAAATTCCACCCACTTAGACTTCAGACAGTGGCGTGTTGGAGTCCTTCGCCAAGCCATCGCCGGTTGCATGTCTCGAGAAAAGAGGTGGCGCCTTCAAAAGCCATCACTGTGGGTTTTGAACAAACAGGACGAAATGGCTTTATAGCACGAAACCGAATTAAGCTGTTTATGGCGGAACAAAGCAGTATCCTATCTCCTCAACGCCTCAAACACAAGGTCTTCACACAAGGTGAAGTCAAATAGCTATTTACCAAGCAATTATTAGCTAAGCTGAGCACCAGGATAGGAAAAATATTCTACCTATTGTATCATTGATAGGTACTCGTCGGCACTGTGGATTGAAAACCTCACCTGTTGCATCCGAAGTGAGTGCTCAAACCATCAGTCCAGGCAAGGAGCGCGAGTATTGAGCGCTGATAGTTTCGTCTTCTCCGGCCTCGGAAGACACTTTAGTTCAGCAATGCCGCCTTTGTCCTTAGTGAGTACGGAAGGCCTACCAGTTTTGTGATGACTCATTTTAAAGCGAATGATTTACTGGCCTTATTGAGCCAAGGTCATCGGCGCCGCAGCATGACTTCAAATGCGGCATTCGGTGCCGGCGGCGCTCACTTCGTCTGCTGCTGCTTCGCCTACTTCGCACACTCGCTGTTTCTTCTTCACACACCTGGAAAACTTTATTCGTACCAATACATATCTCCACAAATTACAACGCGGTCTGACACAATGCCTACAACCTTTCAATTCCCTGCTTACCCTTTCCCTCCACCGCCACCGCTGCACTTCTTGCTCGCCTCCTGGGACATCCCCCTTTAAAATTCCCTCGACCCATTCGGGTCGTCTGGGCCAGTTAGTGGTCTCAATGGGGTTCACACAATGCCCTGGATGAGTCGCGGGCTGGAATCAGTGCGTCGGCTGCGTTTCCTTGACGTTCGCAAACAGCGGTAAGGGAGTTAACCCACAGCAGAAAACCGTGTCTGACCATGCTTAATCGAGCTCCCACTCTGTAATCTAGGGTATTTATATCAATCTACTCTGGCTCATACACACAGCATAACCAAGCATAACAAAAGTTTTTCTTGCATTACCAGGCTTAGCCGAGCTTAGCTTGGCATTTTTTTCCGCTTCCATAAAACACAGAGATATCACATGCATACGGATAAAGCAAAAGCAAGAGCGCCGAAATAAAAAGGTGCTCAAAACCATTCACTCTCAACCAGATGTGCAGGCTTCGTGTCTTTGGCATTCGGCTGCTGATCCCAAGGTCACTGTTTCACTCCTGGCTGCTGTGGGTGTGTTTTAATGGTGGCGAGATACAAAACTAAAAGCGCCCATGCTCTGTGCGATGCGAAGAAATGGTAAGGGACCTTTGAAAGCCCAATAATTCTAATCTTATCTACTATGTTATTCCTCGTAGCCTGCATGGAATTTCACGGCTTTAAACCCTACAATTTTTCATTTAGACGTTTCCCTTCATGCTCCATATAAAGTTATTGTCATGGCAACCTAGTTTCTACGTAAGGATCACACTCAGCTGTTCGAATGTCATATGGCCTCCCTTAAAAGCGTGCTCGAACTCTTGTTCATCTAGAATGTCGATCTATCGTTGGAAAACCAAAACCTATGGCGCTCCAATTACACAATTACACTCATCCCTTAGACCCGCAAACAAAAATAGTAGTGTCGACAAGATGAATGGCCCGGCCTGCGTTTCAGCCACTGATTTCCAGATTTCTCGAACAGCGCTGTATTCTTCAGAGCTTTAAGTGCGTGGTTACACAAAGAGCATTGCAGTAGCCCGATTTTGCCAATCTTCAAGGAATTGTCGTGCACTAATTATTAAATATAAACACCAAGATATCATGAGATTCCCCTTTATTGCTGTGCGCGGAGGTGCGGTGCGAATTTAAGCAAATACTAAAAATTTCAAATTGCTAAATTGCCAGATGGTCACCCATATAATATTGAGTGCACACGACACCTAGATAATTCTCAACAGTTGTATTGAGTGGGGAAGCAGTCTCTTGTTTGCACATACAAGCACAGTAAACACAGACCGGCCGTCGCTTATATGATTACACTCGGGCCCCGTTGATACGGACACACCAGTTCCTGGTCAAAACTGTCCGTAATATCACCTTTCAGAGTGACTAATCTCGATAAACAATATTCAGAAAAAAGTAGCTATGATTAAGGCCTCCTTTGTGGTGACCACATCCAAGCCTAGCTAGCATATTCTGCTGGTGTAAGTCTCCACATTCAGAACAACATATCGAAACACTTGGAACTGTTCACCTGGGCACCCGAAACTGTTACAAACTTCTCAGTTAACAATTTATTTCACGCTAGGCCTCTCTTTGCAGAGAAAAAGCGTCCACATAAGCCTATACGCCTCGTGCGCTGGTATGAGGGCGCTACCACTCCCGAACATCGAGCACCATCTACCGCACAGCCGGTCGCATTCCGTCTGTTCCGCCTCCAGCACGCATTTCGAGAATGGCAGCGCAAAGCGGCAGTCGCGTGCTGTTTTGCGGCTTCAGGCCAATAGAAAACGTGGATGCGTTTTTCAAAGGTGCCAGTGTGCAACTTGGCAAAGATTTGTATACTTCTCAGCACGTTTACGGCGTTCGCGAAGAAATTTCCAGCGCCGTGGGGCCGTCACACGTAATCGGAAAATGCGTGGCCGAAATGAAGAGCGTCGACTACGACGTGCGGCTAGAGGTAAGCACCTCGTTTTAGTTAACAAGTGCAGACGTGTCTGATCTCTTATTGTGGTTCCTTAGGTTTCGGGAGGTGATCGGAAGATTGTGAGAGCCACCTGCACCTGCAAGGCGGGGCGTGAAGGCTGGTGCAAGCACGCTGCTGCGTTGGCTGTTTATATTAACAGCCACCACCATACGTCGTGCACGGACCTGCCATGTGCGTGGAATAGGCAATCATCTCGGCCGAATCTCGACACGAAGAAGTTGATTAAGGATCTATTTTCACGTAAGAGCAATACTGATGTGTACAATCCTTGCCAGGTCAATAATTTAGCGCGTTTTCAAAAATGTTTACCTAGGACGCCCACTGCCAGCGCCGGTACTGCAACCACTCGACCCGGCCGTCGTTCACGCGCAATTTCCGGGCCTCAATTCGACATTCAGGCATGTCCTTGATCACGAAACCCGTGCTTTACAAGGTTGAGGAACACCACCCTCAGCTGCGGTTGAGGAGACAGCAGAAGCAGAGTCAAACGCTCAGCTGATAAATGCTATTCTAAATAACAAGCGACAGCGATTCACCGCGTTTAGGGTGCTGTCCATATCACCCCTAAAGCTGGAAAGGTGCAACAGGCTAAGAGCAGTGTCCACAAACGAAAAAGCCTTTTATGAGAGGTTTGTGCAAAAAAATCTCGATGAAATCATCGAGATTGCCTTGATAACCCAGGGCCAAGCTGCTGTACAGAGGTTTGTTATTACTTTACACTTAATCTGCGACATCGGGTTGCATGCACAGGCCTGTACTAATACTATGCATGCTTTATAGCAGGTGGCATCTAGAACGACAGCTCCGAGTAACCAGCTCCGAAGCTCACAGAATAAAGACAAGGCAGAGCGAGTTTGAAGCCCTGGCAGACAGCCTTGTTAGGAGGAGAATTTTCTCAACTGCTGCTACTTCATATGGTAAGGAACAGCGTGCAAGATATTTTAGCACCTCACATGGCATACTATTTGTGCTAGTGTAGCTTTAGTAGTACAGACGAAGAAAGATGCTGTGACTGCATGAAATGCGTGCTCCCTGGCTTTCTGAATGAATTTGAAAAGTATAGTCATTAACTTTTGCATTCACCTTCAAAAGAAGCAGCCCAAATTTCAGCCAGAAATAGTGTCATGGCATTGTTTCTGTGTTACTGTATCGGCATGCACTTCAATATAAGGACTTCTGTCAATTTTTGCTCCCCATAGGCAAACAAATGGAACCCCTGGCACGTGCAGAGCTATCAGCATTACTACAAACTACCATCCATGAGGTGCTTTGAACATTGTGCTAGATTTATTACCAGTTGCATCCACATTTCCACCTTTTAAGTAATCACATCTTTATTTCTGGCAGGTGGGACTTATCATCCACCCTGAACAGCCATGGTTGTGCTGCAGCCCGGATGGTGTTATCCAATCCAATGATGCCATCCAACTCATTGAAATCAAATGCCCATTTTCTTTGAAAGATCATGTCCTTCTTGACCATGAGAATGAGGTTAGCCATATACCATACGTACATTATGTTAATGGCAAGCTAGCAGTTAGAAAAACACACCAGTATTACACTCAAGTCATGATAATGTTATATATTTTGGGGATAAAAGAGTGTCTTCTTTTTGTGTACTCTTCTAAACGCAGTGTGAGCGTAGTAGTCGAAAGGGGTGATGCTTTCTTGGCAGAGTTTATCCCAAAGCTCGAAAGCTTTTACTTCTTGCACTTGCTGAAACGACTAGCAAGACAAGGACCATAAACTTCTATGCACCCTGAAATTTTAAACAGTAGTGTGTGCTGTAAATAGTGCCAATGTGAATGACAATTTCTTCTCAAGAGCCAGGTATGGTGCAATAAAATCATGTATTCTGTATTGTTATAGTAAAGCGAAGTGCATTGTCATAGTAAAGCAAACATGCATCACAGCATATACCCCTGCATGATATCCCCACAGAGTCAAGACAAAACACAGTACGCCCAAGTGGACTAGATGTAACCAAGCAATACAACAGCACAGGTCGAAGCTCAATGAAAAGCATCGCACCCCATCACAATTCAACAGAGCATAAAGCAGGATTACAACAGCCGCAACTCGGCATTACAATATACACACTTCAATAACCCCAGGTAGTCGAAATTTCCGAAGTCCTCTGCTACGGCGTCTCTCATTGCCTGAGTCGCTTTGGGACGTTAAACCCCACAAACAAACCAACCAATAAATATGGCCAGTTTTGTTTCTGAGCTTAACTTTCCTACACTAAGTCGCTCACAGAGATAAGCCACAAAAAAAAAGTCGAGCAAAAAAATTAAATGTATATTTTGCATGTGGGGGTGTACAATAAAGTTGAAATAAGAAAAACTTATGGATTGCTTTGGCTGGCATGAAAACATATGTACATGGACATGACATAGCTTGACATATTGGTTCAAAAGAAGTGCTTGCCTAATGATGTGCACATATACACCAAACTGGAATTCATCATCTGTTCTACAGACAACAACACCATTTGTCAAGGACTGCAAGTGACAAACACATCAGCTAGGAAATAGGTGAAACCAAGGCTCCATCTACGTGTGCTAGCATAAAACAAAATTACACAGTATTCGTTTCATTCATAACAAGGTGATTAAAAGCAGTGTACTAAACTGATTCACTGAATGTACTCAGGAAATTTGGTTGAACCCTTAGTAGGAAGCATCGTACACAACATATAAAAACTCACAGCTCAAGAACAAAGTTTTTGCTGGGTCTCGAGCAACATCAGGATGGAAGGTACCGAAAGAGCTGATGCACGTGCCGCAATATCCCGGACTACTGAAATTACTGAATACCCCGTAAAGACAGCATGAGTCAATACACAATAAATTGAATTGAGCAACAGACCATTTCATGAAGCCCAACTTAGGAGAATAGAAGTCATGCAAGCACCAAGAGCATTTTATTGAAATAACCTTATGCCACCTAAACATTGGTCACAAACACCTGGCACGCTTGTTGCTGACTAACCCCTTCAGTGAAATGAAACTGAATGGAAACCACTAATGAATTTCTTAACCTCATGGCGCGTGATAGACTCAGTTTCTTATCGCCAGTAATTAACACACAATTATAACAGGCTAAAGGGAAGTAACAAGGCATAACGTAAAAAAGCAATGTCTGGTGCATACAAATTTTTTAACTGTAGTTATTCGCATTAACCTGGCCTTGTTATCAAGCAACTACTGCATAAGCTACCTATAACAAAACTCCATGACTATGTAGCGTATGTGTAGCACCTCCTTTCACAAAGCCTTTCTTCCTATTGGGCATGTACACTGTTGCAACTTGCGGTGTTCAAGACATGGGCACAAAAAATTGAACGTCATTGGTCGTCCACAGCCTCCTGCACATTTATAATTGGTGGTTGAAGGTTCACAAGTATACAGCACATCCGCATTATTTCACTCATGTAGGGAATGAGATCAATTGTCACTCGGCAATTTACAATGTTAAACAATTTGAGTCTCTGGATAACTCTTTCCACATGGACCCGCACTTGAGCAATATTATATGTCGCCTGGAGTTCTTCAAAGGAAAACTGTGCATTTGCTTTTGAAAATGGAGGCAGAACCACAATGCCACTCTGACTCTCTGTCGGTGCCCGTATTCCAGGGAAGCCTTTGTCATCTAGCACGACATCTCCAGGCTCTATCCGGTCCAGAAATCCTGAATCTATTGTAATGTAAGTGTCTGAAGCACGGCCTCCATAGGCTTGAGACACAAAAGTAACAGTTCCATTTGGCAATACACCAATCAAAAATTTTAAAGTGTAGCCACCTTTATAATGAGAAAAAAGAGCGCGCCTCTGTTCCACGGTGGCTGGCTCTTCTGTCCTTATTTCTGTACAATCAATGATGTATCGGCATCGTGGGTAGTGCAGCCTAAAACAAGCAGGCATTGTTGCCTGAACAACTTCAAGCGATGGGGATGGTATCCATCTCTCCATTGCAGTTACCAGGTTGCTTAAAATAAAAAAAAATATCCGGCTAACGGTGGTACGATGGAGCCCGAAAAGCAACGCAATGCTGGCGAAAGAGACTCCTAGCTTCATTTTCATTAAGAGTATTGTCAGTTTCTGCGAAATTGGCACGTCAACCTCTCTCACAATGATATACAAAAGGGTCGAAGGAAAGCCAGAGTCAAATCATTGGAAAAACAATTGTCTAAAGACGCGGAAGCTGTCTACGTGGACATAGGAGCTTACGGCGAACCTGGCAAGTTCACAATAGCTGCAGTTGACCACAAGAAGAGGCCAATTATTCAGGCTTCAATCTATGCCAAGGATCCTGCGGAAGCGGAATCACTGGCAATAGCCATCACCATAAAAACACAAGACAACCAAAATAAGTCATCACACGTAGTGACGGACTCCCAACCAGCCTGCAGGGACTACCTGGCCGGAAAACCTCACAAAAGAGCGTGTGCAATATTACGTTCCATCTCCCAGACGTACACAATTACATGGACACCTGGACACGAAGGCCTAGAAGGAAATGAGGTAGCGAATGATCTAGCCCGAGCTCTCACAAACCGGGCGGATCCCCATTCCTAGCTCACCCCTCTCCTAGGACCCTACGGCGACAGGCTGGAACACCTGCGGTTAGAAAGAAGAATTTTCTCACCACCACACAAACACCTTCCTTCCTCGGACGCTATAGACTGGAGAAAAATACAAACAAACACATTCCCTGATCTTCAAATTTTAAATAAGATAAGCCCAACAAAATACACGAGTTACTGTCCTTGGTGCGGTGCAAGCCCGACACTCTTTCACATCTCTTGGGAATGCCAGGACAAACCTGACCCAACGTTAATAGTGCCATGCCCGACACACGAGCAGTGGGAGGCGGCCCTGACCAGCGACAACCTGGACCAGCAAGCCTGGATTATCCAGCTAGTCCGCAAGTCAGCTGCTGCCAGCGGAGCCCTGGACTAGGGGCACCGACCACCCAGCTCCTGCGAATATTTACTGATTATATGCTCATTAAAAGTTTTCTCTCTCTCTCTCTCTCACAATGATAGATGACAGCACCGACATTAACAAAGCAAATACATTCACGCTCACACCACACAATTCTCTAAAGGCATCCTGTCATTTGATAAGACTGTGACATCCAAGAAATGCGCATATTCTCTCGTCTGGTCCAGAGGCAGTAGACACTTTCCAGGTGTCAGCCTGTGTACTGCAATCAACTGTGTCACTAGGCGAGACTTGTGTTGAAGCTGAGCCTTGTGACACCACAGATAGAAACAGTGTGCAGGGGCCTTTGCAAGAGTCTTCATCAGTCTGAGTCATCTGGAAAGATGCATGTAGAAGGCTACCATTAGTGGCATTATGCATGGCAATATTAGTTCTCACCAGTAGCCACCAATGAAGGCATTCCCCGGTGAGCAGGACAAGAACTCTTCTGATACAGTAAAATACATCATTCGCGTGTAGCCCTAGCAGATGACATCTAAACGCAGTCACAATTGAACCAACTTGCTCTCTACATAGCTGTGGTAGCTTTAAAGGCTGTCCTTGTTGTAAGACATATCACAGGTCTTTGCATAATCTCAAGTGAAACATTCCTTTTTACCATGATCTACATATATATATTTGTCAGGTGTACCACGATATTACAATTTTTTTTTTCAAATGTTTATTTGCGTCAATATTTTGGCGCATGCTGTTCCTATGTCCTTACCGGAATGTTTGAATTATTTATATTATTCCTTACAGTATTACTGTATATTATTTTTTCTGCGCGAAAACTACAAAATACTGTATTACACTACTTACTGTAACGTCCACGCGGACGAATATTATATATATATATATATATATATATATATATATATATATATATAATAAATTTTGCTCACCACAGATGCACAAAAGGATTCCATAGGTAGCGGTGGTTCTTCAACACAACTGCGCGGAGAGCCAGTGGGAGAATCTTGCATTTCACTGCCTTCATCTTGGATAGTCGGCACAGAAAGTGACTGGCTTCATCGCTGAAATCTAAGAAATTTTAGAAGGCAAGCACGTTATTAGTGGACTACAAATCACAAGCTGCAAATGCAACGCACAATCAAAACAAAACTTAGCAGCGTAAGGCAATGAAAAAAAATATCTAACTAGTACCGCGTCAGAACTTAAACGCAATATCACTAGCCTTTCTGTACAGCTCACCTGTCGAATCTTTCCAGTTTTGATTCAGATGACACGCCGTCACCCTTTCCGTAGCCCGAGGGAAATATGCTTGGCACGTAAGCGGAGTGACTGGCGATGGTGCTTCGGCGATTTCCAACGAAATGGGTGCTACAGATGCGTGTTCGGCCTCGCACCGGTTGCCAAAGCTCCCCATCCGGGCTGGTGAAAACAAAGAATGCGACCACATTGCAATTTGTACTCAAAATGCGAAAAAAATTCCCCCTCCAAAACAAATTTTGCCATTGTTTACCTTGCACGCCGCACTGCTCTGACCCAGCGTTCTCTCCTCTCGGTCTCGTAAGATTTCCACGGAAATCGATAGAACTCTGCTATGGGTTGTTTCCCGGCAGTATTGGCGTAGCTGTTGTGGCATCCATATACGCAGAAGTGCTATGGTCTTTCCAGTTGTGATGTATGGATGCGAGAGTTGGACTGTGAAAAATGCTGACCGCCGAAGCATTGACGCGTTTGAATTGTGGTGCTGGCGAAGACTCTTAAGAGTTCCTTGGACTGCCAGAAGATCAAATCAGTCGATATTGCCAACCATAAACCCTGACTGCTCATTGGAGGGTCAAATTCTAAAGTTAAAGCTCAGCTACTTTGGTCATCTGGTGAGAAGAGAGGAGTCGCTGGAGAAAGATTTGATGCTGGGAAAGGTTGAGGGTCGCCGGAGAAGGGGTAGGCAGCGAACGCGATGGTTAGATGGCATTCTCGAGGCATTGCAGATGAAGCTATGTGATGTTAAGAAGATAGTGAGAGACCGGAAAGCGTGGCGTGACATGGTCCATAGGGTCACGAAGAGTCGGACACGACTGAACGCCTGAACTTAACTGACACGAAAGTGACTTTTTTTCGCCTAGAACTCGCGGCTGCAGCACGCTGCGCCATAGCGAAGACGGAATGACGGTGCGGCGGGACGCCAGCGGGAACAGACGCTTTTTGCGGCTGCTCTTAGTAGAGGGCGCTACGTGTACGCTTGAAACGGCAGCGCACGAGGCGTATACTTGGAGCTCACTGTCCAAGGAATGGAAACCTCGTTTGGCACTACTCTGCAGAATGCTCACACTATAGTAGTTCTGCGTAGGGTACCCGCGAACCGAAGTGGTGATAACGACACTTCTGTTTGACAAACAAAGAGATGGATACTGGTTGTCAAACAGAACGATTCACAATCAAGCAGATAGAGCAATTAGTGTAGCAAAGACGTATTTTCTCGTAGACAAGACAGTTGAAATTACCATGTTGAAAAAAAAATTCAACATTATATTGTATCCCATAAGGTCAAAAGGTTTCGGGAGGTCAATTTTTATATTGCCCCACCGCGGCATTGTTTTCGCTGGTTATATAACCATATTTGATGGGCGGCTCCCAGATAGCGCCACGAGAAGGGTTAAACTCATGGCCTCCGAGATCAAGTGCGCCGTTGCACCGCAGCTGATCGCGGATGCCATAGCTATACCTGTGCCATTAGCCGCGGCGTCTTTAAAATGACGCCACATGTACAGACGAAACTTCAGCTTCCCCTGCCTTCGCACTGTAGCCGGTTTAGCAGAAATTTATTGTCATTCTTTAGCGAGACAAAACACAACACAGGCTCTCTGTCTTCCAAACGGCGTGAAAAGAAAGAAAAAGAATGTATAGGAGAACTCGAAAACTTCCAACGCGCGAAGGCCGGTGCATAGAAATGTCAGCACAGGAAGGCATGCATATTTCGCGCTCTGCCGTTCAACTGATCTATCTATCAGTGTCACTGGTGTGGCGTGGGAGCTTCCCAGGTGATGCCTAAGCTAAGGCACTGGAGGCATGACTGAATAGAGTCCTGAGAGAAGCAGTTTTGTAAAACAGGGCGCTTTGGAACGGGAAAAGGACAATCAGTTACAATTCCTTGGCGTGATAATTCCAATACAAAGGGGAGCCCTAAACATCAGTGTGTAGAGGAAGCCCACTCATACCGGCCGCTACTTAAATTTCAATTCAAACCACCCCGCTGCACACAGGGCCTCCATCGTCTCCTCTTTTCTGAGGAGAGCTGAGTGCATTTGCTCCTCCGAGGTGGAGAGAAAAGCGGAAAAGGCCGCCGTTTTCACCCATCTGAAGAAATATGGCTACACACGCGCCTTTATTCAACGCTCTTCCCGCCATCGAGCCAGCAGGACAAGACGGTTGGCAAGCACGGAAACGACGAAGCGCCCTCGCATTGTGCTCCCATACGTGGCGGGCACCAGTAAGGCGCTTGCACACAACCTGAGCAAGCTCGTCTCTGTGTCGCACAAACCTGCCTCAAACGTCGGCCGTTTTTACCGCTACCAAAGGAAGAAAGATAGCCAGGTGTTATTTATAAAATCCCTGCTCTGAGTGCCCCGCCTCGTATATCGGCGTAACGAAAAATCTCCGTCGGCGGATTTTACAGCACAACAATGACGTCTGGCAATTTAACTCGGAAACCAACCCCCTCGCCGAGCACTTCGAACGAACCGACCACAAAATCGCCTTGGAGAAGGTGAGCATACTTGAAGTGAAGACCAACCCTTTCAAAAGATGTCACGTTGAGTCGTGGTTCATCCGGCTGACAGCTGCAGCAGTGAACAGGAATCCGGGGACGCTACAATCCGCGTACACAATAGGAATGCTTCACGTGTTGAGAAAGGGGAAGCGTAGGCCGCTGCCTGCTACTGCGGGCCTCGAGCTTGAGTTGCCCATGAGGAAGAAACCGAGTTGGTCCCGAAACGTTGGGTTCTAATAAATAATTTGGTTGGTGATAATTGTTTCTCAAACTTTTGTTTCAAGTACGGAACCAGGCGGAGGTCCGCCAAAGATGTTCTCGTTCAAGTTAAATCCTAATTGGAGTTTATTCAAGGTCAGTAACTGCGTATCAGAAACGACGGAACCTATTACCAAAGTCGCTCACCCTATGATGACTGTTATCTGGCCATTTACATGTGTACTTGCTCACTCGATGATTTCCTCCGTTTCTCCTGTATTGCTAGTGTTAGCGGCAATACTTCCTCATTTTAGAGATAATTCAATTCCACGAAAACCTAAAAGAAATCAGAATAATCTGAAAACAATTCTGACCAAAATCGACAGGAATTTTTCATGAAAATTACCAGTGCGTGAATATATGATGGTGTCGCATCTGAGGAAAATAATTTCATTTCTTTATAAAGAAGGAAGAGGCCTTCGCCCTGCAGTGGGTATAGTCAGGCTGATTATTATTATTATTATTATTATTATTATTATTATTATTATTATTATTATTATTATTATTATTATTATTATTATTATTATTATTATTATTATTATTATTATTAATATTATTATTATTATTATTATTATTATTATTATTATTATTATTATTATTATTATTATTATTATTATTATTATTATATTTTGCACTGTGTCTGTAAATAATAATGCGTTAACGGTAACTCAATTTCCACCTCCCGCTTTTATATCCCCCTTGATAAATCACTGAGCACATCTACAGCCAGAATTAGTTTATATTCTTCTCGTCTTAATCGCGCATAATAACCCACAAAGAACGCTGAAGCGTGAAGCATGATGAGTTTTTTAGAATAATAATAATAATTTGTATTTCTTTCTCGCATACATACTGGAGTATATGAAGCGTGTCCCCCTCAACTTCTTTTTTATTTCTATCGAACAGCTCCACCGATGACATGTCTCAGAGGTCGAAGGCCGGCTCAAAGAAATAAAAGCTATCCTCTGTCCACTGCAGAAACATGTGGGATGTTTCATCTTCTTACATTATTTTCAATTTGAATTTTGTTGCACGTTCCCAACTGCAAAGAAATTTCCCGTTAAGACCAATACCCATTGTTATTTTTCTTCGGCGTTGTTAATAATGGTGTTCGTGCGTGTGACGGGGCAGACTGAAGGTTCATCTATCTTTATTAATCAGCCCTCGCACTCCACTGGAGAAACCCGATAAAAGGCGCATTAGTCAGCGCAGTCAGATGTGTCAGGAACGCGAGTTCATTTGTTTCGCCTATGAAAGACATTTCGCTTTTTTTCTTGCTGAGCAAAGGAGCGAAAGAAAACTGCACTGGAAGAAAAAATAATGCAATAAAATTATTCCGAGAGCACCGAGCTGTGCTGTACAGAAACTTGCGTTTCGTGACGGCGAATACGAGGCAACGATCAGCCTGAAAGCGCTCCGTCGAAGCATGACTGCCATGCGTTCAGAATCCTAGAAATAAAAAAATTGTTTGTGTCATGATTCTGAGTGCACTTTAACTGGGAAAAGAATTGCACCAAACTAATCAGACCACAAGAGAGAAGTTGAGACACAGGCGCTTGTTCTCTGCGTGG
Organism: Amblyomma maculatum; assembly: GCF_055883805.1. NCBI lineage: Eukaryota > Metazoa > Arthropoda > Arachnida > Ixodida > Ixodidae > Amblyomma > Amblyomma maculatum. The sequence goes on along the minus strand of NC_139349.1, from coordinate 42,551,954 downwards.
CTCGGCGCAATGTTTTCACCAGTTCACATATGCACAACCTTAACCCAAGAATAGGTGTTAATACAGGATCCTAAATATGTGGCTTAAATGTTTTATCCATTTACTAGCTACTCGAACGAGCGCTCCCTGGCAATTATGATCAGGTAATAATATCTTGTTTGAGCGCAGAATGAACCTCCTTACTATTATCTCTTGCAAGAAATGCCCCTCCCCCCCCCCCCCCTCGGCTTTGCGAGCGAGTTAAATTATTTACTGCGTCCTCTCATACTTTTTTAACGCGACAGCGTTTAATTCCCCGTTGACTCAAAACACCGGCGTCAACGCTCGCGTTGGCGTTGTGAACAAAAACGCACGAGCGCAGCGCTGGCAAGCGAGATCTGACAGTAGACAAGGACGCGTACTTACTGGACGATAGGGTTTACGAGAAGCTGCCAACTCGGTCGTCTCCTTTTATACGGGAGGATCGCATCATAATCAGCCTGCAAGAACCATTGCATTCACGCTATATCCGTTTACCACGCATATATCTTCATACGACTTGGTTCAGCCCATGTTGGGTGCTACCCCACTGCATACCAACTTAAAATCTTAACTGTCCTAACTAAAATACGGCCACGTTGTTCAGAATTTTCCAAAACTTTTCGAAGTTAACAAATTAAGCTGGTTAAAAACTGAAGCTGCCCACTATATTTTGCCTAATCAATAGATGTTTCGCCTTCTCTGCCGTCTTATCTGCAAAACATTGTTTTTTTTACGCACCGTCATATCAAATGTATAAAGTTGTTGCACACGTAAATTATATCTCCCCAATTAGATCACTTTTCAACTAAATGATTTTCCAAGCCATCGTCATTAAACTGGAACCAACACAAAAAATATAACCTTCAGTACTCTTTACTTGACTTGGACAAATGGCTTCTTTCTAAGTTGATAAAAAAAATCTCGATGTCACTTCTTGGCTCTACTCGTGTTCTACAGTTGAAAAAGATTTTTGATTCTGTCCTTTGTAATGCACATGAGTTTTATTTCCGCTTACCAGTGACAAATCTCTACTCTACGTTCTGCTGATTCCGATTTGTTTAGTTCTAATTTTTTTTTCTCTCCTACTGCCACACTCTTCTGCGAGACTAGAGCGCGCCAGAAATAATAAAGTATGGAAGAACGGAACCTTATTCGTAAGACACCTATTCAAAAAGCAACCCGTCAGCGCTGTTGCCAGGACAGGAGGCGAACACTAAAGCCGTGCCTTGAGTCGTCGAAGTTGTGAGCGTCAGAGATTTCCTGGAGGCCAATCTCATTCAAGCTGCCATAGTAACCGCTCTCCTTTCATCGATAATTCTGGCGTCCAGAAGGCCGGCTCTCGTCCTGTGAGCTATGGGGCACAGGCGGCTCTTGTGACGCCTACTCCCGCCTTCTGCCTCCCCATTCCCCAACCTCCACTCCCCGAATTCTGCTTCTTTTCCTATCTCAGCTGTGCACTGAGGCCGTGTTTTCCTTCTATCCGGGTCTGTGCTAAAAGCAAAAGCTTTGCCTGGCCGGGTGAGGTGAAGATCCAGGGACGCCAGCGGCCAGCGGCGCCCTGTTTGTCGAAATAGATTGTCTGGCGTTTTGTGTGTCGAAAAGAGACGCTCTCCCGTGAAAAACGGCCCCGACTTATCGTCCGCCTTGCTTTCAGGCTTCGGCTCCGCTTCCTCCGAGGCCGATGTTTATTTCATTTCTCCGCTGCATCTTAGATCTTTGCGTCTGTTCAACCCACGTTTTCGCTTTTCACTGTTACGCGTCTGTGCCGCTGGGTACGGGCGCTGACATTTGTTTACACTAAGCGGGTCACTGCAACGGGACTGAAGAAATGACTGCAGAGGACGGGTGGTTGTGGAAGTAGGGGGGAGGTATTGCTGCTTTCCCAGGCGTCAGGAAAGAATGGCTGCAGGTGTCTGCTTCCTTAGGGAATGGAAAGAGGACAAGGATGGAGCTTGTTCGGCCAGTGATTTTCCTCTCACGCGGTATTAATTGCTGCAAACTTCAGCTTCCTAGCGTTGATGAACAGATTTGATTTCAGTACCTATTCTCCTACCCCAACATTGGCATTCCTCGCTTGTGTTAGTTAAAAGAGAGGGAGAGAAATTTACTGTACCAGCTTGCAATTCTATAGGTTGCTTTTTAGTCGTAGTGTTTATTTTTCCAGTTCTTCCAGCCAATGAAAGTGTGGTCATGTCTTCGATTTGACAGCATGCATTGCACAGGGGAGGGAAGGAGGCGCTTTGGTTCTTTTGGGTTTCTTTTTTCCAAGGCCGTAGCAGAAGCATCCAACGAAGAATAGATATATGGCTATTCTGAAAGAGGGCATGCTAGTGTTTCCAAATCAGGTTCCAAATGAATGGCTGCGACGAGAATCTAACATCTCATCCTACTTTCTCCTTCGTTCTTTCTTTCTTTGCTTTCCCCATTCCCTCTGGATGGGCATGCTCTGCCATCTGATAAATTGGGGGGACCCGAACCCGACCACGGGAGGGCTGGATGGAATGAATAGCGGGCCTATTTTGGTGATGTGTTTTATTTCTTTGGGCAATGCCTTTATTTATATTTTATTACCAGATGTCGTCGAGGCGGCACGCCACGCTGCGTCAGAATCAAATGGATGCTGAAGACATCATGTGAAACAGAGTCGATTTATTAACGAGGGGAATAAATACGAGAGGCCATCTTTCGGATATACTGCTATGCGATCGTCCGACGCTCTCTCAGTGCGGTACACGGTGGACGCAGACAGCCGCATCAGTCACGCATGGTTGTGAAAGCAATGACCTACTTACACACGGAGTAACAAGGCCACTGTAGGTTCAGTTGCGTCTTTTGTGAACCAGCCGAATAGATGTTCAGCCAGCGTCCATCTTTCTGGCTCACATGCCAAAATTTAATGAGTGGCCTGCGCGATTCTAAAATGCTGAAAGAAATCGCAATATAAAAAGCATGTGAGCACAGATGACAAAATGCGGGGCTTTCACTAAAGGCCCGGACGCAATAGGACGCTGCTTCGGGCACCCGATTTTCCTGTTTTCGCTTGACTCAATAATACGAGCCATTCTTAACACGATCTAGTGCTTTACTATATTCACGCATAAACAGGTGCATGGATACGAATACAGGTGGCTAGGCAATTGTACGAGGTGTGCAAAGGCCGAGAGCTGCAGAAAAAGAAAGCAGGCGAGTTTTACTCGGGCGAATGACAAGACACATATAAGATTCATGTGATGATCGCTCTAACTGCTGCCCCACTTCGGCTCCTGCCCGGCCTCTTGCTGATTCGGCCAAGCCGGAACGCTGAAAAGATTTCTGAGAAACGTACTCACCGGCCGAAAAGATTATATAGATGCCAAAATTCAGATTCTCATTTGCATCTGACTGAAAAAAGCAAATGTACATCAGCGTTCGCTGATGGCAAAAGCGTTGGAGTTCTATACCACAAAGTAGTTATTAAGGCAGGGAGACACACCCTCAGCGTTTGGCGATGAATTCTTCGCATTGTTGAGAGTGGTAATAGGGGAAACATTGAAGGAGATGCAAGGGAGGTTAGGGGAGTCTTGGATGAGACACGCTGGAAAAACCTCGACACTGAAAAATAAGACAAAAACGTAGTTTGGAGGTTTTTTAATTGATTTCCAATCCTGGATGTTGCCATTCTCATCATTCTCAAAGTATATTGCGTGAAAGGTTACGTTTTTTTTTTCGCTCTTCAGTGCCTCCTAAAACCAAACGAGAAGGTTAAGTTAGGGTATCCCTACTGCAGCACAGCTGTCAGAGATATACGCCAATAAAAATCAAAAGAAACAAAAAAAGAAACCCAAACTAGACTTTAAACCAAATTTCAGTTAAAGGAGTGAGGCAAGGTATGCCGTGTGAGGGATGATAAATCGCGAGCCGGGAAGAGCACATAAGAGGATTACTGACGTCAAAAATGGAAGTCAGGCAACTATTGTCACGCAAGAAAAGTAAGAAAGAAATAAACCGTTTGAAATATTGTGCCACGAAATACAAATGAAATTTCAAGGACAGGCTATATTCTGAAAATGAAACAGCAGCCAATAACAGAGGAACAACTGTGGGCCGAAAGATGGAGGGAAGAAGAAACGTATCTGAGGGGAGAGTAGCTAAATGATGGAAGCAGCGAGGCATCTGTTTATAGAGAAAACCGGGCATAACGCTTATGCGTACACTTTGATTTGCGGGCGCTCTGGAATATATAAGGCCAATAGTCTCAACAAGGGTGAAAGTGGCAAAAGAAGTGATACGGGAAAGTAAGCGTGCCATGATTCATTCTGCGCTTTGCAAACGCCCAAAACAAGATCCTGAAACAGCTTAGGAAGATTGGGAAAAGCCAACAAACCCAAGGCTTGCTGCTCAGGCTGCTGCAATGGCTGCATGTTCGTACCTGACATCAGAAGCGCGACTTGGGAAGTGAAAATTGAATCTTAGACAGCGCTGTAATTTGTTGTAGGAGATGCTTGATGCTATGATCGTGAGATTTTGCTGTGACCGCACTTCGAGGAGCCACACAACCGTTGCCTAGCAACCGCCACAGCTGGCGGATGCAGCGTGCTCGCCGAGCCATCTGGCATAACGTCACACCACCGGGCCGGTTTCCTTTTCGAACAAAAACGTCGACCAACAACGAGGACTGGTTCGCAGGGCCCACGCTGCGGCGCAGGCCACTGGGCTGTCGGAATAGGCGGACCACCCACAACTCCTAGAACTCCCATGCACTCAATCAATAAATCAATCAATCAATCAATCAATCAATTCCTCATCTATCTGATTATGTATCAATGATAGGTTTATGTTTAGGGTCACGGGGTTTTACGTCTCAAAGCGACTAAGTCTATGGGAAACGCCGTATTGGAGGGCTCCGGAAATATTCACCATGCGAGTTCTTTAACGTGTACTGACATCTCACAGCACACGGGCACTTCGCTTTTCACCTCTATCGAAAAGCGGCCCCCGCGGTCTGAATTCGATCCCGTAAACTTGGGCACAGAACTCGGACGCCCCAGCCACACCAACATGGGCGCGTATAACAGAGAGAAACTGTATTTGTATAGCGGACGAAGGTAGATTAATGGATGCAGTATGCGCCTAGATTTTTTCGAGTAGTGAAAGCTTCAATCATTCATTTTATGGCCCTGAGAAAAGGAGTTTGCAATATGCACGGCAAGAAAAAAAGTTGTTTGCTTTTGTTTACTTGGTATATAGACACAAAAGAACACGTACGGAAGTATTAGAAATCTGAAAAAAAAAATGAAGTACTGTGCCATAGGACCTCCAAGTGCTACATTTGTGTGAGTTTTGAAGCGAAAAGCTTCACTAGACTAGTCATCTCAGAGTCTCGTGTATGCTCCGTCGTTAGAAAAAGCCGCAGTTGCGCATGCGCTAATCACGTGACGTCACAGGAGAGGTGCAGGTGGACAGAGCTGCCGCTGCCGCCGCAACCGCCACCGCGACTCCGCTGGTTGACCTTTAACCGGTGCCGCGCGCTTCTCTCATGTGATGTACGGCTGTAATCAATGTTTCACCGTGCTGATAAGCCATAGGATATCTATAAGATGTAACCGTGAACAACGAGGTAGGCCACAACTACGCCAAAGAACCACAAGCTAAGCCATAGCATCACCGAAACTTTTCGCTTCGGATATCCAGGCTTAACGAAGCTTAGCCACCACCAATGTTTTTATGCAAAATCTGATAAAACCTTACTCTGAGCGTCGAAAATTCTGCTTCCCTTTAGTCTTTTTTTTTTTTCTAGCTTGCCTTTTGCTTCCTCACTCGCGTGCTGGGCTTTAAAGGGAAAGTGTACCGGTTGTAGATTTTGATGAGTTTCGAGAAATCGAATGATTACAGCTTCAAGGTTAAGCATGCGAAATATATTCGCGCTCGCATTTCAAACAATGGCTCAAATAGCAATTAAAACCGCTTCGGCTATCAGGCTTCTCCACACCGCACAGAGACGGGGGGGGGGGGGGGGGGGGGGGGGGGGGGGGAGGGGGGGGCACATGATGACATCATTGAAGGTACTGGTATGTTTCCCGCATAGAACGGCTGGGCTTGAAGAAGTGAAAACAAGGCTACCAAAAGTGAAGGCCTAGAAACATTGTTTGGTGACATCAGAAAAGGCATCGCAGGATGTAGGCGAAGGTAACAAAAAGAAGTAATATTACCGTCCTTGATGTCATCACCGAGCTTCTACGCAGTCCTTCAGTGCTGTGAGGAGAAGCTCAAATTTTAATTTTTCAATTATGTCATCAGTTTTATTGATAGCGCAAAAACACTTTGCAAGCATTACCGACAGCTTGTGGAGATTTTAATCCTTGAATATCTCATAATTCTTGAAACGTGACGCAGCTGCCTTTAACGTAAAGCTGTGCTAAGCTTAGAATAAAAATAAGGAATTTTTTTTTTTTTTTCATCCTTATAGCGCTAACACTTTGTGTAGCTACTTTATTGTTTCATGAGTTGTGTACAGCTAGGCTGACTTCGTTGGCGGTAATCATGAGCTTGAAATATTTCTTTGTTACTGTTTGAAGCGTATTACTAGAGTCATTTCATTGCTTCTTTTCCACTAGAATGTTCCACCTCAATCATTGTAGTAAGGCTGTCTAAAATGTATTCCCAAATTATTTTCGACAGGGGTGAAACTCTTCTGAAACAATGTATGAAACCTAGATTCCTTATATGCTGAATCCCTCTGAAAAGATGTGTTTACACTGACCTTCATTCCCTCTGAGGAAGCTATGCTGCTGGGTGTTTTAGGTTTTATGACAAAAAAAAAGATGACATCATTTGCCCAAAGTTTGGAGGGAGTGGAAATTATGCAATATACTTGCAGGCGAATTTAAACACTGATAATAAAGGCTTTGCCAGCAGAAATGAGAAGACCATTGCAGTTAAGTTTTATTAAACATGATCCACTTGTTCGGTTAAAGATTGTTAAATTGGTAAATTTTAGTGCCAGATAATAAACACCTTGGTTTTTCAAACCCTTCTAGTCGTCATCGCCCCTGAAGTGTTTGTTTCGTTAAAGTACAGTACTGCTAATTGTGAAGCACGCTTTACAGGCAAAGGAAGAAAAAAGGAGGTCTAGTGGATTATAAGTGACAATAACTCTTAAGCTTCGCCTTTTCATTCAGCGAATTTTAATGTTAAAACCTTTCTTGTCTAGTGCGGGGTGTGTATAGGACGCTGTCATCATTTAATCGCAAGTGAACCATCGATGACATCATTGGAACTGCGTCGTTCTAGCTCTATCAAATGAGAGTGGTGGCTATTGCCCCCTCTAAGCGTATTGGTTGTTTTTATCCGATCAATCTCCTCCTGCCATACTTAATGCCCGGTCTTGATTCCGCAGGACCACATTGCACACGGAAGCCTCAGGAGGTCAGCCCTATTTACGTCGATAAAGACAGGCGCGTATACTCCAGAGCATGGTAGTATGTATTATCCTCTAGAGTCTTCAATCCCGCTATCGCACACATTATGTCTGATCAATTTTCTGCGTCTTTTCCTTTGATAGTTCAAATATGGTACGTCTTCTTTTTTCTATATTGTATCCTCAGATTTTTTATCAATCAGGCTTTCTTCTTCCTTCTCTGCTTCTAGTTCTCAGGACTCTCAAAGAATGAGTTCTGCGTATACTTCCTACCTTTTTGCTACAGCTTATTAATGATTACCTACAGGGGTTATTACTTAATAAGACTAAACTAGACCATCGTTTGCTTAAGCAGTACTAAAGTAGATTATTAGTATATCGCTATAAAATGTGCTCAGTGGTGTAATGTCCCGATAAAGCTTTTACTGGACGATGCAAGAAAATTTATTTGTCTAATTCACTTAATGTAGTTGCCTGAAATGGTGTAGTAAAAGCATTCTCTGTCCGCTGATAATAGCAATAGGTGATTGGGATGCAACGCAAAGCTGGAAGAAAACGTGCGTTTTATGCACTTTCAGATAGTGCGAGTCTTCACGAACATTCTGAAAGTTCATCATTGTTGGGGCATACCTGAAAAATTGTGCGTGAATTCTTATTATAGTTAAAATCATGTGAAGAGAGATAAGCACTAATAAAAAATGGTAGCTGCTACCAAGATAGAGATTCCGTACAGAACACAATCGGTACTCTGCTGATACCAAGACGTTCTGCTATATGCCTTTATCGCGCATGCTTTCTGTACTTGGCTCACTTTTACTTAAGACAGGAAGATACCGACTCCTCCCTAGACGTATACTTGCCTGTCTTTACCGACGTAGGTAGGACTGACAGCTTCAAGCTTCCGTGTGCGATGACTCAAGTCCAGTGGAATCAAAACCGGGCATTAAGTATGGCAGGAGAAGATTAAGCTTATAAAAAAAGAAACTCTATGTTTAGCGGTGGCAATAGCCACCGTTCCCATTTGCCGCCCACGTAATTGGCCGCTAATGTGAAAATAATTGAAGCCTGCGGTGGTTCATGGCCTCGGGGGCTGTGTCACGTCCTAAGGCCTCTCATCGATCGGTCGCGTTTCTGCCGCTGCGGAACCTCGATCGTGAGCACACTAATGAAGCTGCCGGATTACACGAGCAAAACCCGTTGAGTAAGAGAGTAGCTGTAGATGATTTACAATGCAGCTACCGTGCTGCTGCCATAATTCTGGCAGTGTACTGATCAGCATTAAATTCAGGACGCCGTATTCAGTTGGCTTTATTCAGTCGCAGTTTATAACGTGCTGCAGCCCCTTATTACACAGCCCTCCCCTTTTATTTCATTTAATCCAAAGTCAGTGTAACGGCAGTATCAAGCGAAAGTAGCCAGTACCCAGTCACAGAAATCACATTAACCACGGGACCCGCCGCCGGCGATAGCCATCGCCACTTTCCTCCAGCACCGGCTAACCACTGGCTGTGCCATGCAGCCAATGCTGAAGTGGGGTCACTAAGAGGTGAAGTTCCGATAGCTTCCCCCGACGTCTGATAGACGCGTCTTCGTTGCCCAACCAGTGCAAAACGACAAAATGGACACGAAATGGGCAATAAAAATGGCAGCTTACCGAATAGTGCCTTTAGGCTGAGTACGGCCGTGAATTGGGTCTCGCAACACTAGGTCATTTATACTAAGTCAACACTATTTTTGTCTCTTGGCTGTACACAAGGAGTGCAGTAACACCGCTAAGGGTATCCTGGCTGGTCGACTGCGTGCCGCAGTTGATATGAAATTGCTTTTGTCTGAACACTCCGCCTACATCTTTCCTTGTTCTAGCATATGGGCGGGAAGCGGTTAGCTATTCCAAAAAACATTTTCTTTCTCAAGTACGAGCGAGGTTTAGGGCTCACAGATAAAAAAAATCCCTAAGGGAGGAACGCTGAATACCGGGCGGTGCGACAAGGATCAGCTGGGAAGAAATGAAATATTAACAAAATTCGATCTTGAAATGAGCTCGTTTCTGCACCTATTACCCCCTCGCTATCCGCACCTACTTTCCTTAGCCTTTTACTTTAAGCCTTAAAGCGCCCATTATTTACACAGGAAAAAAAGAAAGGATCGAAAAAAGCACATCAGAAGAGTGGGTATTGCAGAATTAAAACGTGAAACAGCTTTATTTGGTGGCATGGCGTTTCTAATCAATTATCAACAGGTAATGTTTTTGGGGATGAAAATCACTCTGTGCCGCTCGGCGAAAGCACTCATTGCTGCCACCAGGTCTCTTCAGAGCGCTGTCATGTAAAATCACCCAGCCTATTCTAATAGTTTCTAAGTGCCAGAGCATTTCTCTGACTTTGACGACATGAAGGCGTATGTTTACTCGCAGGTTTTTACTAACACCATTCCAGCGTATATCGCCGTATGCAAAAGCGACCGACAGGACACCAATCGCGTGCTCTGTGAACAAATATATGCATAAGAAAGAAGGAAAAGTGTCAAGAGCTAAATAATGACGAACTGAAAACAAACCCGGAGTCTACCAGAGAGCTAGAATTCAGGATATAAATTATCCTCTAACACAGCGCTCTGTGATTTTGTCCCCGCGCGCTTTCCTTTTCGGACGATGTAGTTACTTTTTCGCAACTAAACGTAGTTTTAATGGCCAGTCGTTTTACTGCTCCGTATGAACGGCGGATTATAAAATGGCTTTTGTTTTTCAACAGATCATCCACCGGGGACGAACCTCCTTTTCGCCGATGGTCTTCCCGACCTGCCAATTTCTAACAATCTCTGTTGGAATATGGAGCTTTTAAACTGTCTGGATGCGCGAAGATAAGGTCAATTAGTGAAGAACCGGGAGGGGCCGAAACATGCGGCTTTATGGGTTCTAGGACTTCGCTTGAATAACGCTAGAGTGGTTATTAGTTTACTCTCTAAAAAGAAGGCAGTGCTAGAATGTCATTTGTAAAGTACACATGCACAAAAATTATGTTTCATCCTCAGTTTGTACATGACAGAGAATTTCTATTAGAATTGTTTGCGGAATTTTATTTTCACCCTGTAAGGCTTCATTCTGTATATGATACAAAATTATCAGCCAGTTTATGAACAGATTGGTGATCTGACAGTCTAAGATACAAAGAGAAAACAAGAAGTAGCGTATCTTGTCGGATATAGCGAAAGGGTGCGGCTCCACATGGTTTGATCCCACTGGTCCTTAACACACTTTTTCGCAGAAACAGCATTGCGATGTAGCAAGCAATGCAGCAAGATGTCTTGACCAAAGGCTTTTTCCAAGAATCTCACCGCTGTAAAGGAGAGCACCCAGCCTGTGGCAATCTGGAACTCACTGAAAAACGCAAAGGTATCCAGTTTCACTCAAGATCTAATCCGTAATGGGAGATGGGTGCTTTACCACAAGATCATTAGAACAGGTAGAATCGAAAAAAGAGGTGTAAACCACGCAGTATCTTGCTATAGCTAGGATTGATTTCAAGGTTTAGTGTACTTTTTAGGCGCCATTTGCGTTGAGTGATAGTTTCGTTTTTTGGGATTAACGTCCAAAAGCTACTTGGCTCCGGTAATTTCAACCACCTGAAGTTCTGTAACGTGCACTGAAATCGCACAGTACACGAACGCCTAGCTTTTCGCCACCATCGAAAAGCAGCAGCCGAAGCCAAGATTCGATCCCGAATACTTGCGCACAGTAGTCGAGCGCCCTACCCCTGCACCACTATTAAATATCATCTTCAAGGCTCAACAAAATGAATTGATTGGATTTATAGTAGGAAATATGAATGGTTAATTTTTCACAAGCGCGTAAAGATAACGGAAGGTACCCATAAGCTCCGCCTTTAAAGGTATGACGTAACAGCGCTAATGGCTCCCACCTGCACTCCCCTTTTCGGATCCCCATGTACGTGCAAGCACTTCGGTACTAGCTTGCCCATGAACCCTTAGATTTGTACCTGTGTTATCTCACACCTACGCTTCTCCACACAGTCATAAGCTTCTACACAATGTGCACGAGCACCCAACATAGACGTAAAATCCTGCATAAACCAACCTCTACGAGTGGGCCTGCGTAGCCTAAGAGTAAAGTTTCGGATTCAGGATCCAATGGTCCCATAGAGTTCAATTCCCATCTGACCTTCGAAATATTTTCGAAAGTCAGATGGGAAGGTCAGAAATTCGAAATCTGTCAGTGCGAATTGTTTTTGACGGCGCTCGCTAGTATGCCTGAAAAAGCTCCCTAGTTGCAAAATTCAGGACGCTAAATTCATTCGAAAAGAAGAAAATACTGCTAGTTCTAGTGGGATCATGGAGAAATCAATAGGTTCACCACATTCACAGTTGTGAACAAAGCGCGTGAAAATGACCTGAAATCGCGCTCTGGTTCCCGCCCAAGGCGAAGTTGAACAAATAATTGCGATCGGAAGTTTGGTTAACAAAACGTTTCTTCAGACTGTCGAAGTTGCGGAAGTTCCGGAAGACAGTCGAAGTGCCGAAGTTTTGCTCCTAGCACGAATAATTCACGTAAATATAAACGTCAAGCACTTTGCAAGTTCATGGTCGTCTGCCCCTTGTTCGGTATACTTGCTCAACGGGACAGACTGAATGCAACTGATGTAGAATACACAGGTTCCATTGCGGTGATTATTAGGTGCGCTTGCCTAACTAGCGAGTGGACACAATAAACATATTCAAGGTTTCAAAGGCTTGAAAGCAAGAAAGGTCTTGCACCTTGCATTTGCGTGAACGGAACTTCGCTGCTAATTAGCTTCACGCGAATACAAAAGGGTAATTCACTATCTATAGTTGTATACAACCCAAGAGCGCGAGCGGAAAAAGCCGTTTTACGCAGACCCGTACACTTGTGCAGTCATCTTCATATCACGATACTTTGGTCAACTCTAAGGCAGATGACTGCAAGTTGGGAAGCACTTCTTCAGTGCCAGGGGCCACGTTCGAGATTCCTTTTTGAGGTTCACTCTCCTCGGACTCAATATCATTGCGAAAGCGTTGCTTACTCCGTATGTAGCCGGAACTTTGATTCGGAAGGTGAAAAAATGGCCACAAGAGTAAACCAAAACAGGCTTAGATGGTGACGAGTTGTCGAAATCACTTGAACCAATTAGTTCGTGCGATCTTCGCTCCCTCGGCATGTAGTGCAGTAGCATCCAGATGCAATATTCTCACTGGTGTGAATTTGGGCAATTGTTTTAAGAAGCTTACATATTATAGCTGCAACAGCCGAGCAGCAAGCAAGTGTCGGAATAACGGGTTGAACTCTGGGAGATCAGACGCTTTCGTTCTCAAAGGACATCGAATGGCCGACGCCTACGGTAGAACTCATTTCATTTGTAGCAGCTGCGTCTCACAGCGCCCACATTTATTCCGTTCATTCTTGGACGCTATATGAATTAATGGGCGCGGAGTGATACGCCTCTTTGAAGATGAACACTTTATGGCCTCGTCAAAACACAGTGTTGCCTGACGTTCTAGGTACATTGCGGGTAAGTTCGCTTCCATCTCTCCCAAACTGGAAAATCATAACTACTAAAATAACCTCCGCATCTCAATTTCTTTTCTTGCTGGATCTTAGAGCATCGCGATTTACGTTTGGCAAAGTTTAAAACATTGGTCTGATGTTGTGTACTAAAAGGTTATATTGTCATGTGTCACGTGGCTACAAATCCGATGAGAATACTCTTAAAGGAAAAACGTACTGAAAAGAGACCGAATGCCATTCAAGAGAAAATTTTCGTTTCGTTGCCTTAGTTTCAAAGCTTGTTTGCACAAACAAACAATCCAACTGCCTCTAAAATTATGGGCTGAGTAAGTTTTGTTCTAATTATAAAGAACTGAAGTTAAAAATAACTAGGCTGAGTCAATGTTCATCAAAGGTTGAATGTTATTTCCTTCTCTCGGCATCCTACTCATAGAATTGCCCAGTCGCCTTGACTAGAGCAGTCGCGAGCTGCTTCGTTTCTTCTACAGACCAACAATTCTTTTCAGAGAGTGCTTGTCGAAACAGAACAGCGTACAAGAAACTGCCACTGCACAACTCACAAAGAAGCGACCACTCCTGCGAACCCATGCAGGATACAGTTATGGAGTTATCTAAGACTCAGAGAAGTGGGAAAGAGGGACACATTTCTGAGATTCTCCGCACGCACTGAGTCAATCTTTATCAACAGCCGCGAAGCCTTCAGGAAGGGATAATTACCCCCTCGGAATTCGTTGCTTTCATCGGGTTCCGTCGCCGTCGAAGAGGATAATTACAGGCTTCCAACATTCCGGATTCTTTAAGTGCATTTGCTCGAGACGAAGTCGTACGAGACGCCGAGCGCACGAAGCATTCTTCGGATGAACTTAGTTTCGAGTCCGAGAGCATATAGTTATCGAGTTCTGACAACGTTTTCTAGGAGGCATCCCGATTCTGTCATCATTGTCACTTTAATTACGCGCATATAACACCAGAGTGATTGGTTTAGCAGTAAACTACACGTGTTGAAGCATTGTCTTGGCAATCAATACGCGCGCTTGTTTTTGAAGCATGATATCTATTCTTACGATGCTTGTTGCGCAGAGGCGCACAATCAGAGCAAAAAAAAAAATATATGAGGAACTCTGATGGCCTTCAGTACACATGAACCATATCATACAATGTTTTTTAATATGAAATAACTTGTATCACATCGCCTAGCTTGCCCCCCCCCCCCCCAAAGAAAAAGAAATAAATTGTTCTACATGTCGGGAGGTGCAATAAAAAAAAATGGCCGACGATTACGTTACTTCCTAATGCAAAATTTGAGCACAGCTCATCAGTTGTTTTACCTTTTCAATAGATTTAGGCAAGGATTTCGAGCAAGACACATATATACAATTACAGACTTTTTTTTTTTTATTTTTAACACGCATTCCTTCAAGAAACACTCCGCTAACAGTTCTTAGCTGTCATGAAAGGAGCGTTATGGGCGAAGAAATGAAGAGATCAATTGAGTTATCGGGAGGTTGCGGGAGGCAGCGCGTGGGGCCTCAGGAACGTTGCGCGACAAACAGATAGCAGCGACTGACTGATGCTGCTGACGCCGCTGCGAGTGAAGAGAACGTTACTCTGCGTTTCAGTTTGGGATACACTCACCCTGATCTGCTGATAGCGAGCCGGCGTTTCAGCAACCGGATAGCACTCTCGCCGCCGCGTAGGAAGAGGTTGGGAATGGGGTATAATCAGCGGAGAACGGGGGATCGCGCGCGGCAATCAGATGTCACGCGCGGTCGGCGCTACGCAGGTAGAGGGGGGCTGAGCTGGGGGGCTTAGCTGGGAGGACTGAAATGGGGGGGGGGGGGGGGGTGGAGCTGGTTACAAGGTCGACGCCGACGCCGACGCGAAACCCAAGCATAATTTGAAAATGGCTACTTCCACGCTACTTTAGGACACTGAAACGTTAATGGTAATCTTTTAAAAGAAATCTCTCACAGTAAGCTGCCACTGCAGTTTAAAAACTAAATACTTGTGGAGCTAGCAAATATTCACAAGGTCAAACACTTTTTGCGTTCAATATTCATTTGACCTAGGCAAAGTCAAAGGAACCCAAAAGAGGGCTGGGCGGGAGCCTCAGTTCTCTAGCCAACGTTTCTCCAAGTTGACTTGTCGAAATGTTGGCAAACAAACTCAGGTTGAACTTTTTGTCTAACTTCCTTCGACTTCTTATACCGCCTGCCACACTTTATTCTGTCCTTGACATACACAAAAATTTTGTCGCTCTGACAGTAATAGACAGTAACAGTAAGGTGCGAGAACAGCAACTACAGTATCCGTCGATAGACGAGCGCTATTCTCTTTTCCTTTTCTCCATCACATGCATATTTTTCGGCAGCCGTAAATTCTTTCCGCCTGTCGTAAAAATATTGGACCATGATGCGATAAGCGTTTTTTTTTTTCCTCTTCGTTTCAGGCACGCAATCTTCGTTCTACTACTTTATATCTTGTGCATGTGTCAAATCATGGCGGAAACGATCTAATATGACGCCTAGACAAACAACAAGAAGACAATGTCCAGGACCTAACAAAAAAAAAAACGACGCTACGATATAGCTCAAAACGTTTAAGGAACACAACTAGAAACAACAGTCTGAGATATATATAAGCAAGAAAATAGAAAACCTAAGATTAAAAAAAAAAAAAAAAAAAACAGGGGAGCACTTAAGCTGCGTCTGAAGGGTAGGACGCGATTACAGGCATATTCATTACTGGGCAGTTGTATTGGCCTTACAGAGCCTATGGCATGAAGTACGGCTCCGGAATCAAAAGGTCGTGAGTTCGTATTCCTCTCATGACCAGAAATTATAATTCAGAAGCATTACTACCCCCACTCTCGGATTTGGCTGTGGTGGCTCTAAATCCTGCTTCGGGGAGCTGCACGTAAAAAAACTTGCCACCAGCGGTTTTCAAACACAAGCCGAGAAATATCAACCTCCTGGCTACGGCGTTAGATCACTGCATCATCTCGCTTTGCCTTTTTCTAATTATCTGGCTTCGTCACTTTCTAAGCTGCCAGTATAACACTGTGTTTAGGATGACGTTACTTTCATCTCCTTTGAGGTAGCTGCACAAGCTTCTTGAATATCGTTCCAAGTGTGATATCACGTTTAACAAAAGAGTTGTGGGATGTTTAAATTACCGCGTGATGTCACGTGGCTGCGACATCATACCCTGTCTACTGGTGAGTATTTTTCTCTCACTGCATAACATTCCAACGCCGCCGAAACCAGCTTTTTTGCAACACGGAACCTTATGCAACCACGTAATAACTTTTTAACGTTCCAAAACTATGCAGGATATGAACTGAAAGACGCCGTAGATGGGGGCTCCGCAAATACGAAGCGAGCGTGACCAGAAATGATAGGGTGTAATACAGGTAAATGTCCGAATAGTGAGTTTAAAGTACGTGTAGGGAGAGCATCTGTACAAACATCAGGGAAAGGAAGCATATCTTAAATTTATCCAAAACACACTAATACGTGGACTATATATGGTATATGAGCATGGCCTCATCGTTTCATTCCTCTCGGGCGAAGAATGTCAGAGGTACCGTGAGTAGACGATTAGTGACCTCGTGCCAGCATGCCTTCTTTCCACTATCTGCTTTTTTGTTCTTGTTGTTGCTGGCTTCGTGGATGGAAGCGCTATTCCAGCTTGGTTCCAAACAGCAATATTACTTTGGTCCCGATGAACTGCCGCTCTGCTCTATGATTCCCATTCTCCTGTGCATAAGAAAAGCGGCTTGAACTTTGCGTCGTAGTTGCTTCGCTTAACAGGCGGCGTCAATGGGAGCAGATACATCGCATGAGGCGAGCTTAGAGCGATGGACTTGACGGTGGAATCGCAACCTTCAAGAATATACGGTTGAACTGGCCGCACATGATGTAGTGGCTGCAAAAATCCCGCCCCAAATCGATTCTAGTTAGACGGCGTGCTTTCACAAACAAGATAACATTTGAAATAAAAAAAACTCTACAGCGACAGCTGTTAAGGGTTGCTTCATATGTTCTCAGTTTTACCGCAGGCCGTTATTCTATCAACCATATTATGCCCTCCTGCGACAATCCCAAAATGGGATTCATCACATCCCATCACATCACTTTAGTATGTGATGCCAATAAATAAACATGTGACGTGTCGGTGAAGTTAGCGAATTTATAGTAATGGTAGAATAGCTATACGTATTATTTTTATTGCCATTATTAGTAGTTCTGGTAGTAGTAGTAGTAACTATTAGTAGTAGGCAGTTGCAGCAGTTGTAGTCGTGTAAACGGGCGGTGCCTGCCATGGTAACCATTCGAAGGGTTATTCCCATGTGAAGAAGATGAGGAGGACCACGTACACCGCGCAGTGAGTAAGGTATGAGAGGAGAGGAGCAATGCGCATCCGGGGTGTAGTGGTAGACATACAGCTCATTACTGAGCGATAGCTGCTCACGGCGCGCTACCAGCGGTCTTCGTCACTGCGGTAATAGAAGCATAAGATTTGGTTCCAACAGGAATCAAAAATATAACTGTGTATTTTAATTACGCATACAAGCACGTCGCTCCCATGCTCACGGCCTCAACATACCACGAAATGCTGACATTTACACATTTGTCGCTCCATCGTGCATTACGTGGACGTAACCATCCTGCGAACTTATCTTTTTCGAGTATACACATCAGTTTTGTTTGAAACATAATATCCAGCACTGTAGAAGATGACGCTTGGTGGCGCTTCTCTTCAGAACATTGTACAAGGTGCACTAAAGAAACAATATGAAAAATATCCTCTAGTTAGGCAGCTGGAAATGCAAGAGCTTTCTTTTCTTATTCTCTTTTCTACCGCGACATTTCAACCAATTCCGCCTGCTGCACGAAATTTGAAATGCGTTTTAATAAAACATCGTGCTGGGCTAATTGGTGACTCATACTTCAAACGAAAACAGCGCTAAAAATGGACAGCCACAAAAGAAGATGCGACATAAAGCGTTCTTTGTGTCGCATTCTCTTCTGTAGTTGTCTTTTTTATTGCGCTTTTTTTCGTTCCAAGTGTGAAATGCATTCATTTCTGGAATCGTGGCCGCTTCGGCCATCTTTCAATTGAAGTAAAAAACAAGGCGCCCGTGTCCTCTGTGATGTAAGTGCACGTTAAAGAACCCCAGGTGGTCTAAATTTCCGGAGTCCTCCACTACGGCTTCCCCCATTAGCCTGAGTCGCATTGGGTCGTTAAACCCCACAAACCGAACCAACCAGTTATCTCCGAGATCTGTATTTGTTGCTCCCAAGAACCGCTGGTATGTGGCCTTATCATTTTTGTCGTAGCGCTAAGAAGTATCTTGTATTATTTTGTTTGTTCACGCTCAGTTTCACCGAGACGCGGCTTTATGGCTTTCACTGTGGCGCAATATACACCGACATTTATCTCGAATGACTTCAGCCAAGCGCGACTGCTCCTGTGATTTTCCAGATCCTTCTATTTTCCTCTGGGTGGGTAAAGTTGGAGTTTCTACGCCGAATTTAATTTAGGCGTCGCCGAGTGCAACAGGGGCACGTCCGCTGAGCACGCTTTCTGCCCCCACCGCCGGATTTAGTTCCTTTGCGCTCGAAAGTAAGCCAAATAAATAGTTAATTTCAGTGCCACGCGATTGTTTTTGTTACTTGCCTTCGGCATGGTCGCCACTACGTGAAACTATTTTCTTCCCCGCTTATACCTGTGGGATGCTACCACACTACCACACGAATGGTCCCTCAGCACTTCACGCTCTTTGCCTTATCTAGTACGCAGGATTCGGTCTAAGAACGAAGCTAGACTGCTGTGTAATTCCTTAAAATTTCAATCGATATGAATTCTAATGGAAGACGTCTGGCACCACGGCATAGGCCATGGTAAATGCCCGCAAGGAGTGCTTACTCGAGAGGCCGTCTTGAAGCCATTCGATAGCGCCGATTCCGACGGGACTGCCAGGAAAGCCCATAGACGTCTTTCACTGCTTCCCAGATTTTGTTTTCTGCAGTGGTGGAGGAACCTTCCGGAGGGCTTACCATCATTCGCATTGTGCGCCGGCGGCGCTGTTACTTTCCTCTGGAACATGTATTTGCATAATGTGATCTTTGTAAAGAGGCCATCGCACAACGACGAAGGTCCTTCCTTTAACCCGCCCTGCAGTGGGTCTACGCCGTATTTCCTAAATTTTGCGCGAATTTTTTTTCTTTTCTGTTTTTACATTCGTCGTTTCTCGGTCCCTCTACCTTTCGTTCCTTTCGTTGTCGTTTTTTGTTTGTTTTTTTCAACGAGATGGGAGCTTCGTATTTTTTTCTGTGCTGTCAAGCTCTGTCAGAAGGTGGCAGCAAAGTTCAGTAGGCTTTTGTTTTGCTGTGCAGCCTTGGTTTGTGTGCTGTCGTGAAGCCAGCCTTTATGAAGCTTGTGATAAAAAGCTGGGAATTGGCTCCACACGGCTAGTTTCTCCAATTAAGGCCGGGGAACATGGGACAGACTAACAAATCCCAAAGCGAAGTCCTTTCTTGTAAATCAGCTCTTGCCTACGCCTCGACTGCGGCCGAAAAAACAAAGGCGAGGTCGACGGTAAAATAAAAATATGTTGCGCTTTCAGGAGTGCCTTACTTCACACGAATGACCATGAGAAGACAAGATTCTGTGTTCTTGCGCTGCTACATTATCTTGCGATGATAAAGGTAAATATTACAATCAGCCGAAAGACGCAGACAATGAGAGAAGCACACAACACAACACACAGCCCAGCATTGTGTTGTGTGCTTCTCTCTTTGTCTGCGCCTTTCCGCTGGTTTTAATCTTTACCAATATGTACAAACTGGTCCAGCTCTCCACTCTACTTGTGATGATAGCAGCCAGCTCAGCTTCATTTTTTTTGGGTCAATGGAGAAACAGAATGGTATTGTCTATTCTAGATTCAGAAAGCAAAGAGTTAATTCCCTTCATCTTCTTCTAACGGAATCCCTAAAGGTTGAAAAAATTTCACTTTGTCATCCCTGCCATAGTACCAGAGTGCAGTTTTAATGCTTCCTACAAACCGCGAAATGATAAAACTGCACAACTTCTCGGATTGAAAGAATAAAGCGCACTACAAATATTTATTGCAGACACATAATATGAAACGTCAAGTGATTCTTGAAGGCGGCGTTTTTATACCATTCCTCATTGCACGTTAAACTCTGTATGCTGACGACCTATGCGTCACCTATTCTTGAAAGGGAGATCAAGTGCTTGAAGTTTTTCTGAACGTCAGGAGTTTTAGAAAGTCACAAATGCTGGCCACGGCAAAAAAAAATTTAAATGAACATGCCCAGAAAATTATAGTAATTCATGCAACAGATAGGCATGGTCATTAGCTTTCTACAGTATGCTACATGATTATGTTGTATCTATCGCCTATGTAAAGAAAGGACAAAGAAAATAATCCTCGTTCCTGAATCAATATTTGTGTGGTTGCAATTTGATTTTAGTTGACTTACACCGGATGTGATGCCCGGCAGCCTTCGACTTTTTTTTTTTTCAGGTGAAATCTCCGAGCTCAAATTAACCATCGTACCCTTGTGGGCAGAGAAATAAAAACTCCCCTGCCGCCTTTCAACGAAGATCATTCGAGGATTGAAAGTACAAGAGAAGGGCGCAAGTGTCGTCAAGCGTTCGATTTCCACCTCAGTTAGATGATTCCTTTTAATTTGAAGAAAAAATCTAAATCAAAAGAAGTTGTCTTGTCTCATCATTTCGCACGAAAAGACCGACATGAAGGGAGGTGTCACTCGGACAGCTCCTTCCAACACGACCGTACCATCTAGCCTTGTGACGTCACACAGCCTACTAACCAACTACATGTCTGTCAACTTGCGTCCCCGAACAAGAGATGAGCGTCAACATTCCAGTGCACTTCCGACCAATCAACCTGACAGAGCAATGCTGGTGATTTTTCCAGGACGCGAGGCTTCGGGGCCGAGACCCAAGGAAAATTGGTTCTGACACGTTGTACTAACGCCGTGACATCAAAAACTGAAAAGCGCTCGTAAGATTCACTATGGATGTTTGCACCACTGGGACTGCCAAAAACATACTAATAGAGAGAGTTAAAAAATTGCCGACGGTTACGTTACTGCCTAATGCGGAATTTCAGCGCAGCTCATCAGCTGTTTCACCTTTTCGATAGATTGACGCAAAGATTTCGAGCAAAATACGTATGTACAACCTTTTTTTTTTCACACGTATTCTTTCAAGAAACACTCAACTAACAGTTCGTGGCTGTCGTGAAAGAAGCTTTGTGTTTGGAGGATTGAAGAGAGCAATTAAGTTATCGGGAGGTTGCAGGAGGTTGCGGGAGGCAGCACGTGGGCCCATAGGAACGTCGCGCGACGAACAGATAGCAGCGACTGACTGATGCCGCTGACGCCGCTAGCGAGTGTAGAGAACGTAACTCAGCGTTTAGGCTTGGGATGCCCGCACCGTTATCCGCTGATAGCGAGGCGGCGTTTCGACAACCGGAGAGCACCCTCGCCGCCACGCAGGAAGATGGGGGAAGGGGAGTTTATAAGTAGCGGCCACTTCACTAACAGTTCTTGGCTGTCATGAACGAAGCTTTGTGGTCGGAGAAATGAAGAGAGCAATTAAGTTATCGGGAGGTTGCGGGAGGTTGCGGGAGGCAGCACGTGGGCCCATAGGAACGTTGCGCGACGAGCAGATAGCAGCGACTGACTGATGCCGCTGACGCCGCTAGCGAGTTTAGAGAACGTAACTCAGCGTTTAGGCTTGGGATGCCCGCACCGTTATCCGCTGATAGCGAGGCGGCGTTTCGACAACCGGAGAGCACCCTCGCCGCCACGCAGGAAGATGGGGGAAGGGGAGTTTATAAGTAGCGGCCACTTCACTAACAGTTCTTGGCTGTCATGAACGAAGCTTTGTGGTCGGAGAAATGAAGAGAGCAATTAAGTTATCGGGAGGTTGCGGGAGGTTGCGGGAGGCAGCACGTGGGCCCATAGGAACGTTGCGCGACGAGCAGATAGCAGCGACTGACTAATGCCGCTGACGCCGCTAGCGAGTGTAGAGAACGTAACTCAGCGTTTAGGCTTGGGATGCCCGCACCGTTATCCGCTGATATCGAGGCGGCGTTTCGACAACCGGAGAGCATCCTCGCCGCCACGCAGGAAGATGGGGGAAGGGGAGTTTATAAGTAGCGGCCACTTCACTAACAGTTCTTGGCTGTCATGAACGAAGCTTTGTGGTCGGAGAAATGAAGAGAGCAATTAAGTTATCGGGAGGTTGCGGGAGGTTGCGGGAGGCAGCACGTGGGCCCATAGGAACGTTGCGCGACGAGCAGATAGCAGCGACTGACTGATGCCGCTGACGCCGCTAGCGAGTGAAGAGAACGTGACTGTGTTTTGGTTTTGGATGCACGCACAGTAATCCGCTGATTGCGAGCCGGTGTTTCGGCAACCGGAGATCACCTTCGCCACCACGCAGGAAGAGGGGGAGGGGAAGGAGGGGTATAATTTAATTTGAAGAAAAAATCTAAGTCAAAAGAAGTTGTCTTGTCTCATCATTTCAGCGGTGAACGGGGGAGCGCGCGCAGCAATCATATAACACGCGCGGTCGGCGCCACTCAGGAAGAGGGGGCTAAGCTGGGGGGCTCAGCGCCACGGCATTAAACTATAATTTTAAGACGGAAATCTTTCCTGGCTCATGCACGGCATGTGCAGAAATTGTGATCAGAAAACGTCCATCTCACTGTCAGTTAATGAAAAAACTTCAGGTATTAGGCAACGGGTACAGAATCCTAACTCAGTACACATCACACTGAGAACCCGTTTAAAGAAGAATATATATCGTCTCCACCGAGAACCGAACCACTGTCCCTCCGATCCCCAGGCAAGCGCGCAAACCAGCTGGTACTCCACTCCGTGCTCTTAAGAAGCAGACCGTAATTCTTGTCAGGTGAGCCTGCCGTCTCCATGGCAACATGAGAGCACCGCCTTTTCTAGCGAGCCTGACGTTTCCATGGGTACGTAGAGAACGCCACTATGCCACGGCGAAGGTTATGAGAGGACGCCGTATCTAGCGGACGTATGACTACGACGGCTTCAGCCCCGTTTCCAAGAGGGAGCGCGGCCAACTTCCGCCGCACATCAACCACCACCACAAACCATTTGCCGGTAGCTCCACGACCTCTCGTGCCGCTCCTAATACCCAACGGCGCAACGAGCGCGTGCCATCGCCGCCGAGTGGAGCTGCTGACCAAGCATCAGGCACCAGGGGGTTAAAGCGCGGTAACGAGGTTGTGCTACACTTGTGTAGCGCCATAATGGTACTCCCATGGTTGCTTGTACTCATTAGTGGCTTTTTGCTAATATGGTTAGCTAACTATACTGAATTCACTTTCACAAAAGGCTCTAAAAATTAAACCTATGCACAATGAAGGTAAGAAAATAATGTTTCAACATTGCCTGTCTTTACACTTGCAAGAGTTGAGTAATATAAACGCCGATAAAGGTGTACTTGTGGTAGTTTCGTATCCCTTCGTCTGCTGTACACCTACATGGCTGCACATACCGCGTTTTACTACACGCAGCATGTACTGCGTGTGTCATTTCCTGTGTGCACTATGGTTGATAGTATTTCTTGTGCGCGGTTAGATCGATCGCGCGCGAGAAACTCGATCCTAGAGCCGTTGGCAGTTTATAGGCCCATTCCTGAAACCAACAGAAAAGACAACGCTCGTGCTAGGTAGAATCAGCGGCCCATGCGAGAGAGGGTTCACCATTGCTCGAAAGCTAAAGAACACAACCAACACAACCGTCCCCTTACACATGGCATCCCATCAGTTCCTTTGCCCAGTAGGCGCACTATGCATGAAACGCTGCAGCTATATCCGAGCCACGCGATCTACCGCTGCCTCATACAACGGGTTTCAGCACAATGCCAGCATCATGTGCAAGACAAGCTACCGAACGGGATCAAGCATATTATTTAGCCCTGTGCGCAATCGAGCATTCCAGAAAAATAAAGAATTGAATTGAATGCTACAGAAAGGAACTATATATCTATGTCAAATGATGAATACCTAAATGCTTGTGTCACTACTAAATAAAATTATCATTTTTAAATGGTATGTCATTTCTTTGATTAGTAAATAATGCTGCTAGGTGAGTTATTTTGTAGAGTTATGAAAACTTTAGAGAAACAGTGATACAAGGACGGCCAAAGAAGTACACAGGCTCTCTGAACCTGCCTCATCCGTAAACCTATCTTGTCACTGTCCCCTTGCTACCGCTAAAGGCTTGTAATACTGCAGTAAAGAACTTCGGAAGAAATTTGGTGCCGAGTACAACACTTGTGTCGAATTTTATATGTAATGCTAAGAAACTTCAGCTATTAGTGGTTACACCCTTTAAGGTGCCAAGAGTAACTGTTTTAAGTGTAATAAAGATTTTAACTAAATTTATATTATAAGTGCATTCAGCTCTTTCAGAATTTTTAATTTAGGTACTTCTGTATAATACTTCACGATTACACAACGCTTAATTTTATTAGCTGAGTATTGCAATTTAAGGCGGGACATATTGTGTTATCAGCGTGCATACGTGCACATTATGTGTTCAGACAAGGTAGTTAAGAATTTATGTAGGGCGAAAATAATCAAGTGAGCACCGGGATTGCAGGTTTATTACACGTAACGAAAAGTACGATTTTCTTTCTTCTAATCTTTAATCTTGAGGCCAGGGCGGATATGTAAAAACCATAAGCTAGGCTCCTCGTCAGTGTGTGTATTGCACTGCATATTTAGAAAATTTTATTCGCTGGGCCAATGCTTGCGTTTTTCTCAGAATTGGTGCAATTCCTAAAAAAGAAAAAGCACGCATCATACAACCAAGGTAGAAGAGGAAGAAGCCACTAATGCAGCTGACGCCATAGCTACGCACTGCTGTCATGAAAATTGGCACCGCTAAGTGGCCCACCAAACCCAGACCTCAAAGTGAGTGGCACACTGATGTACGTCGCAATTTCAAGCCGACAATTGTCGCAGGCCCATCCAGTGAGGAACGCAGGCAACCGCAACCGCATGAATCTTTTGCCAGGGAAGTGTCAAAGACCCGGTATCTCCGTGATTTTGATGAGGACTATGACGACAGTATCTGTCCACCTGCGCGCAAGCGGAGCTCTTTGAGGAGTCACCATAGTGAAGGCAAGCGACGTACAGGGACTCGCAAGCGAAAGAAGGCACGTTATTTGAAGCGGATTTCCAATCAAAGAAGCGGAAGCAGGATAATCAAAAGGGTCGCCTCTGGTTGGACCGAACTGTTTTCTACCATCCCCGAGGAGGCCATTGTGGAGAAGGCCGAGGAGGACATGAACAGCTCTTTGTCATCCTTAAGCATCTCCATGACCTCTGCACTCCCGCAAGCTAAAGGCGGTATGGCTGCCAGCCCGGAGTTTACCGCTAATGTGCAAGTGCCTAACATTGCTACGCTTTGTGCGTCAAAGGAGAGACTCTCACTTTGGCTTCCAGAGCCCCTGCAGGAGCGTGTCGTTCCTCGTGAATCATGTGTGACATCATTACTAAAGAACGAAACAATGAAAACCATATCCAGTGAAAGGATCCGCGGTAGCATAGACGATGAAGCTAAAAATAGCTCTGTCGACGCCGATGAGCAAAAGAAAACGGGTCCAGCGTCCACTAACATCCATGGCACGCCGACTCGTTACATCTATGGTAAGCTGCTGCCGACGCTATGGACTGGCTACGAGAAAACAGCAGCCCAAGGTATCTTAAAGAAGATCTCCGCAATGCGCCAAAGGTTCGACTACGATGCCTTAACCGAAGTACCGTACGTAATGCCACCGGACCGAGAACCGCTTGCACCCTGCATACGTTTACCCGATAGAAAGATTGCTCAAGGAGCACCTCGAGCACCTCCTGCATTTAAGAAGCTCGCCGATATGGAAAACGTAACGAACACAAATTGCAACTGTGTTTTGCTTCTTGTTATTGGGCTGCTGGTGACGGTGTTTTTTGTGTCGAGCACATCGTTTGCACGCGCCAGCTTTCGCTTAGGCCTTCTCTCGGGCCCCTCGTCCGATAAAGCTGCCAACTTAGAACTGGAAGCGAATGCAACAAGCCTCAACGTGAAAACGCGCACTCCTGCCCTGCCTGAGAAACGGGAAACCTCGGTCAGACTGCAAGGAACCAGCTTTGTGCCTTTAACCGAACCACTGGAAGAGGTGGCATATCTCACAGAAGGAGGACATGCATACAACAATGCAGTAGCTGAGAACGGAAGTGCAAACACAACCGAAAATATTTTGACACAAACGGCATATACAGTGTCGCTACTGCCGCTTCATACAGCCAGTGCAGAGACCAATTACACAACAAGGTCTGAAGGTTTTAATAATATTCTCTTAAATAAATCGACCCTTTTTGGTGACTAGGTAAAGCCAGTTCATTGGAGAAATCACTACCATGCTGGACTCCGACTTCATGCAGTGAGACTTTTGTCCAGCCATTTGTTAGCACTATAGTGCGCTCTGCCGCACAGTCGTGGCGATTTCTGATAGAAAAAGGATTACACCATAGGTAAGCTTTAGATAACCACTTTTAATCAGACTTGTAGCAGCCCTCTTATATCCCTCCTTAGAAAGGTGGCTGAGGTTCATGCTTTTGAAAACGTGCAATTAGGAGAAGTGTAATCCGAGGTGCTGTTATTTGTCACGCAGCTTGCATTGTATATCTAGTAAAAAAATGCAGAACCGCACTTAATTTCAAAAATTTCGTAACTATTTTCTTTTCTAGTAATAAATATATTGCATTTAAATTGCTGCAACGTGCATGTCCTTTATATGGGCAGCCGGCGTCCAAATTGTCGCATTGACAGTTGGTGAAGTGCATCAACGTGTTTCCCTTTCGGTCTTCGCACACACTGTTTTTTTTTTTTCTTTATTAAACGCATGTCTAGACCAGCATCTCTTTCATTCTCAAACTTAAATGTTTAAGGTGTGATACAACTTACCATCTGCCACACAATTTTCACCCGAGCTTTCGCTCATCACAAATAAGCGCTGGCGGCCTTAATAATACCGTTCGAAATAACATAGCATGATCACCAATACTGTCCGCTCTCGACGTGGCGACTGAAAACCTGTTTAAATGTATTTGCTCAGTCATTGCAAACAGGGTGCACCACGTCGCATCTTTCACTCTGTCGAAATACGGGAGGTACGTTTTCATGGCGATACACATTTATTCAGCCCCATGTTTTTCTTTATCTCGTTCTCCTCGTTATCATTTCCTTGTAATTGTATAATTTCTGTTTTCTACTCTTTGGCCGTGGGACCAATATTTTCGAGGCACCCACAGCTCAATGTGAAATATGCTTTGCCTGCGGTGATTCCTTTCCGCTTACAACATTACCTCCTAAAGGTGGCGGGGCATATAAATCTTTTTGGTACTAAATTTACCACAAGATTATCTGTAAAACCATCACAGTAGCACCGATAAAATTAACTAAAAGATCATTTCAGAAGTAGGTGGTTGGGTGAGTGGGTTGGCCTTTGGAGGAACGAACTGAAAACGAGCGTACGCACTCATGAGTGTTCAGTACTGTCCTTCGCATTAAGTATTTTGGATGTGCAGAGTTTTAATGTCATTATTTTTTCGTTCTTCCCGAGGCTTTATTATTTCTACGCAGCTTTGTAATTGCTGTGTTTGACGCACAAAATGCGGGAAAGTAGCCACCGCTGCTTCCTGGGCCAACGTATTTTTTTACGCAGTGGCTGCACGAAGAAAGAAACAGGGGCGATACTTTAAGCTGTGTAAACTTACAGATCATACCATAATATACGTAGGTCTTGTGCCTGTCCGGGGAATGACAAAACCTAAATTCAGAATGAAAATATTTATGTTAGCAAATATAAGTGCCCAGGTGTTGTAGATATTTTTCCATGCACGTGCACTGAGGCGGAAAATTAAATTTTAGCTGCTCTAAGTTTAAGGCAATATGTGCCATCGCCATGATAACGCGTGGGAGGTAAGGCACCCCTAAAATAACCTAAACCACATGCCGTAATATATGTACATATATATAAACAGCAAAATGTCAACAGACATGAACGCTGAGACAAAGTGAAATAATACGTCATCGACAAGACAAGGCAAAGCGCGCTCAGTAACTTTGCGGGAAAATTGCATTCTGTCATCACCAGGAAAGAATAGAGCGGTCAAATTTTTTTCTTTATTTTACTCGAAAATCCTGTTGGCAGCAGACACGGTCAGCCTGTGTTCGAATTTCTCGTAGGATTGCAATTCGGATGCGAAGTATTACGCAGACAGATTTAAATGCAATAACTTTTTTTATAGCACTTTAAGTCCATGAAGTACTCTTCAAATTTAAACACGAGATTTGCGTTTGCAAAAGTTTTCGTTGTCCGAGCCCGTCTTGAGTTAGGAAAAAACGATGGTTGGCCCATTTAATTCAAAGGTAATTTTTGAGCTGTCCGCCTGAAAAAAAAAATAATAAAGATGACAAACCTGGCCTATCAAATCGCGAAAAAAAAAAACTTTTTTTATCTCGGGCAAGTAATGTGCAGGATGGAGCACATGCATTTTTGTGTTCTAGCTTGAGGCAATATATTCTTGCTGACTTTGTAACGCGCAGAGAATTAAGACCAAGTCAAGTGATTAACAAGGAGCGCTGTTAAATAAGACACGCCGTCTCAAATATCACGCAAACAAGCGGCCGATTTTACTGTCCTTGATGCGTGCTTGGTCGCTGCGCTGGGGTGTGTGGTGGTGTGGCTTACGATTGAAGGAAGGCTAAATACAGTTGCGTTTTTTTGGCTACAACTGCTTTGCAGCATTACGTCTACTGCGTTCATTTGCGTGTGTCGCGTTATTTTGTGTTATTCCTGCACCTAGAATCGCGGGTGGTCAGCATCTTGTGAACAACGGTGTGTAATTTGTCTATGCTGACGCTGATCTTAGCAAGGTGCCACAGATAGCTCCAAATGCTCGTGCGCCGAATATTGTTTCATCCCGTTCTGTGCAGCGAAGGTCGTCGTATGCATCCTTGTGTCCAGGCACGAGAGTGCTGTGCTATCGCTGCTGCCGGGCACGCCTCGTGTAAAAGAGCAACACAGTCTCAGGCTGTACATTGCACGTCATCGTCTTCGTGAAGTTCCAATCGCAAAACAGTCTCGCGCTTTGCATTGAAAATCGTTGTCCTCATGAAGTTCCATCTGCGCCTGTCGGTCATTTAAACTATAGTTAAAAAGCCACTTTCGTACGTAATCTGGCCAAAGACAGAGACCGGAGTTGTGCCAGACAGGTGGCATAGATCATCAAACGAGAATGTAGAGAAGCCTGTTGCCGAGAAGCTTACCAAGCGAAGAAGAGAGCCAAAGTCGAAGCGGAAGCAGTAACTGTGGCGGTGGCCCATGGCTAACGCTCCTGAGTCATGGTTGAAGAGTTGTTCAACGTCTGCATTTTTGTTTTCACTTTGCATCCGGGGCTGCGCACATTCACGATATATTTCAAGGATAGCGAAACTATGAAATCAACTTCGAGTTGAAATCTAAAAGGCCGCGTGATACCACCTTTCGTCTTTGCTTCTCGCTCCTTCGCGAATGGAGGATATTTTACGAGAATTCTGCTCTAAGCTATGGTAAAGAGTACCATTGCAATTCGTTATGTCGAATTTATTAACGCCTCTGTGTTAATGAATTCGACAGATAGGGTAACGTAATGCACGTTTAAACGAGCGCATAGGTTAGGAGAGTTGCTTCAGCTGAGCGGGAATGTCAAAAACGCCAATTGACGAAGTAGTATTTTTATTCACTCTTGTGGTAGCACTTCTTGTGGTTAGGGAAAACAAAACAAAACGAAAAACTGGGTTGAGAGAAGTTTGCTTACTTGATGTTTAACGCTGATCTCTTTCAACTACAAGTCGATCGCGAATTCACTCACCTGCTTTCGGCAGCAAAGCACAACCTGAAACAGCATCACGCTCCAGAAAAGGTTTTCGCCCTCCCGGCGTGCTGTTGCAGCAAAAAAATAAAGCTAGGAAGCTCAACCAGAAACAGGCAGGAATTGAGCATAGAGCAGATTTTAAATCTTGTCCCGAGAAAAAAGCAAAAAGGGCGAGTGTCAACTTGGGAAGAATAAATGAACAAGCCGAGAACAACGTTTAACTCCCAGTTTGTCTTTTCCATGGGGTAGGACTCGACGCGAGTTGTAGGAAGCGAGCGTAGGTTTGAAACTTGTGGCGCTCCTCAATTTTCTCAGTCACACTCAAACGTTGCTTTTTTGAGGCGATCTTTTGCCCGCAACCTTGGTTTCGTTTCGCCTTAAAGCTTCCCACTCTCAAGTTATGAAAACGTCGCGGACGTTTTAACTGTATCATATCGTGAGTCCTTGTAGACTAACTTCATTATCTGTCTATAAGCTGTCTACTGACTACTTCAATAGTCAGTGGACGACCAGCCCCAGGGCTTTATTAAGGGCTCCGGTGGACAGCAAGCAACTCTTTCAATTTGTTCGCTCATTAAGTAATTACAATTACTAATTTCAAAATGTATATTTCGATGCTTGTTGTACTTACAGAATTCTTGCTCATTATACTAATAATATAGCCGCGAAAACCAATTTTATTCAAAATGTTGTAGCGCGCGTTACAAGATCTACAAGCGTCACCCTGATGGGCAGTTCCACACATTAGGGCCATCTTTTTAACCTACACCAGTTACACCACTGTAGTAAATCTCCTATACCTCCAATTGGTTTTAGGTACACTAGTGCAGCTGGTGTAGGATAAAAAAAATAGACCCATTAGCACAACATCTGTAGCGTAGACCAAGGCCAAATTTGTGGGCTTTGTAACTCCCGCTACAACTCTTTTAAATATTTTTTGTGCGACTATACTATTTGCAGGACAAGCTCCAATTCCTCAAATTCAACATATTCTCTAAAATGAGATTTAAAATGGTTAATTATGTATTTAATATTTGACAAAGCAATTTAGGCCTTCTGTGTCTTACCTGGTCTTCGCCACAGCCTCATTATAGTGTCAGAGCAAGGATTAATCTAAATTCAGTTACCTTTTCTATTTTATTTTTGGACATTTTAGTAAACAACACCTGGTATAGCTCTAGTGCTACAGCCTTTTAACGAAAAACGCTATTTACCACTCTTGGGGATCTTCTCCTGTTATTTTTTTTCTCTTTTTTTAGATAGGGCTCACTTAAAGCTGCCTCGATCTCATATCGGCTCACTTTATGCCTCCCGCAATTCAACAGCTTGCGCCGGAGCAAAGCAGTCTTGCAATGCTGCGAAAGAGTACGCGAAAGCGCTTCAAGAATGATTGAGTGGCCTGTCGGAATTCTAGAACTTGCTTCGTATACCCCTGCCCCGACCTGAGAACCTCCCCTGTCAACCCTAACTCACGTATGTTCCCGTTCCAACCGAAACGGCAATAAACAGAAGGGGGCATCAGCGGAACCGCTCTCGAAGGCATGTGCGCCACCGCGCTGTCTCTGATTCGAAGCGGAAACTAGCGCCGCATTGCGGTTCGATTTTGCATCAGCGTGGGTGGTAGTGGCGTCCCTGTAGCCGGTAGCATTTGTACCTTTTATTTTGTATATTGATTCTTCCGTGTATGCCATCGTTTCTGCTATTCCTTCATTACCAGTTCTTTTATTTTTTGTTTCTTTCATGTAGGCACAAGCGAAGATGACATGCCGAGAATGCCGTTTCTTGTTCATTCCACTATTTCACTACCTTGTTCCGAAGGCTTGCATTTCGTTTGCTGCCTTAGTGCGACGAACGTTGTTCACTTTTCCCCCTTGCTAAAAGAATGTTTTGCGTGAACCCTGGCAGGCATGCGCGGAGGATGTCTTTCTTTACAAACGCACTCCGAAATGGTGGACAAGGAAGGCTATTGTACAGCCACGAAAGCAAGCGGAAAGGAATCACGCTCAGTCGCCCCATCTGGTCGTGCTGGTTGAATCTTTCACAGATGCGCGGCCTTGTTTTGTCGACCCCCAAATCGAAAGGTTGCTCTTTCTGGCGCAATTTACTCGCCTTTGCTGCTGGCGCTATTCCTGAGAGTTTCAGGAGTAACAGTTAACGAGAAAGATCAGCGATGAACTGAAAAATATATCCAATATCTGGCGCTAATCGTGTTTAATACACATTTATTGCTGTAAAGCTCACGTAAAGGCGTATATATAAACTGCAATAGTATATGTATTTTCATTAAATCAAACATAGTTCCCTTTGGTAGACTGAATGAGTGGTCAATTAGGAATGTCAGGAACATTCGAATGAGGAGTTTAAAATGAAGTCATCGATTCCTCAGGGACAGTTTACAACCCAAAATCTGCCGAGAAAAAAACACTGACCATATCAAAGTGTACCTACTATATATGTTTATTTATTAGGCTGGCATGCAAGTACTGGCTAGTGAATTTGTATTGCTGGAGCCAATAATGCGTATACAGAAAATAATAGACATACTTTTGTCACATGTTCTTTGGCGCTTCTGCCTTCAAATAGCATCCGCTTGCTTAAAGTTCCAAGTCATCATCATTCTGCGATAGAGATGTTCCGAATGATGTTGCTATAGACGTCTAACTTGAAACGGGGAAGGAGGCTATAAACATCCTACTTAAAACGTAAATGAATTGTATATATCTTGGACAGGAAACTAAGCGGTGGGCAGCTTTCGGAGATAACGATAATTTGAAACATAAGGTGGTCGTCTGCCAGGGATGGCTCGGTCCTGTCCAATGTATTTCGCCGCATTATTTACAGGCGCTGGGTAACTCACATTCGCGATTAAGAGCGTTGCTGAAAGCCTGAACCCATCAACGATGCCCATTCATGGCGCTGACTCATACATTACTCTAAGAAAGATCTCCATTCATCTAAGGACGATGTCATGGTGCTCTGGTATATATGCGCGTCTCGATCAGACAATGACCTGCACTCAGTCTCCATTTGCCCTTTATGATTCGCTCCAAACCGCATGCGTGAGGAAAGAAGACGAAAGGGGGGAGTAAGGAAATGTAAATTCACCATGCTGCAATCGCTGTAAACTTAGCTCAAGGGATAGTTAGTACGAACTTGGAGCGCAAAGACGTAGGATATACAACAAAACGGCTTGCTCAATTTCGCAAACTCAGAGGCGACATGCTCCTCGTAGGAAAACCTCACACATTTCGTTCGAGTAGAAGGATGGTGTTTCGGGCTAGTGGATAACTGCTATGAGGTTTTGACGTAGCGCTATAATAGGAAGGGGTAGGACACAAGCACCAACTTCCAACAAATGCTCTTAGTTAGAGCTGAACTGTCTCAAAAGAAAGAGGGGGGGGGGGGGGGGGGGTGGAAACAGTGTGCAACCACTCAAATGCTTTCTTTGCTATTCCTTGCTCCTCTTTAACTCATGGTTCCACGGTGATTATTTATTGGTCTTTAGATTTCTCACCTTCTATATCAATCATTCGGTTGTTTAATGCTGCTTGAAATAAAATATATTTACCAATAATATTCAGCAAGAGGTCAGGTCCCCAGTGGAACTGCGGGGAATCCTCCTTACTGTCGAGAAAGCGGCTTCGACGTGCTCCGTTTTATGCCCGACACTGAAATGGTGGACCATATCGAAGAAAATACTTTTTACTGGAGAGCGAAACACGTAACCATGGCACAAATTCCAGATATGCCATACTAATGCCCACCATCTGTGTAAGTAGCGGGATTGCGAGTCACTGGGGAGTCGCTAGCGTCTTCATGCAACGAGCAAAGTTCTCAGGACTGCGGAACTTTGTAGTGTTCTTTGAAGACTGTCCGTGTAGCTGTGTATCTAGCGTTTGTCTTAACTAACCTCATCTTATTGCTAGGGATTCATCTGTGTTAAGTAACTCCTAAGCTGACCGTGAGTAGCTTCCCTGGTGTACTTGTTCAGGTACCTACAGCATTTCCCTTGACTGCACGAAAATGTTTTGCGTTACACACTACACTCTGTCTCGCTGTCAACCTCAGAACCTCAAACCAGTGAACAGCTAACGTTCTTATTATCGCGATGTTGTTGAAGGTCCCTTTCTACACAAAATTCGGTGTCACCGACGTTGTGAGCCTAAAATCACCGTCATGGCTGTGGCAGATAGTAATTGGCAGTTAAGATGGCTCGGTACTGAATGGTTGACGAGTTGTGTGACGTCAGGATGCTACATGACATTACTGGAGCAGCCAGCCCATGCTTTGCCTTTGATACGGGAAGGTTACATGGGGATAGAATCCTGGGGACACTTAAATGCCATGTGAGAAACGCTAAAACTATGCCCGCGCAAGCGCACTCTGTATATAGGCTTAATTAAATCGGAGCTTTATATCTACTTGTAAGGGCCTTTCATATAAAATGGTAGCATACGAACTACTTTATGCTAATAGTATGTTCAGAGTAATAGAGGAACAATTTAGAAAATTAGGGATTAAGCGACTAGCAAAGTGCATGTAAGCGAACGACCATCCGCAATTGCAGCGTCAGGCGAATATGCACCACGTCCTATCTATATCTATATCCTATCTATCAGGTGTCCTCCTAAATTTTAAATTGCTACATAAGTTTTGGATGATCCTCTAAGGTTTATCGAGGACTTCTTCTTATGACGAGCCCCTAATAAGGCACTGAGTATATGACCTAATCTGAAGGTCTTGCGCTCTGTTTCGAATCCTTAGGCTAATAACTGCTGAAGGTAGTCTCAAATCTCGCAACCAACTTTCTGAACTACAACACATTCTAGTTTTATCCCCCTGCTAAAAACCGCCGGTCTCGGTTACCTTGCTTAGCTTATTGGCTTTAGCGTAAGTCCTAACTGCAACAGTAACATTCTACCGACAGCAAGCCACTCCGTCAAATTTGAACCGCGTCTACAATACGAAGTGTGTGCAATTGCTTGCATGCATCCACAACTCAAGGTGCAGCATACACTCGGCGCAGGAAAAGCAAAATAAAGTTTACAATGTACATTTGAAGATT
Source organism: Amblyomma maculatum (assembly GCF_055883805.1). Lineage (NCBI taxonomy): Eukaryota > Metazoa > Arthropoda > Arachnida > Ixodida > Ixodidae > Amblyomma > Amblyomma maculatum. Next base: position 42,516,928 of record NC_139349.1, on the reverse strand, counting down.
GTCTTCCACTTTATTGCTTTCTTTTTTTACAACGTTATTGTTTATAGACGTGCGTAAGACGTATTGCGCACACCGTCCTGACAGTGTATCTCAACGTAATATTGCGCGACAATAAGGCACGTTGTTTTCCGGTAACATATGACCGAAATTGATTGTAGGCTTCCCTTGCATGCAGTAAACGGACTGGACCTGATATATTATTACTGACGCACTACAGTTTCAACTGCAGCAGCGTCATGTGCGTTCTAATACTCTTCCGAATACCCTAAACGCTTATCGTCCTATTGCACTGCTAAGCTGTGTTGGGAAATTGATGGAAAAAATGGTTCATTCATGCCTTACCTGGGACTTGACGAATAGGGTAATTTACCCTCCATCAATGTCTGGCTTCCGAAAAGGCCGAAGCAGTATTGATAATGTTATTGCTCTTGCCAACTGTGTCAGGCGCAGCAAAGCTGAGCGGTCTCTAATTATTGCCGTTTTTCTTGACGTTAAAGGAGCATTTGATAATGTCACGCACGAGGCGATTCATTCAGCCTTGCGTTCAATTGGCATTGCTGGACGAATGTATAACTGGCTTTCTGACTATCTTCGTGACAAGACCATTTACATGTCAACGGATCAAGGTGACACGTCCTTACATCATGTGTCTCGTGGCGTTCCTCAGGGAGGGATTTTAAGTCCAACCCTCTTCAATATATCTCTTCTTGGTTTGGACAGGTCCTTGCCACCTACTGTTCAAATCTCCCTCTACGCAGATGACATCTGCATATGGTGCTCCGGAAGAAACAGGCGCTTTGTGCATGCTCGGCTACAAAAAGCAATAGTTGGCATTGCATTATTTTTAAACAAGCGAGGTCTTGTTATATCTCCAGAAAAGTGCGCAGCAATTTCATTTTCACGACGTGATCTCTCCCGTTATGTACTGAAAGTTGCTGGCACTCCTATACCGTATGTCAACCATCAAAAATTTCTAGGTGTGACCTTTGATAGGTCTCTTTCATGGTCACCACACGTTCAACAACTTAAGACCAAACTCTCTTCATACGTATCTATATTCCGTATGCTCTTAACGACCAGAACAGGCTGCTCTACTGATTCCTTATTACGGCTTTATGGAGCACTTTGTGAAGGTCTTCTGCGTTATAGCCTCCCTGTTCTTCAAGGCCTCTCGCAGTCAAGCATTAAACTACTTGAAGCCATGCAGGCCAAAGCTTTGAGAGTGTGCCTTGGTCTTCCAAAAAACACTTCCACAGTGGGCACACTGGCGGAGAGCAGACGTCTATCTGTAACCGTGCTGATACCGCAGGAGCTGCTTCGCGCCCAGCTGCGCTTTGCACGTGAACCTACCCACCCGTTTTCAGAGCAAAGCATGACATCACTCTCCAATCTACTGCCTGCGCAATATCAACGCGCAGTACCGTCATCTTTCCCACCATGGAGGTTTGCTTCATGGCGAATTTCGACAACTATACCTGGCATCAAAAGAAAAGCCCACACCCCAGGACCCGCACTTAAATACTTCGCCCTTAAGCACATCTGTGCACGCTACAGTCATCATTGCCACATCTATACTGATGGCTCTGTCACAGCTATTTCTTCATCCATCGGCGTGTGGATACCATCAATGCACACCACAATCTCGGCAACACTCAGTCATCGCACTTCAGCTGTGGCTACTGAGTTAACAGCTCTGAGAGAAGCAATTATATATATTCTACAACAACGCCCTGCAGCATGGGTTATCTTCAGCGATTGTCGCGCTGCACTACAATTGCTTAAATCATCAAGAATTCAGGAAGAGCTCGTCATAGACATAAATAAGCTACACACAGAGGCCTATGACCTGAGTCACAGCATTGTGCTACAGTGGTTACCTGCTCACTGCGGCATCGCGGGCAACGACCTCGCAGACGCCGCTGCAAAAGAACTAAAAGATTCCACAAGGACAATTTCAATACCATTCTCACGAAGAGATGCAGCAAGACTTGTAGCAACTGAATCATGGCGATTGCAACGCTCTCTGTGGTGTGACCCGAACCATCAATATCGACCTCTACACCGAATAGATCCCACTTGCGTCTTTCGAATTCCTCACAATTTGAACAGGTGGCATCGAAACTGTCTACACAGAATCCGCTTAAATGTGTCATACACAAACTACTTCCTACATAAAATAGGCATAGCGAGCAGTCCTCTGTGCTCTACATGTGATGTGTGTGAAAATTTTGAACATTTGGTAACCTCCTGTCAATGGTTTACTGCACATCGCAGGACACTGCGCAATAGTTTAAGCTTACATAAAGAAACAACCTTGCGCCTTGAACATGTCCTGGGTCCTTGGTGCGACGGATCGTCTGCTGCGCGAGCTACCAAGGCCTTACTAACTTTTCTGAAGGACACAGGGTTGATTAATACCCTTTAAAACTCATCTGTGTGTGATTATGTGCGTATGAAAGTTAACTTTTCTTAAGGACACAGGGTTGATCAATACCCTTTAAAACTCATCTGTGTGTGCTTATGTGCGTGTGAAAGTGTGCGACACCGATTCTCTTTTTTTTTCTCATTTATTTCCCCTTCCCCTCCCACAATCTGTCACCCTCATCCCTCAACCCTAATCGGGAGTAGCATGCTAGGCTTACCACCAGGCAGACATCTCCTATTGCCATTAAAATATATATCTATCTTCTTCTTCCGAAGAGGTGAAGAATACCACTTTAAAGAAACCGATCAGAAAAATAGCAGAGAGCACTAGACAGTGTGTCAGATAGCTGTAATAATCAAAGCTTTGAGTCACCATTACGTCAGCGCAGGCAGCCAGATATAGCGGTGCTATGGAGAAAACTAGCATAGTTGCTGCATAACCTTTATTGATTTCTTAGCCTTGTCTAGGGAACATCCCATACGCCAGACTGATTTCCTCGAGGCGCTCACCCCGAGACTCTTGTAGACGCAATGCGATGCAGGAAAGCCAAAAATATCTCAATATATTGACCTAAAGTTTTGTCTCCATCTCATCGTAAGGAGCCCACATGTGCTAATATCAACGCCACTAGGCAAATAGACGCCGCATTTTATGGGGACTGATTGATGCTGGCAGCATACGATTTGAAGACTCGAAAACGCAGACGTCTAGACAGATAGCCGTGGGCCAGAAAAAAAACGGGGCGAAGTGCACTCTTGGATTGATGGCGCAATTCATACGAGGATACAGATAATCTAGCTACTACGTCTCTGCTTTATTTATTCATTTTTGGCTATTTTGTGATGAATGAATTGGCAGGAACAGAAAAAAAAAAAGAAACAGTGAAACGGAATGTACAAAGAAGAAAACGAATCAAGTCTGCTTTACCGGAGATGGCTGCTCAAGTTTACTGAGTTGTAGTTTTGTTTATGCTCCGGATCCACTGAAAAAAAAAAGGATGCTAAGCATCTTGAAATTCAATAACTAGCTTTAGGAAAAATAATGTAAAAACTCCGAAAGCGAAGACAACTCACCACTCATATATTTAGGTAATACTGGTCAATCAAGCTGCTGTCATGATAACACAAGTTGAGAAAACGGTGAGCTGCACACTTGCTGGATCCAGTTAGATGCCAGTACATAAAAGTACATTGGAGCTCGTACCGATGAAATTTGATAAATGAAGTCAGAGAATATTAACGAGAGTGATATGCAATAATATATGCCTTGGTCAGAAGTGACACCTGTTGTACTCTTCAGGGGATGCTAATTGTAATGTCTGTGATGTTAGAATGAGTAAGGAAGAAGTGCGGGAGATGAGAACGAAGTTCATAACAATTTTGACTACCAGTTTCAAAGGGGTGTCGTAGATTTCTTTGCCCATTAAGCGCATCCCCAGATGAAACATAGACCATTCTTGTCTTCTTTAATTGTCTTGAAATGCAGCACAAGTGGTCATCATAAATAGAGGCGGAAAATATACGCAAAGCAGAGACAGTTTGTCAGACGTAGATGGATGAAGTGCACCATGTCACGTTTGCGCAATTGGTTTACAAAGGTCCCCTTAACTTACTGGTGCCACAGCTGTAATTTTTCACACTTCCATTGGCAGTACTACCATCATGGAACCTGTATAAGAGAGAGAACCTAGGTGCTAAGAACACACGTACAGCTTGATTCCGTTCGCCTACGAAAGCAACGTTTTTTGACGCTGCAGCCAAGTGTTAACTGCATGATGCGCAAGCAGATATCTTAAAGCAAAACGGAAGAGGGTTACCTGTACGAGCGGACGTCAGACAAAACCTGCGTGCATAGCATCTGCACCGCGCAGGGCCTAGAGCACTTGAAAACCTGGGAGGACTGGGAGACCCTGCTGCGCTCGGAGGACCCGGCTATGCAGGCCATCGCCACCAGCCGGGCTGCCAGTGTGAGAAGGGAATAGAATCGATCGGGACCTTTGTATCTCATGTAAGATACACTGCCCTATACCGTTCAAGCAAGTTTGTAGTGCTTGGTTAAAACTAGCTGTTATATCTGCTATAACAGGTGATCTACTGTATAACAGGTAGCTTGCGACTATATGAGTATGTACTAAATAACAGAGGTCCAAATTAAGGAACGATTGATTAGGCGAGGTAAGCCACAGAGGATAAGCTTAACAAGATGCATTGAGATTTCGCGTAGTGCCTTCAAATGTGAAGCTAAATTGTCTTTTAAGTGTCACCTGTAGTTTATTTTTTCCGTTATTCGACAAACCTTAACCAACCCAGAAAACAACGAAAATATGCCCATGTCACAAAAGCACGTATCAAAAATATGTGTGGCGTTTTGTTCTCGATTCTGTTTTGCATCGCGCTTGCTTCTATTTTACCTAGTCAAGTTACCAAACCAGTGGAAAAGGGCAGGTGGATTGTTCGTGCATTTGTTCTCGCAGCTACGAAGAAAATCCCGACCAAAAATTTCATCACATGCCCAGATGCAGTTCAGCGTATCAGCGATCTCCAATTGGGACTGTTCCAGCTTATTTTTGATATTACTAGCACTTTCCCTGCTCCTATCCTTTCCGTGACGCTAGCGCTCTTGTAGCAGACTAGCATTTCAAGGATGCCAATCTTGAGGCACCGTCGGCGCATGGCCTCTTCTAAGTAGATTTCATCTTCGAGAAACGCACCTCACAGCTATCGCTCGGCGCAGGCAGTATTCTATTTCTGTCCTTTTCTTTTTCTCGATTTTCTTTGCAGAGTAGATTCTCTCAGAGGGATTATCCCGTTCCATTCGCACTCTTCCTGGCACGACTGGGAAGAGATGACGCGTTGTATTCTCGCTCGTTCTCGAAAAAGCCGTGTCGGCTTAGAGCTTAGTGCATTGTGTAAACTGTGAAGCCTGCCTAAAGCGGCGATGTCCAGGATGTTGAAGTTGGTAGGAATAATGCGTAAAGTAAAAACGTAAGATTAAACCGACAAGAACTAACAAGGACAATGTATACAAATTGGGAAACATGAACTGGTGACGAGAGGGAAAAGGAAAATATAAAGCTAGAGGACATAAATTAAACAGAAAATAAACACGAACTATGACGCAGCAACCGCTGAAGCGAAATAAGTTCGCTGGATTTGCCAGTAGGCTTATTGGGCGAGGAATTCGCGAGAGAGCGCCTTCAAGTGTTTCGGAAAGGATCGATCTGTTCGAGCATGATCGAGAATGATGAGGGGTACTCGAGGGGTACTCGACGAGAATGATCCTTGGGTACTCGACTTCTGTACCCAAGGATGTGGGATCGAACCCCGCCCGCAACAGCCGTTTTTCGATGGAGGTGAATAACAAGCCACCCATGTGGTGTGAGATGTCAGTGCACGTTAAATAATACAATGTAGCCGAAATTTCAGAAGCCCTCCACTACGGCGTCCCTCAAAGCCTGAGTCTCTTTGTGAAGTCAAACCGCACAAACCAAACTAAACTATACGAAGAGGTGCCGTGTTCTGTTATCGCGTGCTCTCGGAAAAGACGTGTCGGCTTGGAGCTTAGTGCATTGTGGGGACGCTGCAGCCCCATCTTCATTGCACAAAACGCCAAAAAGCACATCGCTAAAGAGATGTGCAATGCATACCTGCTCGAGCGGGAGCAAAACAAAACCTGACTACGTAGCCCCTCCGCTCAGGAAGCGGGAAAAGAAATTAATCTTTCTGGCTGCTCTAATTGCTATCAGTATTCATTGGCCACACATATTTGGCTGCGGCCTTTGACACCCACCGTACTTGATACAAAGACAGCACATGGTGCTCTTCTTAATTATTTGCTCTTTATTATATATATATATATATATATATATATATATATATATATATATATATATATATATATATATATATATATATATATATATATATATATATATATATATATATATATATTTATCCTTGGCTTTTTTCAGTGGCATGCAGTCTTGAGAGTTCCTTTTCCATCCGTTAAAATGAAGGTAAGAAAAAAAACTTAAAAAATTGTGAAAAGCTCCCGAAGTTGCTGACAGTGCAGACTAAAGCACCTTTTTTTCAACCTTCTTTTTCACTCGATCCGAAATTGACGATTAATAATGGTCGACGAATACTCAGCCTTCCACGACTCAGCCGAGAGTCTTTATTAAGAGCATGCGGGGTAAAGAAGGGGAAAATAGACGTAGTTATCGAGAAAGATTTCGTAAGGTACAGAAAATGTGCAGAAACACAGATTAAATGCAAAATGCAGTGCTGAAAAGACAGGGGCCAACTCTCACGCACTACGTGCCCCTTTTCAATTCTTCGGGGCCTATATGGAGTGCTCGCTCAACAAATCGACGTCGTAAGTTTAAGAAAAGGCTGACCCTGCGATGTGATAACAAGCGCAGCGTGAGTGCTTGAAACGAAGACGAGATTACTATTTGATTTTCTTCACTTGCAAACTTCCAGTCTATGCTTTGCGCCTATATATATATATATATATATATATATGTGTGTGTGTGTGGGGGGGGGGGGGGGGGGTTAATTCGCGAAGCGTGAAAAATGGCTCGAACGATTACCACTGAATTACGGTAGAAAATTAAAACTGGAAGGCGTTGAATTCGAATATCCCTGACACATTATTATTTTAAACTAACATTAGGCCAAGAAAAAACCTGCCCAAAGGAAAAAAAATGTTCTGCCTTAGACGTGGAAATATAAACAGAACATCTTTGCTTTCTTCTCGAAGAACAGCCTACACAGTACGGCGAAAGGAAACAAAACCCTACATCACTGCTGAGGCGCGCCGAGACCGAGCTTTTGGTTTATTTCCCGACGAAACAGAAAATTCAAAAAGGAAGCGTTTATTTCTTTGAATGAAAAACTTATAGCTGCATCAAATGCATGAATTAAAAATATTTCTTAGGAGATCCACCTATTCAATTTCAACAAAGGACCCCTTCACAATCCTTGAGTGCGTTTTAAATTCCACAGCAGGTTCATGTGTAACGGTAACTAAACTTTGTTTGTGTACTATTTCACAAACAGCCTGCATCACCTTAACAACGTTAAAGGCGTCATTCTGCAAAACCAAAAAAAAACACAATACTGTATTTAGCATTGCCGGTGTTGTCGGCGCCATCTTTGATGATGCAGCGACTGAAAAGTCTTGACCGTACCTAAGACAGGCAGTAGTTGGCATGGGACACGTCCGGGTAATAAATAGTCAGTTAATTGTGTGACGTCACAAATCCACGTGACATCGAAATGACAGGAGGTACAAACCACGAAATCTATCTTGCAATGGGGAAGTGAGGAGAGAATAGGACCCACCTGGACCCTCTTTCTCCAAGTATGATACACTGCCCCATATCATACAAGCACGTTCATAGTCTTGATTAAATCTGGCCAAAACGTCAACTGTATCCACTGGTTAGTTGTATAATGTGGAAGCTGGCGACTATATGACTATGTACTAAATAACAGAGGCACAAATTAGGAATGGTTTATGAGGCGAGACAAGGGACAGAGGATAAGCTAAACTGGACTAATTAACGCTATCACCGTGTAGCTGAACCCTCACCCATAGTTTTTTTTTTTCTGCTCTATCCGACACGCTATAACAAAGCCCAGCTTAGAAAACAACAGGAAAATGTCCGTCATAAAAACGACAGCTATAAGCTTGGCGCCGTATTAGGAATATGCGCGACTTAAAGTGATGACTTCCATTTTACACCGCGTCTGCGTCTATTTTATATAGCCAAGTTAGAACCCAGCGAAAAAAGGCCGGCGCATTGTTTTCTTATAAGTTCTCGCAGCAACGAAAAGGTTTCCATGAAATTTTCATCACAAACCTGATGCATTTCATCGTGTCAGCGATCTTCAGTTCGGAATGATCCAACTTATTTGTGATACCATGTGCCGGAGCTGTATTTGCTTCTGTCCTTTCCTTGATGCTAGCGCCCTGGAAGTAGACTAGCAATTCAAGGATCTCAGTCCTCACGGATCGTTGGCGCGTTACCTCTTCGAAGCAGATTTCATCGTCGAGAAAGGCACCTCATAGCTATTGCTCGGCGCACGCAGGGTTCTATTTCTCGTCATTTTGTCTCCGTTTTCTTTTCAACGGAGACTCGCGGAGCGGATATATCCCGTGCCATTCGCACGCTTCCTGGCACGATTGTGAAGAGATGACGCATTGTATTTTAGCGTGTTCTCGGAACAGACGCGTCGGCTTAGAGCTCAGTGCATTGTGTAAACGGCGAAGCCTGTCTGAAGAGACGAGGTCCAGGATGGTGAAGTTGGTAGGAATAAGGCGTAATGAAAAACGTGACTCTAAACAGACAAGAACATACAAGGACAATGTATACAAATTGGGAAACATAAACGGGTGACGAGAGGAAAGGGGAAACGAATATAAAGCTAGAGGACTTAAATTAAACAGTAGAGAAACACGAACTACAATGCAGCAACCATCGTAGAGAAAGGAGAAGATCGCTGGATTTACCAATAGCCATATGGGGCGAAGGAGTCGCAATAGAACGCCTTCACGTGTTTTGGGAAGAATCTGCTTGAAGAATGATACAAGTATGTCGTAGAAAATGCGAAAGGTGGCAAATCGCTTTCAGCACTCTGTAGTGGCCTTGTTGTGCACCTTATTTCTCTCGTCTGCTGAACTGAATCGTTATCCGCCCCTGAACAGACTCGACTTACTGCTATAGCTACGCCAGATCTAGGCCTCGTAGTTGGCACAGCCTGCAGGACGTACAAACTGCGATGCGACGGGAACACGAGACATTTACGGAGGTGAAAGGGAAACTTGTGTGCGGTAATCTGTTGCACTGAAATGATGTGACCCCTGAAAATTACGATGCCTGTAGCTGAAGTTCTTTCTAAGCGTTGTAAAAGCTTTCGTTCATCGTAGTCAAATGGAAAATGTGAGTGCTATAGTTTGGTTCAAAGCACACCTGTAACCAATGCTTCCACTAAGGAGGCGTCTGTTCTACTTAATTTCACTGACGTCATTTGTAGTTTTTAACAAATAGCCGATCTTCCCATGCTAAAAAAATATGAATATAATAAAGCACCAGGGAAAAAATACAAATGACAGTGCACACTGAGGGGTTAGTTTATACGAACCGGTGGGGATTGATCATGTTTCCTGTCTAAGTTCGGGCCCCAAATCAGCTTTCACCAGCTTTTCAATGTTTTCAGCTGGAAGGCGCATAATGTAGTACTTTTTGTGGCCGTCGCAAACTCATAGGAATTTACCACGGGCAAATAGAGAAAGAAATTTGTAATTGAAATGTTGCATCAAAAATAATAAAAATGAATCAGAAAGAAAAAGAAGAGCGCTACTGAGGATGAGTGGAGAGTGCAGATGAAAAGCGATAATCCGTGAAGATCTCTTGAAGGCATGTATCATGACCGATGTGGACAGCTGTACCGAAAACGTCCTCAGATATAATTTACTGCTTGCTTGAATCCCTTTCGGACACTAATGGTGGGGCTTTCAAAAGCTAGATGCATTCGCGTAACCTGACATGGCGTCGGGCCTTTCCTAGGAAACAAGCATTTGCATAACGTGATATATGCAAAACGAGCTAGCAGATATACGCTGGAAACCACAGCTACGTCGACGAGCAAGTGTAGTATAGGAGGACGCTTTCTGCTTGGCATAAAATTTTCATGTCCTCAGTTCGCTCTAAATACATCTAAACCTTGCCCCTACACACATACATACATATATATATATATATATATATATATATATATATATATATATATATATATATATATATATATATATATATATATATATATATATATATATATATATATATATATATTATTTCTCAATGCCCGCGCCGTCTTCTCATCGATTTTTCTTCGACTTTCTTTTGCATCCAGCAATGGTCATTATATAGCATAAGCGCCTTCGACTGAGGCCTGGCATCAGAAGTCGAAGCCCCGAACGCGCCGGCGTCGAGCGCTGTTGGACTGTAGCAGGTCGCGTTTTGGCCGAAGTGACGTCGCCGTGCTAAGAGTGCACACGCGCTATGTCGTAGTATAACCTCGCCTTTAGGATGTCAATGCCTTTATCAAGACCCTCTGAGGTTAAGTGGTACTTATAGTCCTCATGAAATTTTTCACACTCGGGGATGTCTTAACTGCCTGAATAGAAAGCTGCAATGACGAGCCTATAGCCTCAGAACTTTTGACTAATTATGTGCATACCATTTTGGGAAAAACGGGTTCACGGCTAGCCTAGAAACAGCTCGCCTCACAGACATTTGAGATAAACAATTACACTCCTTAGAGCTAAAACTTGTAACGTGAATTATGTGCTAAGAAGAGATACAAAATTCGACGAATGTTCAGCATCGTTCTTCCAAATCACCGCTTCTGGGGGAAAAGACTTGTCCTCTTGGAGAAAGAAGGAAGTAATATGCTGGCAACCCAAAGCAAGCTAGTTCTTCCAATGCGATTGAGGACAATGAGAAAGTAAATATCAAACTAAGCCAGTCGCAGATGAAAATATGAAGGCCGCTAAGTAAAATCAGTAAGAAATACCTGTCTCTGCAAAACGAACTGAGAGTGTCGGTATAGCGCCTCATCTCATGAGCTGCATGCCTGCGCCTGATCCCCAAGACAGCAATTAACACCTGCGCCAAGAGGATCAATGCGTACTCCATCCGCTCTTTTACCCACCTTTCTATTACCATGAAAATCCTCCTTTGTTCCCCAACTCAAGCTCCCGTTATTCCCAGCAACCTAACCTTAATTTTACTTTATGCTTCCGAGGCACTTTTTCGCGTTGCACTAGCAGCTTGTGCTCAGCATACAGTTGTGCTGACTGAAGATGCGAGAATCCCTTTCCTTTCCTATTGGTTCACAAGCTTTTCCTTTTCTCTCCCTGTTCTCCGCTACTGCTTTCCTGGGCAAGTTCTCGGCGTCTTACGCCAGTTTTCATATTTTTCTCAGGGATCTCCCTTACGAAAGTGCTACTCCATCAGCCCTTCTAGACTTCGTTTAAATTTAGCGCCTGAGAAACACGGCCGAGCGCCGGTAAAAGAGGGCGGGTAGCTTCTCTGGGCCTGTACGAGTGGTTTTCCCTGAGAAAACAACAAAAATGGTGAGTCCTGCAACTGAACCTGGTCTCTACTCCGGAGTCATCTGATGTGTTTACGCTGAAGTTGGTTACTGTTCTGGAAAAGCGGTTCCCTACGGAACCATAAAAGTATCTGCCGTGCACACGAAGAAGCAAGAAGAGGAGTAAGCTGCGTTGGGTATAGGACTAGGAAGGCAAAGAGTCAACACAAGCTGGGCATGCTGTACACAGAAGATAAGTCTGTTTACTGTAAGGGTTATCGTTTGCTACAAATTGCCTCGTTTTTCTACAGAACGTAAGATGATTTGAGGGAAATAGTATTAACGGAAACATAAAGGGAACGTAATGAAACAAAGTTTGCCTTCTGCTCGGTCAAAACATAACACGGTCGTTTAACGTTTTCTGGCATCGCCCGCCGTCATGGGTCCACTTAAGAAGTCTTAAAGAGAGAGTACAAGGATGCGTTACATGCTTCTGTATCACGACGTGCAGTTCCATTACCTATCAATGTAATGGTTACAGAACAATGTTGCGCTGACCGGCTTCCGTAAGAGCACTCAGCACGCATACGAGCAGTCATTGGCACTATTAAAGATACATGTATCTTCGATGCTACCTTTTGACACATTTTGTGTATCGATATTAGGTACCACATGCGGAAAATGAAAGTATCGGTATATCGGTATCGAAAATATTTTTACTGTATCTTGCAGCAGCAGTTAAAAATTACCAACGTACTTCAAGTTGTTAGCCTCAGACCAAAGCTTTCAATCGACCAAAAAGACGTGTGTCCTTTCAGTCAAGTTCTGATTTTAAAAAATGCCGTCGCTTTCGCTGGCCAGTTGTTTTCTGTTTTGCCACGTTCGTATATCTAATGATACACGATATCAAAATAAAAGGTGCAAATTTTGGGGACACTTTCGATCAGACTTTGGATCGACGGCGCTCTCTCGGGCGGTAGCACACGTTAAGAGGGAGCTCTGCTTGTACTACTATCGTGCTATGAAGCATAAAAAGGCCGTTGTTGACTTTTTCACCATGACAAACGGAACACTTTCTTCCATATGCGGTCCAGCTCGGTAATCAGTGCCGCGGCATCAAATGCGTCAGCTCACGCATTGTTTTCGCTTGGAGAAACCAGGACTACAACCAGCCGTAGTTCTCAGGAGACGCTAGCGAAACTTCAGTTTCTGAACTACCTACAACGCCCTCGAGTCAACGCGGCTATGCTTGATAAAAGGCGCCTTTATCAATTAAAACATTGCGACATGCTCGTCTCCTGCTGTAGAGATGCTTTTCTCATTTGCCTCGTTTATCGCACGCCGACATCGCGGGTATGTTTCGAACCGGTAGTTTGAGTAATTGCTGTCATGAACTTCAAGTAACAATAATATATCTTCTGCAATAAAAATGTTCGGCGATTTTACGTTTTGTTGCGTTCCTTCTAGTTTTAACGAAGAATATTCAGCTTCAAAAGTATGTTATCGCAGTACTGGTATAAATAACTGTTCGGCTCCCCAAGCGCGCGGAGCTGGCACCATTTAGCCCAGAGCAAAGGCATGTTAGAAAATCATGCTGCTTAACCAGTTGGTGTTGCATAGTGTGTAGAAGGCAGCTCAAAAAACGGACGGTGGACAAATGAGAAGACGTAGAGGACGTTCAGGAGTGTATATGCGTCCTCCCTTTTGTTCTCCATGCGCTTTTTTCGTTTATGCCTATATTGCAAAGGCAGAGTCCACTTGCAAGTAATATACCGAGCGACAAGCAGCAGAAAATGTTTCAGATTTATTGTCATGTATCCAAGTGCTCACAGATAAGTTCTAATGAAGAATATTAGGTTAAAGTATTTTTGATAGGATGCTTATAAAAGCGATCGCTACAATGTTTCCTTAAGTTTAATGTGAAGTTTTGAAAATACTAGTGGCGTAGACAACGGGGCCTCATTGGATCCGTGCGGTGGGATTCGTTTAAAGCATTTCAGAAAAACAAATGCGATGGGTGCTTAGAAATGCCTTGCGAATTTGAAGGCGAAAGCCTGGTTAGAATTTTTGACAAACTTCTTTCATCTTTCATTCGCACTCTATGGAGCCCATCTCTTTACGTACAAACGGTAACCTCCACAGCACATATTTTCAACATCCATTTCCAAACGGCGGTTACAACAAGCAGGATTCCGCACCAGCAACTAGGACTTAATACGTCGCCACACACAGTGGGGTCGAATGAAATTTTGAGCCCCCACGGTGGCGTATGCACGGTGGGCGAATGCACTACGATTGTGCTGCCGCCGTTTAATGCACTCGTACAGAAACCTACCCTCGTATATTGTCTTGAATAAACTAAATAAAGCTTCATATGCATCGTTACGATCTTCAATTTGAAACACATTATCCCAAGAAGTCTGTACTATTTTAGTACGAAAAGTATAAAAACTGCAGTCTGTTATGGGCTGAATAACGTGTGCTGACTGAGGCTCTTTGTTGTGCTGACATCTCTCGAAACATCAAATTATTGGCAGACGGGGGCTTAGATATGGCACGAAGACTCCAGCTTTGATCGAGCCTGGAATTATGTTTGTATTGAACACGTCAACTACAAATGGCGAATTCTTGGTCACTGTTGTAGGAAGTAGTCTTCTGGAACTATTTGGAGAAATTCGTTGTTCTTCAAAACTGCGCTAAAAGATAGGAAAGCGAAGACAATGCAGCGGAGACATACACTGCGCAATTCTCCGCTGTTTTGCCTTATGCGCTGTTTTGAAGATGAACTTGTAGAAAGAGTGCTAATATTTCAGCACTCATTGTTTTTAATAGCATATAAAACCTAAGATTTGGAGAATTATTTTTCATCATTTAATGCAGATGTCCGCGACAAAGATTAAATGTAATTTGCTTTCATTGATGAAGACAAGGAAACGTTTCAAATATTCCAGAAAATGTGCGGTAGAGCCATTAGGCTGGCGATAGCAAACAGAAAAGACGGTGTCAGTATACTTTACTCACAATGAAAGCAGGAAAATATTCATGTCATCAGTACACCATATCTCATTCAGCAAATGATGTGAAATGATTTTTGTTTGTTCAAAAAAGAGTCGCAGGTCATTTTCGTTGTCAGCAAAAGAACGTGTATTCAGATAATTCAGACTTTAAAAAAAAAAAGAAAGAAAGACTTGAAAGCCCTGAAAACTGTTGATCCTAAATGTCTGGTCAGGATTTGCGGTAACATATAGACAATATTGTATACGCTTGCATTATCACTTTTTGCTCAAATGATTTCTTTACTTGAATTCAATCGCGCTGACTGGAGCTAGAAATGACCGCCGAATTGGCTCTGTTAGTTTTTCGCACCATGACCCTGTCATTGCTGGGCAATACGCACTTGTAGTTTTTAGCCTTGGTCCAAAGCTTTATTTCGACCAACAAGGCGCGTGTTCATCCAGTCAAGTTGTCTGACACAACAATGCTATCGCTATCGCTAGCCAGTTTTATTTTCTATTGTTTTTATTGTTTTTTGTCCAATGACGAAGCGTTACCTAAAAAAAAAAAGTGTAACAACTTGCGAAACTACTATCATATTGAAGTTTTGTGCACCTGATCCTCCTAAAAAAATTATAAATTGTATTTTGGCGTACGTGGCCAGGAAAAAGGCATACTTTTCAATAGGTCAGCGCGCTCTAATAAAAAAAAAAGAGTCAGACATTGCAATTTCTGAGTCTTTTCTTTGAGAAAACACTTTTCGGCAATTGCGTCTGGCGAGAGGCCTTGAAATGGCCTGGAATCGTTACTCAAAGTCGACATAGGGTTGCTGATGCAGAAACTATCTAAAGTAAAAACAAATCTGCTTCCTTCTGCAACCTTACGGTTCTTGTTATAGAAAAAGGTATCTCGTGCTTCTAGTCATGACGGAAAGAAACCAAAGCTCACCCACCTTTACTTTCTCAGCAGAGATTACTCATTGTTGTTAACTTAACACAGCTGTTTTTAAGTACATCGGAGGCATTTTTCAACGCCATGCGGAACAGAAAATGCTTACGTAGTAATCAGAAGCACTAGTGCATGCAACAGAGGCGAGTACACCGACGTTTTTTTGTTTTTGTTTTTTTTTAATTATAAGTTCTCATTTTCTCGCTTGTTGGCGAGCTCTGGATGGGAAAGCATGTGCCTAATCCTCTGTGTAATCTACATCGCCGCGCATAGCAGCCTGTAGCACCTTTCGGTGTCTTATTTATAACAGTATCAGCTAGAGCGAATATTTGAAAACAAAATAGAGAAGGCAGGTCACACTTCCGGAGTCACGCGAAAAATATTGAAGAGCAAAAAAATATGCATTCGTTCAGAGGCCCCTGCATTCTGTCGTGAGCAAACTAGATTTTGAGCGCGACTATAATGTGAAATTATGTGGGTAATTGTAAAGTCAATACCTGAACCATTTTTAGAACTGCTGCCCGCATTGAAAGGGAAGAGTCAGGAGGTTCAAAGGGAACAGAAAGAAATAGGGTAGGGGCAGGAGGGAAGCGGGAAAAATGGGAAGAGGTCGCTGAAGAGAAAGGTGGAGGTGGTGTATGTTACGGGAAAAGGTACCACAGTGAGCAGAGGGAAGCGTTTTCCGGCTACGCAACAGTCTCGTTGTGGCCGTTGTCCTTAGGGCATCAGGCTCTCGCTGCCGTCAATCGACCGACCCTGCTCGACGCCTAATGCAAACCCGATCAGCGCCCCCGGCACCCGATTGACGAATAAACGTTTTATCCGAAGACTGCAAAGCGTGTCAGCGCTGTTTACAATCAGGTAACACTGATCTGAGATGCCTTGGAAAAACCTGTAGGCAGAGCATACTGCGTAGTGCTGTAAATGATTGGACGCTCGATACCTACACCGCGAGACAAGAGTAAGCAATCTGCTGTTGCTATGAGCGACTTTGTTGTGAAGCCAACCTTAAGATTGTTACATTTTCCAGCCGTGTTCTCTTTTTCTTTTCTTTTTTTTTTTGCGAGCACATTTAACAAAATAATACAGATGTAGTAATCCCGATCGCCATCAGCTCGCGCGCCAACCCGAAGAGGTAGACGAAGTGGAGCCGGAGCCTTGTTAGCACTGCACCGTTGATTCGAACGCTACCCTCGTCGCTTTGGTTTGCGGACGTTGCTTACGGTCTTGGTACCCCAAGAAACACCTTACACTTGGTGGAGGTATCTCGGTCGTCGCCCCAGTCCTCCTCGCAAATTTCACCCTGGAACTTCGAAACCGCATGCTACCGCCTTCGGTCACAACCATGCAGGACGCTCCCAGCCAACCATCGGCGCCCATCCCTGCCACTCCTGCCACCATCTTCTGTCCCGGGGCACAACGCCCCCGTGACCCACCTTTCTTCAGTGGTGCCGACGACCATGACGTCGACGACTGGCTGGCCTCTTTCGAGCGCGTCAGCACTTACAACCGCTGGGACGATTCCATCAAACTGAGCAACGTCCTCTTCTACCTCACGGACGTGGCGAATCTGTGGTTTCGAAACCACGAAGCCGATCTTCCGACGTGGTCTATCTTCAAGAAGAACTTCGCGGATGTCTTCGGCCGTCCCGCGGTACGTAAACTCCGCGCCGAACAACGCCTCCATGCACGGCTTCAACTTCCCGAGGAAACGTTTACCAGCTACATTGAGGACGTGGTTGACCTCTGCAAGCGGGTCAATCCGTCTATGCCCGAGCACGAAAGAGTCACCCATGTTCTAAAAGGTCTCACTGAATGTGCGTACTATATGATGTCGGCCGGGACCCTACTTCCGTATCCGACATTATAACCCTCTGCCAGAGGTTTGACGAGCTACGAAAGCAACGCGCTTCTACGCGGCGGGCTGCCGCACCTGCCGGCATTGCTGGCTTGGCACTGGCTACGCCGTCTCCGGAACAGTCTCAATTAATGCAGAATATCCAAGACTTCATTCGCGAAGAAGTTGCACGCCAGCTGTCCCTCCTCCATCCAGTTCAGCCGACCGTCTGCACTTCGCAATTAGCACCGGCCAACGCGCCATCCATCTCGCCGGCTATCCGCCAAGTTATCGAGGAGAAAGTCGCCGAAGCGCTGCCTTCTAGTGTTCCCATCGCTCCTGTGCAAGCCCCACTCACTTACGCTCAAGTAACCGCTGGAACGCGCGGTCCGCTTCCTACATCGTCTTACCAGAACGGCCCTACATTTTATGTTCCACCTCGTTTCATGGCCCCTCAGTCTCCAATCCCTCGACAGCGACGCCGCATTACGAACCCATGGCGAACCGCCGACAATCGCCCAATTTGCTATGCTTGCGGGCTCCCGGGTCACGTCGCTCGCCTTTGCCGTTAGCGCCCGCTTCATCCTGAGAACACAGTCCGTCAGTACCACTACGATCCCGAGCCGCCCTTGAGCAACGTCTCTTCTGGATCATCTCCACCTCGGGCTCAGTACTCAACACGCCGTTCGCCTTCGCCTCGCCGACGTTCCATTTCGCCAATGCTCCGGCGACAGGGCCCTACGCAAGGGGAAAACTAAATGCCGCAGTTCCGGAGGCAACAACTGCGCGTTTGACGAACTCGTTAAGTCCTCCGCCTCCTCCCGCCAACGTCATTGAAGTGTTCGTAGAAGGTTTTCCCGTTCTTGCGCTGGTGGATACAGGTGCTGCCGTTTCCGTAATTAGTGATGCCCTTCGCCGCAAAATTCGCAAGGCCACGACGCCGCTTTCTGCCTTTTCGCTTCGTACGGCCAGTTCAGAGCGCATCACCCCTGTGGCAGCGTGCACGGTACGAGTTTGCATCAAAGACATTACGTATCTCGTCGAGATGGTGGTGCTTTACGACTGCTCCCACGACATCATCCTCGGCTACGACTTTCTGTCGACTAACAGTGCTGTGATTGATTGTGCCCGTGCTGAAGTTGAGCTTTCCCCTGTGTGTAATGTTTCCCTGTGTGACCCGCCTGTGCGCCCTGCTAAACTCCTTGTAGCTGCAGACACCGACATTCCTCCCTTTTCTTCTGTTCTCGTTCCCCTTATTTCGACATCTGCCCTCCCTAGTCCTGTTCTCTTTACGCCCAAAGTCGCCTCCGCCCACCATAACCGCCTCCTTCTTCCCTTCGCCGTTCTAACGATTTCTGATGGCAGCTGTGTCATCTATGCTTCCAACCCATTTCCCTGCCCAACGGCTCTTCTTCGCGGGGAGTGCCTCGGCTACATTGAAGAGCTGGACCCTGATCGCACTTACATGTTCTCCGAACCTGAAGTTTTTCCTCACGTCGCTGCCCTGACGTCTTGTGCTGCTACGAGTGATGAGCTTCTTGTCGACGCCCTTCATCGAGCTATCGCGACCGACCTTCCGTCCGCCTAACGGGACCAAATAGTCGCCCTCCTTCAGCGCTTCAGTGCATCTTTTGACGTGTCCCAGCCTTCCTTGGGCCGCGCCTTGACCGTTTCTCATGCAATTGACACTGGTCCTCATGCTCCCATGCGGCAGCGACCATATCGCGTGTCGCCCACTGAGCGCCGCGTCATTCGTGACAATGTCGCCGATATGCCTCAACGGGGCATCATACGACCATCTGATAGCCCTTGGGCCTCCCCCGTAGTGTTGGTGACGAAGAAAGATGGCACGATCCGCTTCTGTGTGGACTACCGGCGTCTGAATAAGATAACCCGCAAAGATGTTTACCCACTACCACGAATTGATGACGCGCTAGATTGTTTGCAAGGAGCGGAGTTCTTTTCGTCGCTAGATTTGCGCTCTGGCTATTGGCAAGTACCGATGGCTTCTGCTGACCGCCCGAAAACAGCCTCCATCACTCCCGATGGCTTGTATGAATTCAATGTGATGCCGTTCGGACTGTGCAACGCCCCCGCCACCTTCGAGAGAATGATGGATAACATTCTCAGTGGGCTCAAATGGGAAACGTGTCTTTCTTATCTAGACGACATTGTCGTTTTCTCGAAAGATTTCCCTTCCCACCTTCTGCGCCTTCAGCGTGTCCTTACGTACCTTACTGAAGCCGGCCTACAGCTCAACTTGAAGAAATGTCACTTTGCCGCTACCAAGCTCACAATACTTGGTCATGTCATATCCAAGGATGGCGTTCTACCGGATCCTACCAAACTTCGTGCCGTCGCAGACTTCCCCAAGCCCACAACCTTGAAAGAACTTCGCAGTTTTATCGGTCTATGTTCGTATCTCCGCCGTTTTATCCGCAACTTCGCCAGTATCATCGCCCCTTTAACGCAACTTCTCGCCGGAGGCCCGAACCTCTCCTCTTGGTCACCAGCCTGTGATGCTGCGTTCAGTACACTACGCCGTCTACTGGTCTCTCCCCCTATACTCCGCCATTTTGACCCTGCCTGCTCGACCGAAATACACACTGATGCAAGCGGCGTAGGTCTGGGCGCTGTTCTTGCTCAACGGAAACCTGGATATACCGAGTATGTCGTCTCGCACGCTAGCCGTACCCTCACGAAAGCGGAATCGAACTATTCTGTGGCCGAAAAGGAGTGTCTAGCCATCATATGGGCCATTACCAAGTTTCGTCCTTATATTTACGGTCGCCCATTCTACGTTGTTACCGACCACCACGCGCTCTGTTGGCTATCCTCCCTCAAAGACCCCTCCGGCCGCCTCGCCCGCTGGGCGTTACGTCTTCAGGAGTACGATATCCACGTCATCTATCGATCTGGACGCAAGCACACCGACGCTGATGCCCTTTCCCGTTCACCGCACGCTTCCTAACGACTCGACGGCTGGCTTCGCTTGTGCCTACGATATGTCGCCGCTCAACATTACCAACATGAAATCTGAGCAGCAGAAGGATCCATGGATATCCTCCCTCTTAACATACCTGTCTACGCCCGCAGAGCTGTCTCCGTCACGTGCACTTCGTCGTCAGGCCCACCACTTCGCCACTCGTGATGGACTTTTATACCGCCGCAATTACCATCCTACAGGGCGAAAGTGGCTTCTCGTGATTCCGCGACATCTCCGTGCTGAAATCTGCGCCTCTTTCCACGCCGATCCCCAATGCGGCCATGCAGGTGTCATGAAAACCTATTCTCGACTGCGTATGAGATATTACTGGCGCGGCATGTACCGCTTCATTCGTCAGTACATCCGATCCTGTACCGCCTGCCAACGTCGCAAGAATCCATCCCCTCAGCCAGCCGCTCCGTTGCAGCCATTGCCTTGCCCCAGCCGCCCTTTTGACCGTGTCGGTATCGATCTGTATGGCCCGCTTCCGACAACGTCGGCTAACAACCGCTGGGTCATCGTGGCCGTTGACCACCTAACCCGTTACGTGGAAACATCGGCCTTGCAGTCTGCCACCGCACGGGATGTTGCTTCGTTCATTCTGCATCGCCTCGTTCTTCGTCACGGCGCACCGAAAGAATTGATCAGTGACCGCGGACGTGCGTTTCTTTCCGACACTGTCGAAGCCCTCCTCAAACAGTGCCAGATCATTCACCGGAGCACCACAGCGTATCACCCCCAAACGAACGGCATGACTGAGCGATTTAATCGCACTCTCAGTGACATGCTAGCCATGTACGTTGATAGCGCTCACTCTAATTGGGACCAAGTGCTGCCTTTCGTAACGTACGCCTACAATACGGCTACGCAGACTACGACTCGGTTCTCCCCCTTCTTTCTTTTATATGGTCGTGAACCCACGTCCACCATGGATACCATCCTGCCCTACCACCCCGACGCTTCAGAGACCACTCTACTGTCTGAAGCGCACACATTTGCCGAAGAATGCCGACAATTGGCGCGCTCCTTCACAACGGAGAACCAGGCTCAACAAAAGCATAACCGGGACCCTACAAATCCAGCGCCTTCATATCCCTCAGGTGCCCTCGTTTGGCTCTGGGTGCCTTCCTCTGCACCCGGCCTCTCATCCAAACTCTTATCGCGCTATCATGGACCTTACCGCATTCTCGAACAATCTTCTCCCGTCAATTACGTAGTAGAGCCCTTGAACCCATCTCCAGATCATCGCCGCCGCGGCCAAGAAACTGTACATGTCGACCGCCTCAAGCCGTATTATGATCCCCCTACCCTTTCCTCACCATGAGTCGCCAGGATGGCTCCTTTTCCGCCGGGGGGTATTGTAGTAATCCCGATCGCCATCAGCTCGCGCGCCAACCCGAAGAGGTAGACGAAGTGGAGCCGGAGCCTTGTTAGCACTGCACCGTTGATTCGAACGCTACCCTCGTCGCTTTGGTTTGCGGACTTTGCTTACGGTCTTGGTACCCCAAGAAACACCTTACACAGATGTTATTTTCAGTTCCTGAAAGTCGTTTGGGATTCAAATATCTGCAAATAGGCTGGCACTCCTTCAGTGCTGTTTTAAGGTGTAGGTTTAGTCATATATTCTCCATCGCTTTCGCTTCCAAAGGTATACGCCGAGATTCAACATTGGCTTGTCTTCCACACTTCTGAGTTATTTACTACGAAAGCTAACGCTGCTGCGTGGCCTTGTGGGCTAACAATGTATTTGCATGCAAAATGAGTTTTTTTGCTTTTATCAGTAACATAGAAGAAGCTAAGAGACACTCATAGCTGCTATTCATTTGCGCCCATTTTAGACTAAACATACTGACAATACGCAGGATAACGTTAGGTGCTTCATCTCACATAGGCCTCCCATCGCTCGTATAAATGAAGCACGGGCCGTATTTGTCATCAGTACTCAACCAGGATTAAATGAGAAAAACTTCAAAACTTCACGCATTTGCTTAATTAAATAGTTCTAAAAACTTCTTGATAAGCAAGCCGTGAGTCTCTCAATCTCCGATGTATGACAGCACCATGACTGGTCTGCAGAGTGAGCCGCTATTGCTGCTTTTTTACCATCCCCATGTATCCGTAGGCGACCGAACTCGCCACTCATGCATCATGTTTCGTAAAATTAGATTCTGGCAGTAACCCAAGGAATCGTATTGCGGCAAGAGCGGCAGAAAAGCGAGGAGCGTGAGACTTAATCAAAATGCAACGAAGCACTTCGCTGGGAATCAGTCAGCCTGTTTTTCGCTCTGGTTATTATACCGCGTACAGAGCCGAGCAAAACGTGCCGCTCTACCGGAACGCTGATGGATAAGCACCGCATCCGAGTTTGCCCCTTGAGCAAATACATTCGCACGCAAGACAAATGAGCCTGCTTCTTATACGCTCTAGAACATGCTGCCTTCGGATCGATCATCGAGGAGATAGGAAACTCTAAAAGCGCTTGCGAACATTTAGTGGTCGATTTTTGTTCCTTGTATTTTTCTCGTGCCCGTTTTGCATTAATTGAGTATGACCAAAAATTTGCCGGGAGGAAATAAAAAGGAAGGAAGAAAGGGAAAAATGGTGAGCAGTGAAACAAAAGGAATCGAAGTTTAGGTCTAGATTCGTCGCAAAGCCACCTAAGCTATGAAGGACGGCGTAGTGGAAGGTTCCACATAATTTAGAATATCAGGTGTTCCTTAGCGCGCAATGCCATGGAGAGCACGCATGTGCATTGCGTTCCACCTGCACCGAAACGCTGCCTCTGTGGGCCTAGAGCTCGGGTCCCCCTGCTTTACAGCGAAGCATGTATTATAAACACTTAGTCATTTGAGGTTCTTTTTTTTATTTCAGCGAATATATTTCCGTGTTTCAGTGGAGACGTAAGCGCCACTTTTTTTCAGCAAATCCTATTCCCTAAAAATTAATAATACGATTATTTGTTCAATGTGTGGCGTTTTTAATATGTCGAATTTGATGCAAAATTATCTTCACCACCAGACACCATAATCAAAGCTCAATTGGCAGCATTTTGGAGCCGTACTTGGAGAAAAAATTGCGCGAGCACTGCATAATCTCCACGAGAAATGCGAAAGCCTGAGCGTTACTGCCGCACATTGTACACAGCGCGCCCCTTGTATAAGTTTTGCTAGCAATGCCAGGACTGGTGCCGCACAGTGGAAATTTCAATACCTTGTCCTGACCGCCGGCGGCTGCGTTTCTATGGAAGCAAAACGAAACGGCGTCCGTGTGCTGCGTGACGTCAGTGCACGGTAAAGGTCCTTACGTGGTGAAATGTACTCCGCAACCATCCATTACGGCACCCCGTTCTCTCTTTCTGCTTGCAGTCCCACCTTCCTCCCTTCCCTTACCACACGTCCAGGTGTTTACAGAAAGTGTGGCAGATACTGCGCGTTTCCTGGCAACCAACTATTAAGTCAGAAGCACATCCACTTCGTGTTGGAGTGACGTCGCATCCCTTGGACGTCGACATTAGCCGTATGACTATTTCGGCATCTGATTGATTTTACTTCTACATTTTTGGCTCTAAGTAATTAACTAATCATCCTATTGGCGTACCTTTTTCTGCAGTATCCTCACATCATCGTCTATCAATCACAACCATTCGTTTGTTCTTAACTCTTCTAAGAACCACACAACGGCAGCTAACACGTTCGGTATACACGACCTTGCCGACATAGCCTAGTAATGCTTTCGCATTAAAAAATACTGTCACTTTAAAAGGAAATAGTTTGACATTTGTAGCTAAGAAATCGGGCCGTATGACAATTTACAGCAGCACCATCGCTGTCATTATCGGCACGTCGAAAAGAGAAGAAAGCGACGTTGTGGATCGCAAAGCTCATAGATATATCTATAAACGCTGTTGGATCGGCACCTAGCTCGTCGACGCCTTTGTGCAGAGTGTGCATTCTGTTTTCGCGCATCGGTAAAGTCTGGAAATGCCCCCCAATTTCGCCTTGCAACCTGAGTAATATAACCTATTTAAGCATGGCACAGAAATCTTGTACCACGCTGCGGAGTAGATTCGGGGAAATATTTAGTCGAATGTAATGCTTCCACAATGCAATATAAAGTTCATTACGTAGTGTAGCATCTAGATTACATCACGAATCCTAAAAGGGTTTCTGATGCGCTCACGATGATGAGAATTCTCAGGCGAAAAAAAAAGCTATAACTTGACAAGTTTTGACGCTTCTCTTCAGTCTCTGACATACAGCGGACATGGTGTGGTTTTACTTGAAAAGTTCACCCGCTCTTGCGCTCTTTTGGAAAGTCCACTACCCTCCAATCTCCTCTCCTTTTTTTCTGGGGGTTAGAAGGAAGCAATAGTTGGCTGTTTGTCAGAAATTAATAGGAATGCCATTGGAAAGGGTTCACGGAAAGAGGGCTGGTCGTCGCCAATCACAAACACAACAGTTATGTGATGCATCGATCCTTTTTCGAAAAGGGAGCAGCGAGCCCTCACACAACTAAGCAGGAGCGCTGTGGCTGCCAGTGCTGCAATTTTCTGTCATCCCAAAAACCATGGATGTCACATGCGAGAGCCCGTCCCTGGAGCCCTGCTGTCAAGAATGTCCCACGGAAAGAGAAACAGTCGAAGCGCTTAGTTCTATATGTCTTTCTCGTAACCTCCTTTATTGATGTGTTTCGTTCCTTCTCCTTGGCGACCATTTCTTGTCCGCTCTTATTTGTTCCCTCTATCCGGACACATGTCCTCATATGCTTTTCATTGGAGTGATATTTCAATTATATTATTTCTGCGTGGAAGTTATATACTCCAGTTATCTTCACGGCTGCTGTGTATATGGTTCAGAGCGTTGTTTCTTGGGTCCATTACTCTGTTTTATTGATCGGCATATTAATGATGCGAAAACCTAATATAGATACAACCGGGTGCACTCCCTGCTTATCTTCTTCATGTTTATCTTATTCTATTTTCGACTCACATTCTTCCTGATCATGGTACACAAACGTAAAGATGGAACTATTGGCAAATATTTTTTTTTTTTTTCGGTATAATTTTCTTACCTTGTAGAAACAGCCAGTGGAGCAAAAAAAAAAAATTCTGGGCACATGAGCTCTGCCTTTGATAATGCGAATGATTAATGGCTCCCACCCATCGCCTTCTTTGGCGGATCCAGTTTCTTGTACTTACACTTCGCTGCTCGCATGATCATTAACCCCTTAACTTAGGCCTCCTACAAATACTCATGAGAACACATTCATATGCTACCACATTATCTGAAAAAACACCCGAAATAGATACAAGGCCTCTCTTTACCAGGCCGTGGGAATGTGGCTACGTGGCCAATGAATGACATGTCTGAAACAGAATGCGTGGGACTTGTATAGGTTCAGTTCCCATCTCACACTCCTATCTTGTATCCTCTTACCCTGCTTGTGCGTTTAGGCTGACTGTGTCGGTGATCGATCAATTGCAATCTAAATTTTCTTAATTACCATTATCAAGCATTGGCTTTTCATTCTGACCATTTTGACACACTTCGACCGCCTTTTTCAACGTTGCATGTTTTCACTTGTCAATTAATTATAATAATTTAATTGATCCCTCATTGTCGCTCAAACAGCAATCAATCACCAATCACTAGAACCACAAATTACAATGATACAAATTTCTTACGCTGCCCCCGGTTATTTCCGACGCACTTTGAAGGCAACTACACCTATTATGACAACGCCGACGACTTTCGGCAGGACGAGTTGTATAAGCTATCACTTAAACGCGTCATGGAAGTGGAACATTTCGAACAACCTGCCTTTGGCTGCGAGTAAAGAAGGCAGCCAGCCTTTCAGTGCAGTTTATGGAAGCTTTTATTGCCGTGCATTTTTGCTAGATTTCTCTGTACTGGTTTGGAAATGCGTATCCTGAATTCATCAATTTGGGCTGCTTTTTCAAATCAGTCTTCGCATAATCTGTCCACGTACCCGAACTCCGGGCGGATAGTTCAGTGAAAACTGGCCGACTGACGTAACAAATTTCCCGCTCTGAACTATTCTCAGTACCTCGCTTGATTTGTCTCTGTGCTTTCAAATATATGACGCTTGTTTGAAAAATGTCCTTCTTACGCGTAGAAATAGATGATGTAAGAAAGAAATGAACAGAACATCATGCTCGGTACCTTGTTTATCGCTTAAAATGCATTGTTACGGCCAGAGTATAATGCTTTATGCTAAAGAAGAAAGCATTGCTTTGAGACCTCCACAGCATCCATCCTGCTTCTCGCACCGCACTCAAGAGCAAACACACACTAATGGGTGCGTAAAAAAGGCTGTATCAAGAAATGACCATCATCGGAGATCAAAAGCCAATCGTGGAGAACAACTCAAAACGACAAAAAAATTCAACGGTACGAAAGAGGAGAGAAGGACTAAAAATAAAAGCGCTGGTCAGGACAGAGTTGAAGGCATTTGAGCAAGGCGAGCACCCTCGGAGCATTTCCTGGACCACAGCGGCTCAAAATATAGCCTTCGCAGTAGATACTGTTTCCACACAGAAGCTGGTCGAAAACAAAGCCTCGATCATGGTTTTTTTTTTTTTCTGCCTTTAGCCCGTCTTTGTGTCCCGCCTCGTAAAAGTGCAATATCTGGAGCCTTAAAAAATGTTCCCCGACAGCAGCGATGACCCGCTTTTCAGCGCCGCGGTTTCGCTACAGCGGAAAGCTGAGCGCACGATTGTTGACAAAGCTAACACAGCAGCTTGTCAACGTTATTGCTCGGCTCCAGCGTCTGTGGGCGTGTGACTGCTGCTCCGACACGTGGGCGCTTTTTGTCGATGTCGATGTGTACTCCGGCGCAGGATGGGCGGGCGCTAAATACTGCAGCCTCTACAACCTCCCAACTGTAGTACTTGAGTTTACGTATTGCCGGAAAGAAGAGAGAGGACGGTAAGCGGCCTGCGGCTAGATATTTCACAGAAAATTGTTACGAACAGCGTGTACGTTACCTGTATCAAAACATCATGTTGGGTACCTTGTTTATCATTTAAAATATATTGTTACGGCCAGAGTATAATACGTTATGTTGAAGAAACCACTAACTAACTGCTATAAATATAAACCTGATAGAGTCAGAAATAGATATAGTAAACTTCGAAGCCGTTTTCAACATGAGCGAGCGCCTTTTTTTTATTTCTTTGAATTTGGTCACTTCCAACGAATTCAATTTTGTCACTTTCGCTCATAAAGCTCATCAAAGTGAATAGCAACGACAACTTGGTGATATATAGTAGAGGCAGCTTGACTGTCGAATTGTTTGTAATTTAAGTGAACCCAGAATTTTTTCTGCGTGCGCATGAATCTCAATCATCCACAACGTGTGTAAACTCTACATTTAGCCGTAGACAAGCTGCTCATTAGTCAGCTCAGCCGCAGTCGCTCCCTGAGAGAACGAATGGGGGTCACT
Source organism: Amblyomma maculatum (assembly GCF_055883805.1). Classification (NCBI taxonomy): domain Eukaryota; kingdom Metazoa; phylum Arthropoda; class Arachnida; order Ixodida; family Ixodidae; genus Amblyomma; species Amblyomma maculatum. The sequence continues at coordinate 42,489,173 of NC_139349.1, read as the reverse complement.
GGCGTTGTCTTATGCCATTTCACGTTTTTCCTAACAATGTAAGAACGATAATAAAGGCATCTTTTCTCTTCAGCTCCATGATTAATATTCCGCCTTTGCAGTTTAATACATTTGATCAAATTTTTTGCTACCTGTGAGCGCTTTGAATAAGAGACAGTCGAAAAGGCTGGCCTAATAAAGACCCCTCATGAGCATCTGAAAGAAACACTCTCTCAGTCTAGTTCCAGATACATAAGTTGAGGCAACTTTAGCATTAAGTAACATTTTCATTCTTGAGTTTTCCAACTATAAACCTAGAGTGTTGTCAGTTTTCTTGTCAATGAATCGGAGCCTGCGAACTGGCTTCAAAAAAATCCCAGTTTAAATGCTCACATGATGGTAGCATGTAACACGCATATTTCGCCTATAGCTGGGTGTAAAAGAAAATATTTTTTGGTAAGCATGTTTTTCTTTCTCACAATTTCAGACAGCAGGAGGCTAACCTTGACTTTTCTGGAAATGTATACTGAGGTTTTCAAGCAACGTTTTATCCAAAGATCACTTCAAGCTGTGACGATTAACCTCTGCGTCTTCTCAGACTCCCTGGTAAACGCGTGCTAACTTCAACGTGAACACCATGTATTTGCAAAAACGCGAGCCGCATTTGAAGGCAGGTGTTCGACCCTGGGGTTACCTTCTAAAGGGCGGAGAGGGTTCTGCGGAGCATCTTCCAAGCGCTGCAGTTAGGATAATCGAGTGCCGGGCTGGGAGTGCTTGTACCTGTGGAGGTTGTACGTGTCCAGTTTCAGAAACAAAAACAAATTAGCATGCGGAATGGAGACAATGTGGACTGAGGCAGTTACGGCGGCTTGGTGAAAGCAGATTATCGAGGGAATGTGAGGGAAAATTTTGAGGCGAATGATAATCCCAATGGTGACAATCGTTTCAATATGAGGTATTGCTCTTGCTTTGACATTTTTTAATTGCAAATTACTATGGCTCAAATGTGAGTAGAGAAAACTGTGCCTGCGTACTTGCCGGCGCGCTTCAGCATCAACTTCCTAATACCGTGTCAATAGTGTTCGCTTTCTACTCGTTCCGAAAGGAAGAAAGCCGCGATGACAACATAAATTGTGGCGAAGTACGACGCATAGAAAAGCAATATACTTCGTGCTTGGACCAACTAAGCATCTCATCTGCTTTTAGGGGGAGCAGCTCAAGGTTGAAGCCAGGTGTTCTTAAGAAACCCCATTTATACAATTCTTTAGCGGGACAGCGTTCGGACCCCATACTGTTAGAAATCTGGCGTTTGCTTCGGCATTTTCGGCTAATCTCTTACAAGTAGTGTTTTACACATCACATGACCAGACACGAATTTATCGCCGGTTTGTGTGACGTCACAGGACCTCATACATCACATGGATGAGTTGGCAGGATCAGTTAAATCGGGTGGCGCCTGCGATACAGGAGGGTGATATGGATATCGAACGTAGGAAGTTTGGATCCCTAGTCTAAGAAGCCTCCCCTAGGCCAGCAGAGATTTTATATCTAGGTCTGGTGGTCTTGAACATCCTATGCCGATGAGTACGCAGCACCAATCAAGGGATTACTTATCAAGCGAGTAATAAAGAACGCGCACGCGAACGAGCGTCCGCAAGAGTAGTCGCCGACAAGAACCGTGTACAGAAGCGTTGTCTTGTGGTATTCCTGAATAGGCTGTTAAGTGCTCCCCAAAATGTTTATTTACTTATTAGCGCAGCGGAAACAATCGATTGCCGAAGGATTTACTTCAAAGACCGCCAAGATAAAAAGCGCATAGCTAAAGGATTGCCTTGTCCAGCGGCGCGCTTAAATGCGCTGTTATTTGATTCAAGATAAGAACTTATTAATATATCGTCGCGCGGAAAATACACACGCTGCACATTGAAGTACGCTGACGAATAAAGACAGCTTTTAGGCTGGCGCACTGTGCAGCTACATAACGCCGACAAGGCATATCACCTTACGCCATCTGCGCTGCTTAGAAAGAAAGAATAAACGTAATTTCTGTAAAGATTGGTGTGGAGGCATTTTGGCTGTGGTGTCTATATCAGAGCTCGTGCGGCGCCTGCTGCCCTTTTGACCCTGTCGACAAGCCATAGTTGATTTTCTAGGTGCCGGGTGGACAGCGCGGCATGACAGTGTCTCATGTAGCATTTGGTGTTATATTGGCACACCCTCATTCTTTTGGCGGTCTGTAGAAAATGCAGGGTTGGAAATCATTTCGGGTCTCCCCTGTCTCTATTGAACAACCTGATTACTCTTCCTCGCAAACATGTTCGCCCACGTCGTCGCGGGAGCCAGCCGGCGCTGCCGGTTGGTAGTTAACGAAAAATAAAACAAGAACAAACTGGGATGAGCTAGTGAAAGAGAGAGAATGCGGTTTAAAAAAGGAGCAAAATATCATCAGGTTTAGTTTGTTACGTACAACTTTGCCGCTCCATTATTTCCTTCTTGTGTATTGCCGCCCTTTCAGGCACCGCTTGTTTCGCAGACGCTGACTGTGCATGAGAGTGCATAAATTCCAGTCAATAAAGAATTCATCCAGCTCAGACGCACTGTCGGCAGGTCATTAATGAAGTAATCGAATTCAACAATGTACCCGGAAATGCTTACAATTAAATTAGGTCTTATTGAGACTCAAGGCGGAGCAGCGAAATGATAAAATTACGAGAGTATCTGAGATGCCTGGCGTTGTAAGAAGCGCGGGACGCAGTAGTCGTGTGAGGGAAGCTTTAGACTGGCGTTGGGACACAGTCAAAGCTTTGCAGCCCTGTTGTAAAAATTATTTTGCAGTTCCATACGCAAATCCTGACAAAATGAGTTCGAGGCCTTAATAATCCATGTTTATTTCTCAACAAAAAGGCAGAAGCCCTTTTGAAGGAAATGACCGCAACGCCGTACACACAAGTATACCCAAACAGCCGATCTAGCAAGGGCAGCTTCACCGGCTTCCGAGTTTCGCTTCGTATTTTTTAAGCAATTTGTTTATTAGGTTTGCTTCTATTTTCAGCTCTAAACAGTAAAGGCTTTTTCTCTAGAAAATCTAGTGAAGGTGATGATGACGTTAGTGTTGGCGGCGACATTTCAAGCTAAAGATCCCAGGCACGCCTTTGGCATGTAGTAGTTGGCTGATGACAGCAGGGCACCGAGTGGCTGGCGAGGTGTATGACGTCACCAGATCACATGACATGGCCAACGTGGAAGTAAGTACCAAGTAAGACATCTTTGAAATGAGAGGGTGAGGTGGGAGTTGAACCCCCCGATATATTCGGATCCGCAGTCATACATGTTACCACTAAGCCACTTAGACGCGTTCCTACGGCATTGTTAAAGCGGAGCATGATACCTATGTCAGATCATGTACATCGTACACTCACTGTCCACGCATGCTCTGCTGCTTCGTACATATACCGTCAATACTGCGCTTGGAGAGCGTGCATGACAATAGTGCCATCTGGGGCACGAAAACTGGACTACCCCAAAGATAATACAAGGAAGGAGCAAGATAGAAAGAGGGAAGAAGAACAAAGCGTGTAAAGGCAGAGCTCTTCCACCGCTTTACTTAGGTATACAACATAACTGCCCTTGGTGCACACGCGGTCCAACTTCGAAAGAAAATTTGTTCACCTTCTTCCTTCTTCCGTACATTTATTCTCCTCCAAGCACTCATTACTATTTCCAGCAGTGTCTGCCTGCTGGAATAATTTTTATTATCGCAATATATTTCGACTGCCAAGGCAGGTTACTATAAGTGACGCTGACTTTCTTTCGCTTTTATCATTTTTTCAAAATAACACAAGCTGGCAGCAGCCTTTGTTTTGTTTCTCTTTTCGACGTTCACAACAGATTTCCGTTTTTCCAGATTGCTGAACAATGTATCCGCGTTTCTGGGCGAGGTAAAGCGCATCTTAAAGTTTACCGAGCCGAACAGGTGGATGCGATATTAAAGGGCAGAAGCAATATTCGCGCCCCTTTTTCCCATAGCCTTCCCAAATACCTGTCAGCACTCCTCCCATCTCACCACCTTTGTACTCGCATGTTCTGCAGAGCTCAGCGTTATAACCCGCAAAGAATGGCAGTTTTGCTCTGAATTTATTTTTCCATCTGTTTTACCTTTTTTTATCTGCAAGGACACACGCAATACAGTGGCCCATATGCGCAAGACAAAAAAAAAACATCAATCTTTGGTTTTCCAGTAATCGCACGTATTTTTTTCATAAGGCTTCAAGCGGACCCATTCTTAACTGAAGTTTTGATTATTTTAAGAAAATCTTGATTTCGGCCTGCTTTTGATAACTTAGCGTCTCACTGGCCCCTCTCGCAATACAAGATTTTGTAACTTTGCTTATTGGTTGAAGAGGGGATGTAAAACCTGCTGCATTTAGTTGCTTCATACGGTTTACATGACGTGATTGCTTTCTTGTGAAAGGAAAAATATTTTAAACAGCACGCATATCCTCGCTTCTGGCAGAACGTTTAAGCTTCGCGCTGACACAGCTCGCTAATAAACGCAACTTCCAGCGCGCAACTGCTACACTTTTTTTATCATTTCTAAAACTTCGGCCTTATTTCAATCTACTGCCTTGTTTTGCAAAAAGACACCAGTGCTAGTATAAAATTGTTTTTCTTCATTATTGTAATTATTTATATTATTTTCTCGCTACATATAAAGGAAACAATAGGGGTAGTCTGCTTTTCTGGCAAGCAAGCTAAACAAAAACGACCTCATAAAATCTCCCTTTATCAATATATATTTTAAAGTCCGGGTACATGCATCTGCGCAGTGCTTTTTGGAGCTGTCATTAATCTCGTCAGGCTTAGGAACATTGTACATAGAATCAATACTTAATTCGTGTAATCTTGTTAAGAGCGTGGCATTATGGGGAGCGGGAGCTCCACAAAAATGAAGCGCACGCCGTTGCCAACCTTTGCGTTTAAAAATTTTCCAGACTTCTTCGAAGATGTAGAAAGCTGAAAATAAACAGGGCACTAATAAATCGAATAGCCAAAATCACCAAACAGGCTGAAGAATATACCGAACACCTAGAAAGGCAAAATTGAAACCAGTTTTACGATCGTCTACAAGAAACTCGATTATGCGTAATACTTGGAACATTCCCAAAACATTCATCGGCACCACAGTCCAAACCAAAATCTCGCAAAAACTTAGCATGTCCACTATAGCACAGGTCAAGAAATCCTGAAAGAGATAACAAAGCAATTCACCAATGACAGTTCATTGCTTCCGAACCACACCTTGCACCCCACATATCGAGGGAGCCGAAATGAGGAAGAAGACCGGCTTTTTACGACGACACGTGGGATGACGGAACACGTGGCAGGAGCCTGCCGAGGCACACAAAGTCAAATAGTTGTAACGCTTAAAACTAACTGAAAAAAGACGCGCAACTCTCAAGAAACTATGATACATAGAAGGCGTAGAAAGTGCATCAAGCAGCGCATCCTGAATGAGGTCCGCTCATTCATCACCGTAGCCCTGATCCTGTGAAAAATGCACCCTAGATAGCACAAAGCCGGAGCCAAGCAAGGCTCCGGGCCATTAGCAAAGATACTACACAAATCCGGAAATCAGATACGCTGACACAACAAGATACCTGGGTATACAATCTCACTCAATTATTGTCACGAATTACCATTTACATAAAGTATCCGTGCAACTATTCAAACAAACAACACTGACGCAGCAGGAGAGGCTGCAAGTGCCTTGGCCCTCCCGACGTAGAATCAACATGTCATAACACTCAGTGATTTGCAGTGTGCATGCAGTAATTACAAAAGCATAGCACTTGAACTCCTTCGTCGCGCCACAGCACGCGACCTCCCAGACGCTTACATCATATGAACTCTGGGACTTCCCCACCTCGAAGGAAATGAGACCGCCAACATCTCAGCTCGATGATACGCGAACCAAGCACTACTTCAGGAGGGATATCGGAGAGCCTGGGATGTACCCAAGAAGTATACTGACATATGCTGACATCCTCCTGCATTACAGACTTCACAGAAGGCAATATTCCCCGCCTCACACAAAGTTAACTAAAGAAGTTAACTATTGTTTCTGAAACGCAGGACTGCTATCTCACATGACGCAGTCTTGATGCAGTTGTTTTTCCGTGTTGCCACTACTGTTTGCTGTCCTCTTGCCCAAAGGGAATTAATACTAACGCCAACTACAGCAACAGCAAATGCTCTCGATAGCTTACTTATACCCAACAAGGTACTTTTCTAGCGAAACATTTTATTTTAAACCTTCATCGCCCTTCCAGCCATGGAAATCATTTTTCATTTTACCAGAAACGTTTTTCGGAAGTGTTTGCTTTTCGCTGTTTGTTCAAGACGAACGGTTAATGCATTATGCGATTTCATCAATGTTCCTTGCGGAGGTCTGACCTAAACTGTTGTTAGTGGGTGGCGACTGAAAGTGCACCCGTAGCCCATACGCCTACATCGTGCATTTTGTAGGCGAAATCGATGCATCGGCGGTCACCTAACTAGGTTTTGCACTTAAATGCCAAACCAGTAGTACCTTTCTGGAGGCTTGACGCTTCCTCTTTCGCATTATATTGCACGCGGTCGTCGCACTCTGTTGGCCTCATCGTGCTTGTATTATTTTATTTATATATATACGTTCTGGTGCTCGTAACTTGCTCGTATTTGTTTGGCTGTGAATTGCAGCAAGCTTGGCATGCTGCAAACGTTCGTTATCTAGGGGCCTTTCATAGCGTCCAAAATAAATGTATCAACCAGTTATTCTTACAAGTATGACCACCCACTCGGTTTATGTGAATCTGGAGTTGCGGAACTCCTCATTTGAGGCAAAGGAAACATTTCAATGAGAAACCTGATATGAAGAAAAGCCGATAGCTAAACAGCTTGGAAAGAGGCGAGGGCTGAGATTGAGCTATAAACGCGTTGTTACGTATTCTCACCGCTAAACCATAAAAACACGGCAAGCATGCCACCCGCTTCTGTTAAGTCATCGGAATCCTTGTTCCTGCTGCTCTTCCATTAATTATTTTTATTTTTTGCTTCCACTGAACTATCCTGCACTCTCTTCCTTGCCTATTTTTGTGTTTGCCGCTATCTTATCAGCCCAAAATCTTATACGTCCTTCGCAACCACCCGTCGTCCCGCCTCACAGTTTATTTTATTTATTTATACATACTGCATACACATGTCGGGGATTCCGAGAACTGGACGGCGAAAGGCGAGTGCAAGTCTAAAGCTCTGAAAGAAGACCAATCCGACGTATGCAAATAAACCCTCCTGCAATGAATCCCAGGCGCTACTGCTTCTCCTGGTCCGCTTACGTTGTTCCTGCCGCATCCATCATTCGCCCCGTGCGCTTTCCTTGCGCGATACGCACCCCTTAACCCTTTCGAGGCCCTCTGGCCGTCGCACATCTTTTGGTCGCTCCATCCACTTGCGCCATATCTGCTGGCGCTCCCCCCATTACGAGTGTGAGATAAAATAACCTCTGCAGGAGGTGGCCATCTGTAACCTAGTTTCGCTCTAGACCGCCAAAAGCTTTGAGCAGGGATTTTGTATGCAAAAGCAGCAGTTAATCCCACGCCAGGGACATAGACATCCCGGTGCGCGAAATATTCAGGAATGGGTCGGCCACCACATTGTTTCGCTTTATATCACCCATAGAATCGATAAAGACGACATACCTTAGCACCCCCCCCCCCCCCCCTCCGAGAATGTGTCGACCCTCCCATAAAGCAGTCTACGAGGTCAGCCGGTGCGTGCGTGTATCCAGGGTTTAATGCGAATGAAAAACAAAACACTGGTATGTGTTTAAAGGGACCCGTTGCAACGCAAACTGCTGCAAATGGCGAGCGATCAGCCGTTATCACCTTGTATGGGGCCTGAAGTTTAGTCATGAAGTAAGCATTATTGGCCCACCAGGTTCGAGGCCTGTGTCCACGCTCGATGAACATTTCCTCCTTCTGCAATGCTGCTGCGCAGAGAAAGTAAACAGAAAGCACACAACTGGTTCCCCCTGCAGACATTTATGCTGTGGTAACTTGGCCGCGGCTGCCCTGTCGAGAATCGAAGAGGCTGATGGCGACTTACCATCAGATGATGTGAACGCCTCAAATGCTGTAGCTGCTTTCACAATTAAAGGGGCTTGTACCTTGAACGTATACTGGCCAGGAGCATATAAACATGCTATAAAGCGCATAGAAAGAAGTTTCATATTGTATCTTTAGAAGAAACAGATCTCACAAGCGACTATTTATGTAAATAAGCACTACTCTTACGAGATTTTTGCGCTTTTTGGCTAAGATAGGGCACGTCCACTTACTGCGTATTTCGGATACGACGAACGGAATCTGTGTGACAGTGAAGTTCATTTCAATTGACTTGATTGTATAGCCCCATTTAATTAAGCCGTAGTAAGTTTTGGTTGTCCTAGACAAAACTTTGCAGTTAAGGACTCTTGATGTTGTGGTTCAACTTCTGAGAACACTCGGTAGATTCTGATACCATTTCCGTTTCAGGCTTGGTTTGAAATAATAGATCCTCTAATAATCTTACTGTCGCAGTGGTGGCACCTTTAATTATGAAGGAACTTTATTATTATTTTAAAAGCAAAAAATTCACAGGGGTGTTTTATCAGCACAAGGAAAGTATGCGGGCTGTTTTTTTTTTTTTTCCGAAATTGCTGAGTTTCGTGAGCAAAGAAGTCCTCAATGTTCGACGTCTGGCACGACTTACCAACGAAATATCAGCTGCTAGGATCAAATATAACAAAAATAAAATAAAGCTTGCCTCAGCATTTTTTTACGATATTTAAGATTAGTTTTGTTTTGTATTTTGCTAAAATAATCGCAAGCTGTTAGCACGTAGAGTGATTTACAGTTGTAGTGCCGGTTGTCTTGTGATCCAAATATCGCAATTCCGCCCTTGGCGATCTTCTTTCCTCTCTCTTTGTTTCATCACTTCCTCCAGCCTTGTCAGAGATTGCCAAAACGAGTATAAATCTCGAAGTGGTAGCTGAAACAAGCTATCGCTCCTCAGAGAGTTAGTTGGCTGTGCTGACTGATGCGCGTTTTTATCGCGCTGCTGCAGGCCCCAACGAACAATTAATAAAGGTTATAGAGCGCCAGCCTTCAATGTCACACACGGCAACACGAAAATAAAATGATAGCAACACGTACAAAACTGTAAAACCTGACCAGTAGCTTTCTCAGAAATGGGCACCTGGCCAGAATGTGCTTAGTGGTGGTGGTATCATACGCGAACGTCTCGGTGAATTCTGCAACCGTCGCCGCATCGTGGGAGTACTGGTCACAAAGCATCGTCTAACTGGCGTCTACGCCTCGCATTTTCTGTTTCTGTAAGACGCAGTTTTGCCGACGAAGCGCAAGGTCAGCAGCCATAAATCTATCTACGACAATCGCAGTTTGAGCCTTATCGTGTTTATTCGATAATAAGAACGAACTAACTCTTACCCACTGCTGTAGCATTAATAAAATGCGCTTGAACGATGTTCCCTTTAGCAGGCATACCATGTTAACATTTTCCAAGCGAACCTCTCCCCTCAGCATTTCCATTCTTCTCAAACAACTGTCAACTGCACCGTTATTTTTCACCCTAATGTACCGAATAGTAACTGAAGTTTGAGCGACATTACCAGTCGACATACTCAGAGTGAAATGTTTGCTTTGTTTTTTAGGGGCTCAACCTCCCAGCGTGACTGAATCTGTGAGAGAGACCTCAGTGGATGGCTTCAGGAGTTTAAAGCACCTAAGGTTCTTTAATGTGCGCTGACATTAAAAAACAGAACCCAAACGACTTTTTCATGGCTCCATCGAAGACATGCAGTTGAAGCCAGGACTGAATCTGAATAATTGGGTTCAGGAGTAGAGCTGCCCAACCACTCATTCACCGCGAAGGCACTCAGAGCCACCGGGTCAATTGAGTTCACTTACAGTTTCCTATACTCATTTCGGTGACATTTCACTTCATAAACACGAAGTATCAAACGTACCAGTTTCTGTTGGAGCGCTCGAGGAAAACAACCACTTTTCCCTTATATATACACTATTTCGTTATATACAGTCCGTTTCCAAAGAAGTTGGACTGTACTACATTTTATTGCTTTTCCCTATAACCTGGCACCGCCAGTATTTAGAACACAATGCCGCAAGTAGTATAAATTTGGAGTATTACATAAGGCACTGGAACATATCTTCTCATATTTAATGATTACTTGCAAACATATCAGTTACGTTTCGCCTGCGTGCTTGAGATAAATCCGTCACCGACAGCGCGTAGCACGAGCAACTAATCTGATGCTGGAGCAGACACACTACGTATCTTGTCACGGATTCTAAAGCGTGGAAAAAATAGCCTTAAAATCAGGCAACAATAATCATTCTCTGCGTGTATTTAGGCGTCTGCCTGAGCATCATCAGACTCCGTATAGAGACTGGTGAGCAAAAGATTGTAAGACCTCAGACTATTGGACCGCAGTAAAAAAAAAAAAAAAAAAAGGGAGGTTGGGAAAAGCATCACGCTGTAAGCATAAACTGTAGGCACTGTAAGCACTGATGTTACTGCGTTAGCAAATATTAAGCGCACCCCCCCCCCCCCCCCCGGCCACAGATCCGGCTGATTCTAATAGACACTGCGCAACGAAATCTTCTAACGTACCTCGAGCTTACCACCTTCGTCGATGCCCTAACAAGGCGATCCTAATTGCGTGCTCTTTCTGTTTTTCGATTGGAAAACATTTATTTCATCAAAATGCAGAGGCAGAAGACGGTCCGCTCTAGATGGCCTCCAGTCCATGGCTGGCGGCGACCTTAGTGGCCCACTCAGTGGCCAAGGCTTGAATGCCCGGGTCCGAGCTGACCAGAATGGCCTCCCATCGATCAAGAGAAGAAATTTGTACTAGATCCTCTGGTGGAGGTTCTTTTTTACATTGCCATAGTATGTGATCATACTGGCTGTTTCACCACAGAACCTGCACGCGGAGTTAAATCGATCAGGGCATATTTCAGCCAATAGATAGGGGTTAAGAAAGGATCTCGTCTGGAGTCTCCTCCAAGCGGTCTCCTGTGCCTTATCGAACGTTTCGTCAGGTGGTGTAAATTTGTGCCGTTCCAATCTGTAATGACTTGTGATACCGTGAAAAGATGCCAACCCCTCCTTGGGGTAACCCATGGATACGAACGACCCACCGACTCGGTTGACGAAACCTTGAGCCATGTTGTGGGCCGCCTCATTTCCCGGATTCCCCGAGTGAGCCGGCACCCATATCACCTCAATTTCTTTGTACGCGCCTATTCCCCGAATGGTCATATCGGAAGCAAATCTCCAGTGACTAACACGTTGCTACGCTAATTTAAGCGCCTACTTTTTTGCGAACAAACAATTGTTTGCTTAATACATTGCATGATCTAGGAACTGGGTTTATATTATAAAAACAAAAGAGCTAATTCATGCGCCTTATTAAACAGACAGAACCTATTAATTTATTATTTATTTAGAAACACTGTCAATCCCAAGCGGATCTTTACAGGTAGGGCACAAAACACATACATAAGGTCAGACAATATTTGGAACATATTTAACGACAGCAAAAATAATTTTTAAATGAAAGGAAAATTGTAGTTAGAAATAAACGAAGCAAGAAAATGTTCAGTGTACAGTAAAAAACTGTAATGAAGCGCTGTTAGATAACAAATTAAACATCAATAATGACGCGAAAAGAAACTGTCGGTACATGACAAAAAAAAAAGGTATATGAATAAGAATTGAATGGGAATAACAATGCAGTAAGTGTTTAGTATAATTTCCAAGTTATTTGTTATATGCGGATAAGGAATATGTTGGGATAAACATTCAAGAACTTGTCTATAAAAGATCCTCCACTAGCTTTGCGAATTCATCGAGTGTTGAATTGTGTGCTATGAATGGTCCTAATGTGTTCCACTCCCTAATTTCAAGGGGAAGAATTGAGTTTTTAAAACTGTCAGAATGACAAGATTCATCTATAGTCAAATAGTATTTACATCATGTGAGTCTTGTATTTTCGATGACGATGTACTTTGATGCATCTATGTTAAAGTGGTGATGCACGAGTTGATAGAGAAATTTTAGGTGCGCTAGTACTGCGCGTTTTTCCAAGCTCAGCATGCCAGCTTCCTAAAGTAGGTGAGTTGGCGAGTCAGTCATTTTATATTTCTTAGAAATGCACCTTATCGCCTTCCTTTGTATTCCTTCTAGTTTTTTTTTATGTTTTGTTTAGTTGTCCGGAACCATACACCGTTAGCGTATTCTACTGTGGATCTTATAAAGGCATTGTAAGCTATAGCATTTTAGTTTCGGGTGGTGCATCTCGGAGATGACGTTTAAGGAAAAATAACTTTCTTGTAGCAGCTGCTGTTATGGTATTTACGTGCGAGTCCCATTTTAGGTTATGTGTGAGTATCAAGCCAAGATATATGTGTTTGCTGACTTGGGACACAGGAAACATCTGAAGACACAAACATATCAATGAATAGAGCACAATTACGCGTAGTAAGCTACCATGAACAAAGCATGCTGCCACGCTAGTTTGCGAAAAAAAAATCGGCAGAAAATTATAAGTAATGTCCCACTGGCCCTTTAGGAATTCTCTAGAGCACGAAACTTTCCATGCAGTATTAGGCCAACTTTGCAGAGTCTATCACGTTTTTAATAAAACCCATCGTAAGCACCAGCTGATCAAAACAAGCCTCAACTGATCACACCTGCTTCCTGAAAAGGAAGAGAGTTCCAAGAACTTTTTTTTTTGCATTCCGGGCACCTGAAAGTGCCTATACCCTGAGGGCGTGTTTCAGAGAGGTAACCGCGAGCACTCACATTTAAAGGTTTCAATAATGTTCGAATTACTAAATTAGAAGGAAATCTTTATTTCCTCTGTCGGGATCTTGATCCCCTTAACAGTTCCTAATTACTGTACGGGGCAGCCAGTATTAAAGCCGTACTGACTCGTTAACCAATCAAACATTACGCACTGTGACAATATTAAATATTTTTGTGATATTAAAATTACATTGAAAAAGTAAGTGACAGCCGTGAGTAGTTTTGGCATTTATTTTCAGGAATCAGCGGAAGCTGATCGTACTGGTGGTCCATGTTTTAGCAGTCAGGTGTCACTAAGAAGACCTTTTTGACAATAACGGACTCTAGCTACACGAGGTGCAAAACTACCCAGAAAGTGAATTTCATTGCTTTTCTTATTTCTTACGCTGACGAATAGTCACACACCGACGCAGCCGAATAGCAAAACACAGGCCACAGGCGATAAGGGGAAAATAAAATAAGTGCGGTAGAAAAAAGATGTATCCTGTCTTCAGAAATCTTCATCATCGTTGGTGGTCACTGTTACTTGCGACCCCGTTCCGTTTAAGTTATCGTGACTGCTGATCACTATTTCATATACCATCGTTCCTTCGATGCCGACTTCTTGGATTGTCAGCGTGCCATTAACCCCTGTCGCTTTGCTACTAAATATGAAAGACTGATTTACAACTAAGGCACTCGATGCCGAAGTCTCTTCTTCCTTACTACCAAACAGGGTTGACAGGTTCCCGACTATGGTGGAGGCAACCGACGCATCTTCAGTCTCAATAGAGTCTTTGCTGATAGCCTCACGAGTGCTACGCGAAATGTTCATTACCTGTGTCAGAGGTCTTTTGCTTGTATTTGCTGTTGCATTATTCGTCATGCTGGCGTCGCTCCCTTGTGTTTCTTTTAGAGCAGACACATGTTTCACCGATGCCGTTGAGGATGGACTGCTCAGCAGGGTCATTCTTCCCGTGGTAGCCACTGATAGAAAGAAAGGCGGTTTTGCGTAGGAATTTGTTGCGTTCACATCACGCTCAGCATTTATGCCTTTGTCAGAAGACTGGTCGAACAACGGGCCCAGACGAACGCTGGCGCGTGCGGATATTGCGCTGGCTACGATGAACGCTGCGACCAGGACCCCAATGACGAGAACCAGAACGCAGCTGCGGCCCAATTGCACGGCCCTTTCCATTTGGACAAGCTTCTTGAATATAGCTGGCGCTCTAATGATTCTTTGACTCATTTCTTCGTCGTGCAAGTGACCGTATGTGATGAGATCTTCCCCATCGCATTGCACCATCTGCGGGTGCTCAGCTGCGTGCCTGTACGTAAGCCTTTGACGAAGGACGGATAGCTTGCCCAGAATACTTTTGGCTGCCTTTTTCCCGTGACCAGTCAACATATCAGCAAAGGGGAATCGCGACAGCGTCGTAAGAATGTTACTGGGTGCTGGCGCTATTTCGCCGCCTTCGTCCTGATTAGATGGGTTAATTTGTTTTTCGTTGCATACGTGGACGGTACAGCAGGTATTCAGATTGCTTTCCACTTTTTGCTCTGTCACCAGCGACGATATCACGGTTTTGTCAAGGGGGACATTCTCCTGCATGTCCTGTGAAGGCGAAAGTCCCTCATTTGATGCACAAACTTTCACAGTGGCTGGCGCTTCCATTGTTGTGATTAACGAAGATCCATCAACCACGTCGCACGGCGCATGCGTTGGCGTGAAAGTCTCAAAGATATTCGGACGAGGCAAACAGGCGTGCGCGTCTTTCTCTGCTGCCTCCATCGTGGAACGTTCAGAGATTGTAGAAAATAGCTCAGCCCAACCAGAAGCCACCCTTTTGAGAATTCTGCTGTCGATTCTGGGATCTGACTTTCGTTTGAGTGCACGTACATTATCTTTTCTCGTCGAAGAAACCCGCCTTCGTCCAGCATCGTGATGTTTCGAAGATGTCCGCTCGTGCGCAGGAAGGAAGACGCTATCTTCGTAATGTTCATCAAAACCGCAGAAATTCCGAGTCCCCGACACATCGCCGAAATAGCAGTCTTCAAATTCATCATACCAGCTTCTGCAGGGAAGCAGCCGTCGATTACGCCCGTCACTTGAAGATCCGGCGACGCTGTTCGGCTCGACACTGTGAGAGGTCCCGATTCGATGCTCACTGCGGGACTTGCGCCTGCCTTCCCACTTTGTAGTGCCTTTATTCATGGCAGCAGCTTGTATCCGCGGAGTCAGCTGGTTATTGTTCTTGGCTTCTTGCACGTATCTGGTTGTATCTTCTTCTTCTACCTTGTTAAATGGCACGCACCCAGGAAGCGGGATAGGCCAGGGTTCAATGTGTACGGCCAAATATACTGGAGATAGTGGATTAGTGTAATAAATCAATTATCGACTAGACAAAAAACGTATAAGTTAAGATTAGAGAATTGAATAAAAGCCAAACAAAAATACTGCGAGGTCAACTATTTTAACAATAACTTCTTTTACCTCTCTGGTGGTGAAATTTGCAGGTTTGTCTAAAATAAGTGTATTTTACCATGCCATAAGTGTGCCACATTTAGTTGCAGTCTTCTACTACAAAAATATAAATAACTGCACGCTACATCACTTTCGTAACTAAATTGACTTGGTTAACCCCATGCCCGTGCAGGCTTTCATTTGCATGAACGAGAGATTTTGTCCCGGTTTGTTGAAGAAACTCGGTCGACCGAGTTATAAAGAAGGGAAGATAGAATGACAGCGGTGACTGGCGTGTCATCAACGATAATGCGAATCTCGTTCCATATAAGGAACTAAATAAAGAAATAAAACAGAAAACAGGAGGCAAAGGTAAACAGAAGAGCGCCAATGTATCAGCCCGTAAGAAGAAAAGGTGCATTTGTTATTTACAGCATTTTATTTTTAAGAACCTTTTTTTTTTTATTTCATCAACGATAATGCGAATCTCGTTCTATATAAGGAACTAAATAAAGAAATAAAACAGAAAATAGGAGGCAAGTGTAAACAGAAGAACGAATGTATCAGCCCGTAAGAATAAAAGGGGCATTAGTTATTTACAGCATTTTATTTTTAAGAACCTTTTTTTTCTTTCCTTTGTAGGCTTGGGTTCGCTACCTAAAGCCGGGGAAAATCACGTCTGCTGCCTCGTTTCGGTTCATGTTTGCTTTTTGTCAGTCTGCCCAGTTTTCTTCTTTTTCATATTATTTGTTGATAACGCAGAAAGCTTTTCATGCCAGGCCCTTTTATGGCGTCTACAAATATTTGCAGAACGCAGCAGATAGGCAAGACATGCCTGGAGGCCAAATTAAATTGAGAAGTTAAGAGAGAATTGGAGATAAAGAGAACTAAATGAAAGTAAAAATCGATCTCGTACCAGCAGAGTCCTTCAGGACCCCTACTGTGGGAAATAAAGTTTTACCAAACCAAAGCAAAGGCAAAAGGTTCATTCCCGGGACAAGCGCGCTCCTCCAATGGCGAAAGCGTTCGATGGTATCAAGGAATTCGTCATTTTGAGCACAAAGCTGCAAAGATTCTCAGCCTATGTCCTACCATAGTTCCTCGTTTTAGCGCAAGGATCGTCATCATCGTCTTGCTATTAGCACGTTGTGATCGCGCTAGCACGTCATCATCGGTTGGAGCACACTTACCCATTATCATGAAACCACTCCGGGCACAGGCCCCTAGACGTGTGCCGCGCGGTGTCTTCGTTGTCATTACACGGGGCGCAGGGTCACGACGCCTCGAATTGTCTTGAGACTCCTCTCAGGAATAACATTCAAAACTGCATGAAGTCCACCATCGTGGGCTCCTACGAGACTTTGCTAATCATCTTTCCTATCGATAAAAATACATATAAAAATACAAGACATTAGTCCTTGACTTCGAATCAGGATACTTATCTCTCGGAACAACCCAGCGCATCCACACCATCGCGAAGTGGATGCTGGGATCCGAAATTCAGCAGGCATTGCAGTGTAAATGCTGTTATGTCCTTATGTACGCATGTTTCCTAGAGCAAAGCAAGCACGTAATAAACGGAAACAGCTCAGAGTCACTAAACATGGCAATAAAGCGCAATCAGATGAATTGCCATCATGCACTCGTTCATCATTCACTGCAGCAAACATTCCCAAGGTTGTCGTCATCGAAATTTCTCCGGTGATTTCACCCACCACCTAGCATAATGTCACTGTCAATGTCGATGTATTTCCGGTGTATTAAATGATCTTCGTTTTTTGCATTTAACAACAGCCAGCACGATATGCAGATTTATGGTGACGGACACGTTGTACTCATTATTTTTGTGAGAACCACTTGAAGCAGCTCCCTGGTTGCCGCATGCACAATCTATCTCTCTCTCTCTCTTTCTCGATTGGGAATTGAGGGGAATGAGCGAGCGAAGAAATAGTATGTCATGAGGCATGCTCGAAACTGAGAACACCTTGAACACTGCCTTCATTACCATGTGATAATGGGCATGAGAGAGACTAATTATAACAGCACCATTTTTCGAGATGTCACAACAACCCTGGAGGAGTTTATTGAACATCTGGCCGGCTACTCAGACTCTGAAACCTGCGCGGTATGGAGCGGGCCCAAACGATCGTCAGTGCCCACCTTAACGGGACTGCGGCACCTCCCGCTGCGATCTCGATCACAGAAAAGAAAGAAGGGGGAGAGAAGGCGGCTTAAGTCATGTAAGAATGGGCTCATGTCTCGGCTTCAAGCCTGACCGGCGATGGTTCGGACCCACTCTACTCTGCGACGCGCACACGCTCTTTTCTAGTGACCATTTATTAGCGGCTGCTGACAGTGCTTTTTTGTGCGCGTTCGCGTCAGATAATTAACCCGGGACACTCAGAAACGCACAGCTTTGTTGTGAGCTTAGCAGAAAGCGTGAGCCTAGCAGCGCTTTAGCAAATTACGGAAGTGAACGCTGCAATTGCGGCGCATACGGGGACACGGAGTATGCTGCCACATGGCATTTTTCAACGTCTCGGGCTTTCTTTTTTTTTTTTTCGAATGAAAGCCGCTAAGCTAAGCCTGCTTCGTCTGAGTAACCTTAATAGTACCATTTTCGTGGCGTTCAATAACTGTCCTATTTACATTCGACTATTTAGAGGCATATTTAAAAATTATTAGTTCATTTCAACAAATTATTCACATAGGCGGAGCAGGAAGCATCAATCCATGTTTTATTCAACACCACTGAATCTTGCTCACTGTTTCTTTTCCTTCCCTCGTGTACGTCACTTTATTGCTTACATTATTGATTGTTGTTGTGAGTGTTGTTTTATTTTAACGTATATATATACAAACCACATATGTATGGCTGTCTGGACAACGTATTTCAACATGGTTGCCCCCACTGGCGAAGCTTGTCCCGGGCTGTATTCGAAAGACCGTGACATTTGAGGTGCTGACGAAGGTGGAGAATGAACCCTTCATAAATAGTCACCCAGATAGATAGCTGGCTCCATTAAAGCTGCTTTACAGCAGCCGTATAGCCACAGATTATCAGTAGTTGTCTCCGCAGGAGGAAAAAAAAAAGATAAGTTGGCTACTAAGACTCCGCCTTTAAGGGTATGACACGATAGCGTAGGCGACTACCCGATATATAAAACCCCGATTTAATCAGGCTATATGAAATTGCCTGTGTAGTCCAGCTCTACCTTGGCTGACTGGGCGTCCAAGAGGATCATGGAAGGTTTATTCTTATTCCACCTTCCCACCTCAAACGAGCAACCTGAGTTGGCAGCTCCTAATAACTTTCTGATGTCATGTGCTCACGTTAAGCCGCACAAGCCTTCGAAGATTCACTGTCCGGCCATGCTGAGCTGCCAGCTACAACCTGTCTTGTGAAACCCCTACCTTTCTTGTGAAACTCCTCTCGGTATCGCCACCTTAGATGAAAGCGCTGGAATTCAGTGATGGCAACATGATTCCAGTTAAAGTTATTTGACCTTGCCAGTAATAACCCAAGGTACTGAAAATGCTACTCAGGTGCTAAGTGTAGGTATGGTTGCGGAAGTTGACGGTTGTAGCATGTGCTTGAATTATACTGGTGTATAACTGACAAGCAAGGAGGCTACGTAAGCCAAACGGCAAGCAAACCAGCGTCAAACTGGCACTGGTATTAGATACTAGCTACGAAGCATCATTTCTAATGCAGTATGTGTCTGCCAAATAAATTGGGCAATCGCTTGTTTTGAACACAATAGTCTTAAATGACCACGTTTGCCTTTAAATCCGACGTTTCGTGCGTAAAATCACGGGCGTACCTCTTGCAGGTGGCAACCTGCAGGTGACATGGCATGTCAATATTTGGTCAGCGGATTGTGTTATATCGCGAGAGCGCACGATATGGCCGAGTCATCGGGAGCTGCTAACTCATGCAGCTCCTTTGAGATGGGTCAACGGGAAATCGAACACCAGGGAATTCTGGGATACTTAGCCAGACATGCTCCTTCTAGGCCACGCAGGCATGACCAAATTCAAATTTTAGCCTGCATTTTATACAAAGAAAGGCGAGGCACAGGGACAAAGCTTGTCAAGTAAGAGCTTGACAGGTCCCCTGCGCTTTCACAAAATGTTGGCATGCATTCCAGGAAAAGGCATCGAGATCTCAAGCTCTGAACTAGTTTAACATCATACTTACAGTCTAAGCCATAGTCAGTTCAGTTTAGTCGTTCAGTCGTGTCCGACTCTTCGTGACCCTATGGACCATGTCACGCCACGCTTTCCGGTCTCTCACTATCTTCCTAACATCACATAACTTCATCTGCAGTGCCTCGAGGATGCCATCTAACCAACGCGTTCGCTGCCTACCCCTTCTAAGGTAGTACATAATGACATGCATTCCCAACAATCAAGTACAAAACCTTCCAGAAAGTTTAGCCGGGCTTTACTTGGACATTTAGTTGGTGGCACGCACATTTAGATAAAATTCAGCAGATACTGTTTACGTTCCGTTGATTTCAGATTATTCAAATTAACACATTCTGAGAATAACTTATATAGAAACATGCGTATAAGATTTTCAATGCTGTTCCATCGATTATCCGTCCTAGAAAATTAAACTAACCATGAGTGCTGGTTGCGCCGAGCGCACTGCATCTCAAAAGGTCGTTTTAGACTAGACAGAGATATAAACGTTTTGTTTTTAAACTTCAAAAATGCCGATAAATCGGCGTCTGTGTAATTTAGCGGACGATTAAACCCTGAACATTATAAAAAGAGGCTTTGGTGGTGCATCTCAGGAAACTCACAGCTTTTAATTCGTAACCATTATTATGCTCATGGAGCGAAAAGCGCACGAAAAAAGTGTACAGAAAGTGTCTCCTCGCAATTGACAGGTGCTGACAAATCGGGCACCTCCTTATTTCAGATGGGTGGATGAGGTTGAAACCGAACCTTGCCGGGAATTTGGGCGATGCGTTATATATGCAATTACTAGGCTGCGCAGGTATGTTCGACCTGTTTGTTTGAAGCGGTGCTATATAACTGGGTAACATAAGGTGTCCGTGGAGGGGCTACACCAAGGCACGTTCTCTAGGCAGGTGGCAGCCCACGCGATCATCGGCGCGGCTGATGATGACTCATCAGAGCAGCGGTGGCAACTACTTGCGATGTTTGGGAGCGAGAGTTTGCTTCAGTATGTCGGAGTAGGCTGTGGCGAGTAGTCGCACGAAGAAGGAAACTCCACGTGCGAGGTATCGTCTACCTAGTTCGCCAGTAACAAACAGCACCGGGAGCACTGGGCGGTGATAGTTTGTTGCAGAGAAAATGCATTCCAATAAGTTTTGTTTCGATCTGCTTGCTTTTATTCGGCACGATGAGGCAGATGAATCTGCCACTATAATATACTCTTTAGCAACACGGATACCACGCATGTATGCTACTGTCGACAATCAGATGGCTCTGCCGAAATCAGCGGAAGCGTTTCGTTTCCAAAACAAGTTTGGCTACCGCGAAACACCATCAATTCTTTTTTTTCCTTCACAAACAAAGCCGCCACCGAGAACATGAATTGATAAACGACGCGCTAAGATCCAGTCGCCCGGAATATTTTCTTTTTCATTTGCTTTGGTTTTCCTATCATCTCGCTTTCAAGTCTGTGCCGAACATCCCGCCAAATCCGATATTTCGTATTTGCCGAATTTGTTCCTTGTTTGCATAAGGGTCGGTTGCGTGATAGCAGGCCATCGCTTAGCAGCACTAGGTGGCAGGGTGAATGCATTATAGGAGAAAACTAAAGAAGAGATACCACCAAGTGTGAGTTGCCAAAGCCGAAGACATAAATTTAGAAAAGAAGACAAACAAGGGGTAAATATAGACGCTTATTAGACAAATATGCCTGTTCAGACCGTCATAATGGAGGAAGCACATATAAGGCTCCAGGAAGTTACCATGCGAGATATGGATTGAATAGAAGGGCCACTGTTTGCTTCCACTTCCTGCACCGAGATGTTTCCTAAGACGAATAAATGCAGCAACTACCTAAGAACAGAAAAAATTCAAGTGACCAGACAGGATGTAGACGCGGGGGAATAAGGGGAACTTGGAAGGCAAGATCGGGAACAAATCATGCAAAATATCAGAAAAAAAAATGCAGTTCGATAATGTCGGCAGAGGGCACGCATTCATGCCTTCTATTTGTACGACTTTTATGAAAAGACCGGGATTGTTTGGCGCGCGCTCGCAGTTCGCTTCTTCGCAACCGGTCCTCACTTTCTGCTTGCTCAAAGGAAAACAAAGCATATGCAACACTTTTGTCTGCCTTATTTGTTTTAACTGTGAGACAGGGAACGGGGTCAAAGACGAGAAGCGTACCATGAATGCAGTTGCCAGGAAAGAGCAAAGGGAGAATAATAGGTATGCTGTAAGCCTATATACGGCTTTCAGCTGAGGAAGCCGGTCGCGACGAGATTGGCGAAACTTCAAAGCTTTGCACTGAAACTAAGACAATGCTAAGAAAAATGTATATGCCGTTCACAGGCAGTGTATGCTAACAGACACAACAGATTAGCTCCTCCTTCTCGTCTGCTTGCTTAGCTTTAATTTTTTTATTTTACATCTTTTTCATTGTACTTATTTTTCTCTTTCGTTCAATGTTGTCGTTTATCCCGCAGGATAATTTTGACCGCGCACAAATGCTTTGCTGAAATCAACAACTTCATTATGGGCATATTCTTCCTCATAATTATTTCTATTTTTAAGCAATTGTTTAGTGTTTGTTCCTCGCTCTTTATCTTCCTCTAGTTGTCACATCAAAAAACGTTGCTATTACAGCGAATTATTCTGCATGTAAAAAGCTCGAGCATGTCTAAATGCGTATAAGTAGTAAATTCCATACGATTAAGAGAGGCACAATGAAAATAGTGAACTGCGTAGTAATAAATTTGATGATGTGAAGCATTGTTTTCAAAAGTATTAGTTAGTGGGTTGTTGTTGGCCATGATCTACCTCTTACTTTTTTAATCGGCTATAGAGCATCAGGAAAAGTTACAGACGAGTTCACTATACAGAGCTTGATTTGCTATGCGGCCTCTTTGCGTGTTTGAATTTGCTCTCAGCATCGGCTTCTAATGGCAGAAGGCTTTAGGAGGTGTTTGGGTGGTTTTAACCTCATTTAGACAAGATTGAGGTCGCTGAGGTCTTTTAATAGTGGTTTTTGAGGAGGGAGGAGATGCCACTGCACATTCCGATACAGCGGGTGTTCAGGAGGTGCAGACCTGACGCGTCAGCGCCATCGTCGGACATAATTTGCTATAATGGGTGACCTGATACTGCGTAGCGACTAGCATATCATTGCAAGGAAGAAGCACTGTTTTAAACTGTCGCTGGAGATTAAAATAATGCGGGTGGTTTTTTTTTTTCTTTTTTTTTTCTTTTTTTGCATTACGGCTTGAAAACAATGGCAGCAATTGTTCATCTTCAGTGATACTCTTCCGCGGTCGGCCTCTCCAGTTCTCCAGTTGCACAGATTTTCGATGGCATAGACACGTTATAGCGCGCAAAAACATTAGTTTTGCCTTGGTAGATGGTAGATATAGATGACGATGTCGTTGTCCTCTCGCCCGGTGTTGTTCGTGTCGCTTGGCCTGACGTGTCTCATCCTCCGACAACCGCCGCGAAGGAGCAGGCTCGATATTTATTTCGGAGCAAACTGAATTCACTCGGCTTGTCACTCAGGTTTAATTTGTTATACCACGCCACAATACGTCACTGCTGACGTCGCACGCATGTTTATGTAAGAAAACGCCAACACAAGCTACTTTAAGAAAGGTGATGTCGCAGGAATCGCCCACCAATCAGTGCACGATCGTTACACTGGCCAACTACAGCCTGCCAGACGCACGCTTTTCTGATGCATGCTTCCCATGTTGCCACGGGCCATGTGGATATAAGTCCCCATTTAAACAAGTCATAGGAACGGGCATATGGAGTACTGTGTCTAACTTAGGATCCAAGGGTTTGAAAGGCTTGATTCCGGTCTTGCCTTTCTATCTCAATGGCGAAGCTCAAGCTGGCGGTACCTGCCTATTCGAGCCTGACATGTGGTTTTGTGACGACACAGGGAAAGATAAGATGGCTATACCTCATGAAGTAGTGTCTCGTTCACACTAAAACACAATTATGATCTCGAAATAAAAAAAGCGCTGCGCAAAGGAAAACAAGGGGAAAACACAGGGCAAGGAGGGGAAAGCGCTGTGTCCCCTCCTTGTGTTCTTATCTGTAGCGCTTTTGTTATTTCAAGATGAATATGCACCAATTTTCTCGGTTATCTGCCTTGAAACATCCTTATGAACTGCATCAACAAATTTTAAAGGTCAGTGTTTGAGGTCCAGGAGCCACATGTTTGATTCGAAGGATTCCTTACTGGAGGACTTCGGATTTGTTAAGATCATCTACAGTCCTTCAACATATATTCTGACAGGGCAAAGCACTCAGGCGTTTTTGTAGGCTACGTTTATCGCAGCCTTAATCGAACCCGCCACCTTGCGATGAGCAGCCTAATGCCGGAGCCAGCGAGCTGGGGCATCGGGTAGACTGAAATAGTGATGCAGCCGCAGTGCAAAAATAATTTACATTCAGTTCTTTCCCCAACCTCGTTTTGAGGCTGCAACTTCCGGGACTTTCCCTTGAGATGTTGGTTATTTTAAGAAACGGGCGTCGAAATCTTTAACTTTCGCTAACTACCTTGCTGTGCCGCACCACCTGCGATCGCTCAGTAGCCAAAGCCGCCATGTAGCGGGCAGAAGTACTACGGCATCGCTCCTGCGCAGGTGAGGAAGCAGACAAGTTGTGCAACATAGCGGGTCACCTGAGTCACAAGAGGAACTTTTCAGGGCAATCTACCCGCTAGCTAGGGGTCAAGTGGTCGCATTTATAATACCGCCGAGTGGCATCAAGGCGGATGAGGCTCGTCACTTGCTTTCACACCACCTACGTGACGCTCTTCGTATTCTTCAATGACGTGCAAGGAGCAACATCCAGTGTTGCAGTATGCAATTAGCATTCGTATCACGAATTATCTGGTAAAAAACAAACGCCACAGTGTGTGTTACGAAACACTTGCCGCTGTACAAACGTGATCAAGAGACTGGAGCAGTACGACATCGTGAGTTTCTGTGGAAATATCAGATGTGCATGCCTGTGCATTGTACAAAACAGCGTCTGGTGCTTATAATAGGCATTCTTAGTGAACTGAGAGCGCAGCAGCACACGCCGCATCGACCGCATCGCGGCCATTCCAGTTCAAGAGCCGGCGAGCTTGACCACGGCCGGTCTCGAAGGGAGCAAGTACTTCCCCTCGAGACCAGCTGTAGCTTAGCCAACATAATGTGCGCTTCTGGCCGCTGCAGGTTCCCTACTTTCTCCCGTCGCCTACTGTGCCTCGGAGAGCCATAAAAAGCGCATAATGATATTAGATTTTCTTTGAAAGCATGTGCAAATTTCAGACTACATTCCAGGGACAAAATTTTAACTCTTCTTTACGCTTTTCTATTTGAGCATTGACAACTAGCAAGCTCCATAAATCACTTCTGTTTGATTGTTCAGCCGTGATGCGTACTGCGTTGCACTAACGCTTTCCTATCTGCCATTTCTATGTATTGCCACTACTCCCTCATAAAGTGTCTCGTGGTTCCTTGTGCAGAGGGCTCCGTGTAGTTTGTGCCTAAGATTGGAGTAAGCAAGCATAATTGTTACCTGTCAGCATTTTTTTATTGTTGGGTTCACCTTTCTGCTTTCTTGAGGGGGAAAGGCTACTTTTTCAATTACGGGTAGTATTCAGAATAAGCCCTCAGGAGTGTAGCCTAAATTGTCAGATAGAATGGCAAAGCCCTCTGCTACTCTTTAGGTATTCAGAGCTTGCTAAGAGGAAGTATTTGGAGACTTGGAACTGGATTAGTTAGAGATAAGGGTTGTGGGCGATTCCTCTGCCCGAGGGATGCGCACGACAAACACACAGTGGGCCGTATAACAAACATATTTAATCTCACAGGGATCTTGTCGTCCGGGTGGCTGCGGGTCGTTTCCGTGGAGAGCCGGGAGGGAAGCGGGAGCGACGAGCCAGGGACCAGGAAGCGCCAGGGACCAAGAAGAGGGCGAGGCGGCGGCGCGTGCCTTCTTTTATAGCCCCCTCGCGCGGGACCGGTTATCCCCGCGCGAGCGGGGAGAGGGAAACAGGCACGCGCGCAGGGAGCATTGGGAAGTGGCGCGGCCTTCGAAAGCGCGGCGCGCCACGAGCCCTACATCTTCCCCCCCCTCAGCGTCCGACCCGGGCTCCGCCAACAGCCGGGCCATGTCCATGTCCGAGCCCGGGTCGGCGTAAAATATGAAGCCTTGTCGCCAGGCTCTGGCGGGATGCCATGCCATCTCAGCTGGTCCGTGGAAGCAGCAGGCATGGCGGGACTGTTCCGGCTGGTCCCTCTCCGGCAGCGGCCACATCCTCGGGGTCACAGCGCAGCTGGGCTCGGCCACGGATACGCCTGGCAGCGGCCCTGAGCTGCTATTCTACATCGCTGACCCCTCTCCACGTGGCGCCTTGCTGGATGTACATTGCAGCAGGCGTTTCCGCCACGGGCACACCTGGCTTCCTGAGGCCTGTACTCCAGGCCTGGGCAGCGGGCTCCAATCCAACTCGTTGAAGACGGCCAGCATGGCCGCGCTGGTCACGATGATGGGCCACCAACCACTACAAACTAGGGGGGTACCCCCTGTTTAAGTGGCCCCTCCTTGAACCATGCGCTGGGTGCGGTTTCCCGCCCCAGCGACGGTAGTTCATCTGGCTGCTGCAAAATCTTATCAGAATGCATTCTGAAAGAAGCAAAGACGTTAGACAAAGTAGTGCACTACCTTGGCCTTAGGTTATAGCGTCGGTTGCGAACCGGGTTGCTACCTGTACGCCTTACTTTGGGGGAGATCGCTGCATCACTTTGAGCTTCCCCCGCTTCGCAGTTATCGTCCTTGCGAAGGTGGTAAGCTTTCAAGTCTGCGACGTGCACCGGACCAGCGGTTTCACCGCTCGCCAACAACCGCAGCTGGTAGGTGAGTGGCGTAGTCCGTGCCGTAACTTCGAACGGTCCAACCCACTTGTGCGCTAGCGACGCGGCGAAACCACGCGCTGCGTTACTAAGCGGGTGCGTTCTTTTCAGTACCAAGTCGCCCGTGTTGAAAACGACGTGACGACGACCTTTGTTGTACTGATCCGCTTGCTCCATGCGCGCGACATCGAGGTTTTCACGAGCCGCGCGCTGCGCTGCCTCAAGGCGCTCGCGGAGCTTTGCCGCGTACTGTGTAAGCGGAGGGGGCGCGGGCCCCGCCGCGTCAAGTAGGGCGTTCTCTAGCGGAAAAGCGATCTCTTTCCCAAAATTCAAGTAAGCAGGTGTCATACCCACCGACCTGTTCACGGTTGTTCTAGTGGCGAAAGCCAGTTCGGACAACCGCGCGTCCCAATCTCTGTGCTGCTCGGTCGTCGCAACCAGCATACTCTTAACATTCCGATTCACTCTCTCGGTTATGTTGCTCTGAGCGTGGTAGGGACTCGTTTTCCTGTGGCGGATTTGAAGCGCCCGACAGGAATCAACAAAGACTTTGCTTGTGAAATACGAAGCATTGTCTGTAATCAAGTCGGAAGGGAAACCGAAACGAGTGAATGTCTCCAACAGTTTCTCCCAAATCCGTTCTGACACCAGCTTCCTAAGGGGGAAAACCTCAACCCACTTGGAATAGTGGTCCGTTATTACCAGGATATATTGGTGTCCGCGCGCGGAGCGAGGGAGGGGTCCCATGATATCGCACGCGACCACTTGCCACGGATAGTTGCTAACTACCGGCTTCATCATGCCAGCGGGTTTCCCCGCCCGAGGCTTGGCTACCTGGCAAACAGGACATGTACGGGCGTAACCCAGCACATCCTTTCTCATACCTGGCCAGGTCGCGACACGGCATAACTTGTCGTAAGTCTTACTGCCGCTGCCATGGCCTGCCAGCGCTGAGTCATGGAAGTACTGGAGGAATCGTTTCCGCAACTTCCTCGGGACCACGACTCGGAAGGGGGATGCAATCGCCTCTTCCTCGTCAAGTTGGGGGATGTAGCGGAGCAGTAAGCCATCCTCGCCCAGCAGATACGCGTCGTACTTGCCCTCAGCGTTCCCGGTGCAAGCTGCACTACTCGCAAGCTCTGTCAGCACCCGCTGGCATAGACCATCTGCTTTCTGGGCCTCAATTAGCTCTTCCCTACTGACCGCTACTCCCCAAGACAGATTTCTCTCTGCCTCACTTCTTGGCAGGCGAGTAGTCGCCGCCTCCAGCTGCTGCGTCTTCTCTCTCTCGCAGCACCGCGCGGCAACTCTGTCCGCCTCCTTTCTCTTTTTACCTACGCAGGGCGCGACACTCGCGTCCGCCCTCTCCTCCTCTCCACTAGCGGCGACGCCGCTTTCATCAAAGCTGGTCTGCGCCTCTTCTGCGCTTCTGCCAGCCTTCAACGGTGCGCGCGATAACGCATCGGCCACCTTATTCATGCTGCCCCGGCGGTACTCAATGGCGTACGCGTAACGTTGCAACGTCAGCGCCCATCTCGCGAGTCTGCCTGCGGGGTTTTTCAGCCTCTTTAACCACGAAAGTGCCTGGTGATCTGTCTGCACGGTGAAAACCGCTCCGTCTAGGTACATGTCGAACTTTGACAATGCGAACATTATCGCCAGGCATTCCTTTTCGGTCACGGAGTAATCCCGCTCCGCCGATGTGAGCGTGCGGCTGGCGAACGCGACAGGGCGCAGCTTGCCCTCGTGTTCCTGCAACAAAACAGCTCCTACACCGGCATCACTAGCATCTGTCTGCAAGACAAACGGCTTGTTCAGGTCGGGGAGGCGCAAACTAGCGGTGTTCGCTATCGCGCGAGCCAAGGCAACAAAAGCGTCGTTCTGTTCCTTGCCCCAGACCCACTTCGAGCCTTTCCGCGACAGCTGGTTCAACGGTCTAGCGAGCTCTGAACAACTAGGGATGAATTGTCTGTAGAAGGCAACCATTCCCAAAAACCTCTGCAAGCTTTTCACGTCCGTCGGGCAGGGGTAGTTCAGAATTGCCTGCAGTTTGTCATCGTTCGGTCTCAAAGTGCCATCATCAACCACAAATCCCAAGAGGTTCACTCTCTTCGATGCCAACTGCACTTTCTTTGGGTTGATCGTTATACCCGCACGTCTCATTCTTTCAAGAACGGAATTCAAGTGAATGAGATGCTCTTCGAACGACTGTGAGAATATCACGACGTCGTCGAGGTACGCCATCGCGTAGTTGAACCTTGCATCGCCCAGCACGATGTCCATCAGTCGCATGAACGTGCTCGGTGCATTAGACAAACCAAACGGGAGTCGAGTAAATTCGAAGAGCCCGCGGTGACAGGTGAATGCGGTTTTCTGAATGTCACCTTCCGCCACCTCAATCTGCAGGTACCCTCTGCTTGCATCCAGGACTGTGAAGAACCTTGCGTTCCCTAACGCGTACATCACAGCCTCGATCGACTGGAAAGGGTACGCAACCGTAGGCGTCAGTGAGTTGAGCTTTCGATAATCAACACACAGCCTGACCGAACCATCTTTCTTTGGCGCTAGAACCACTGGGGACGCCCAGGGACTTTGTGAGGGTCTCACCGCGCCGGTATCAATCATCTCGTCAAGGGCGCTGTCGAGAAGCTGTCTCTTATGCGCGCTTAACGGCCGCGGGTTACATCTGAAAGGGCGCGCATCACCCGTTTCGATCTCGTGCTGAAGCAAGTCGGTCCTGCCTGGTTTCTCTGTGAAACAATCCGAAAACGGGAGTAAAGTTTCTACGAGCCTTCGGCGCTGACTACCGGTTCCCGAGAAGGACGCGATAATTGCTTCTAATGGGCTACCATTCAGTGTCGCGGGGGAGCCCTCTGCGACAAAAGCGTGAACGCTCGCTCGCTCAGCGACGCATTCCTGTTTGGGTGCGCTAACAAAGGGAATGAGGGGGGTGAAGGGGCTGTAGCGATAGCCGTTCTCCCCCATGTCAAGCAC
Organism: Amblyomma maculatum; assembly: GCF_055883805.1. NCBI lineage: Eukaryota > Metazoa > Arthropoda > Arachnida > Ixodida > Ixodidae > Amblyomma > Amblyomma maculatum. Next base: position 42,459,737 of record NC_139349.1, on the reverse strand, counting down.
AATGCCTTCGCTCGAAAGAAAATCTCTTCCCAGAATAACTGGTATGGCTAAGCCGGGCAGATAGACGAAGCGATGCCTCCGCTTCCTGCCGTCAAAACGCAGGACCAGACGCACCGCTCCTTCTGCTTTTGTTGTCCCTGCTGCTAAGCTCAAAGTGGTTTCTGCTGGCCTTACACGGATGTTACATCTACGGCAGGCTTCGAAAACATCATCACCGACCAATGACAGAGTTGAGCCCGTGTCAACGAGTGCCGAGTAGCTTTGACCAACTAACCGCACTAGCATAAAAGGGCTCGAGCGCGACAACATTCCTTGCGCTCTACAGGCGAGGGGGACAAAAGCCTCTGCGCCCCCGGGGCGGTCGCCCGGTGACGCGGCGTGGGAGTACATTTCCCATTTTCCGCCGTGGTTACCACGAAATTCTCCCGCCGACGGCGACAGGCTGGTGTTACCAATTATGGCCGCCGGCGGTCCGCATTTCCCTGCGTACGCCTTGCTTGACACTCTCGTGCCACGTGGCCCGGCTGGTTGCAATTCCAGCAAAGCCGATCGTTCACCTGCCGCGCGGTCGGGGGATGCCGCGTTCCACGAAGCGGTTGGGGACGTATTTCCCCTCTCTCCGCGCCTATGCGGACGTCGCTGGCGAGCCCAGCTCGACGCCGCTGCTCGAACGCGTACGGGTCAAGAGCGCGAGGAATATCGGAGCCTTCCGCTGGCCTTTCCTGCCCAATCGTCATTACGTCTGCGCCCCTGGCGCGCGGCGCGGAGTCTTGGCCTCCGGCCCAGGCGCATCGCGGCTCTAGCGATTCGGCTGGCCTGGGGGGTGGCTGGTAGCGCAATTCAGCGAGTAAATCCGCCTGTACTACCTTCGCTTCCTGTGCTAGGGCCTCGAGGTTTGCAAAACCACGTCCCCGCAAATACGGCTTGAAGCGCGGATGGCATTGCCTCATCACGCGCGCGACCTGTTCAAGATCGGTTGCCGTGGGATCTGCCCTCTTGTAGAGCTCCTGCATTGCGCGTACATACTCGAGGAGGCTCTCCTCTGGGTGCTGTGTGCGCAACGCTAGCTCCTCAAGCATCCGGCGTTCGTAATCGGGCGGCAAGAACTCGGCGCGGAAGCGATCTGTGAAGTCTGCCATCGACTGGAAGGCCGGCTGGCAGCGTCTCCACCGCGCCGCGCTCTCAACAAGTGCCACGGGGATTACCTGCGCTAGCACCACGTCGTCTGGGGAACCCAGTGCCGTCTGATAATCCTCGAGTTCTTGCAAGAACTCGTGGACTGACTTCACGTCAGTGTAGCCGGAAAAGGAGGGAACCTCTACATTTATCCGCGGACGCGAGACTGTCGCCGCAGCTGTGGCTTGGTTGGCGCTAGCCACCGAACCGAGCTGACGGGTGAACACCGACAACACTTCGTTCATCTGCCTCATCAGGGCGACCGCATCGGTAACCTGCGCAGACTCTACCGCGTCCTTTACCTCACTTCCGGACGCACTAGCGTCCGAAGCGGCGGCCCTATCTGGCACGTCTTTTCTCGGAGGCATTGCACTCAACAACTAAGGCCGGCCGGGAGTCTGAACGCGCACGACTACCACCTAGCCCGCATCAAGAGGCTAGTCACAAAGGCTAAACACTTCATAAAACTAACATATGCACAAAAAAAATTAAAACACAAACCGCCCGACACTAACAAACACACACATAACCCAAAACAAAATAAAACACTGTACAAACACTACTATACTACACTCCGTGTCATCTGCACACACGATAGCCCTAAACTCAAAATGGCGTCGCGCCTAACATACAAAGGACCGGCCCGTCGTGTTGCCGTGCGCTGCCACGTTGGCAGAGAAATCGTCCACATGGGTGCTAATTCAGCCCCAGTTGGGTGCCAGTTGTGGGCGATTCCTCTGCCCGAGGGATGCGCACGACAAACACACAGTGGGCCGTATAACAAACATATTTAATCTCACAGGGATCTTGTCGTCCGGGTGGCTGCGGGTCGTTTCCGTGGAGAGCCGGGAGGGAAGCGGGAGCGACGAGCCAGGGACCAGGAAGCGCCAGGGACCAAGAAGAGGGCGAGGCGGCGGCGCGTGCCTTCTTTTATAGCCCCCTCGCGCGGGACCGGTTATCCCCGTGCGAGCGGGGAGAGGGAAACAGGCACGCGCGCAGGGAGCATTGGGAAGTGGCGCGGCCTTCGAAAGCGCGGCGCGCCACGAGCCCTACAGGGTTGATGAATAATACCTCAGATAGAAAAAGTAGAAAGCCTGAAAGTCAATATCCGGAATACTAAGGTAAGACTCAACGGTCTCGGGAAGGAACAGCAGCATGCATTAGGTAGAGAAGCACTGGAAGTGGTATGGCAAATATATCTACTTAGGACAGCTAGTAGACAGAGATCCAGACCATGAAAGGAAAATAACTAGGTGGATAAGATTGGGATGGTGTACTTTTGGTAAGTACTCGGCCTGTACTCACCTGTGGGACCGAAGCGTCGAGGCTAGCGAAAAGGGTTCTACTGAAGTTGAGGACAATGCAGAGGGCTTTGTAACGAAAAATGGTAGGTGTAACGTTAAGGGATATGATGCGTGCAGAGTGGGTACGAGAAATAACTCAAGCTAACGACATTCCGGTGGAAATCGAGAAGAAATCAACATGGACAGGGCATGTAGTGTGAAGAAAGGACAACCGATGGTCGAAAAGGGTAGCAAATTGGATACCAAGGAAAGGAAAGCGTATCAAGGGGTGGCGAAAGTCAGGTGGGTGGATAAGGTTCTCAGAGGTGAAGTGTATGCAGCTAGCACAGGGCCGGGTTAGCCGGGGGAATATGGGAGAGGCCTTCGCTATGCAGTGGGTATAGTCCGGCTGATGATGATGATGATGATGATGATGATGATGATGATGATGACAACGATTATCGGCTTTTTAGCTGCGTTTGAGCTGGACGCCTCACATAAAACAAGATACACGCGAACGTATCTAGATCTGTAGGTATGCTGCACAAAATCGGGCAATTATAGTCTGTCTGGTTAAAGCGTCAGTTGCACTGTTCCCTTATCCAGTCTCGCCTTAAGTAATGCTTACTGATATGGGGTTCTACCACTAAGACTAACATTGATCGACTGATTGTTCTCCAGAAGCGAGCCATGCGCTATTGAAACCCTGGAGCGGCTGCAACATACGGCCCCGGTATTTCTAAGGTACAACGTGCTTAAAATTAACCAGTTATACCAGCTGAAACTTGCTACATATATCAGAAACCGAACTATACTAGATCCATCTAGCATATCCAACTTTCGCTTGCCCAGTAATAGATGGTACGACATGAGGCATAGCTTGTTCAAACTGCCTGCTGTAAGGACGAGTTATGGTGCCCACACACTGAAGTACTTAATCCCTAACTTCCTGAACACCCACCCATTTTTTCTAGATACCATGCAGCAATTTAGATCACCTGGGAGCTTTAAAAAGTCCTTCAAAACTCACGTGCTGTCGCTCTCAATGCCATGAGTATTTTCCGTCGTCTTTAAATGCCACAAATGTATACGTGTGAGAAAACTTGTGTAATTATGTTGTATGTTTTCGTTAGCATTTGTATAACAATTTAATCCATCACTTGTGATTGCCGTCCTAAGTATGGGTGACAGGGCCCTCGTCAGGAAGAGAGTATCTGCCTCTTGCCCTGTCATCCAAGGCCAACTGTGTCTGAAAGAATGCTTCAAATAAAATATATAATTGAATGTGAGAACTCTTTTCTGCCATCCAAACTCCCTCTTTCTATATTTGACTGCAATCTGTAGGAATATAAAAAGCATCCTGAGACTGCCTGCGAGTTTCGCCTCGTCCAGTTATAAGCAACCCGATACCCTTTTTTTTTTTTTTTACATTCTCGATCAGTGAAGTTCTGGACCATCAGCCCCGGGCAAAAAGTTCAATGAATGAACCTTACTTGAACACTTATAATCAAGCAGGGGATTTATAAGATAGAGAAGGTATTTCAAAGGAAACACACAACGAATTAGTTCCACACGTGTAGCTTCGTTTTGCAACGAAGGCATCAAAAGCGGACAACGGACGCAATCGCCCATGGAGGAAGGAGAGTTCTTTCCTTCCTGCATGCAGACACCTTTCGATCTTCTCTCCCTCCCAAAGGAGCCATTTCGGAGCGTGTTAGAATCGTGGCTCCATCTGGACTCCAGAGGAGAAACTACATTAATGGCGTGAGATATGAATGATCCGCTGAGTTTATGTAGTACGTCCGCGCGATATAGCATCTGTCATGGCTGATATAACAGGACGCGCTGTCCTTGTTTGACATGGTGATACTTAAAATGGTCGATAAATATAGAACTGTCATTTCTTTTTATTCCATTTAGTGGCGGTCTTTAAAGTGCAAAGTAGTTTTGGGCGGGGCATGTACAAAACTGAGTGGCAGCCAGACCGGCGATATATTCTCGGTGCTCGTGCTAACATTATGGGCTCAATTCACAGCTGGTTCGACAGTGACCGACCCGACATACTAAAATTATTAAAACATGTGTTGCACAATGCATACATCTTATCACTGACACTGCCGTCAGTGTTAATTGTTAACAAGACTAATGGAAGGAATGACTGTTCTGGATTTTGTACGAAGCGTATCGCAGTCAATATTCGTCTTCCCTTTCCTTTCCTTCCTTCTTTGTATCCTTCTTTCTTTCTTTCTTCCTTTTTTCTTTCCTTCTTTCTTTCCTTCATTTCGAGTTCATTGTGAGAAATGTTCGATTCTGGAGATGTCCTTTACTTCACAGGGCCACGTAAAGAACGGTGTAAGCGTTCACAAAGTAGAGAGGGGACTGATTAGGGAAGATAGGTTTATTTTTAGTAAATATGGAGTAAAATTTCTTGACGAGCTGATTTAAAACGCGGGATTAAAGCACTTTTTTTAGCGCAATAATATTAGTCATTTAGGCTTCATGTCTAAATTTATCTCGGTAGCCCACACTATATATTCTTTTTTCAACCGGCTACGCCGCAAGCAGCCGCCGTGCTCCTCGGATTCCTTTTCATTCCAAAAATCATGTAATCGACACTGTTTATTCCCTTAAATAGTAATAGTTTGGAACAAATGATTTAGCCGTATATTTGAAGAAAGCAATGTCAGGAGGTTTTTACCTTCGATTTAAGCATGAACCTTCTGAGATACTTTGTTGGGCGAGTTGTACTGTGGCTTTCTTTATCTTGTCCTTTGTCTTCGTGTTCGCGCTGTTTATATTAATAATGAACCTTCTGAAGCTTCTTTTTCCATTCGTCAATGCGACCCTCGTTTACTTGTACTTTGTGAGTATTTGTGTACTCATGGTGTGTTTATTTTTTTAACTTATCTGATTGTCCAGCTTGAAATTTGTTATATCCATTGAACTAACTGCTCCTTCTCTTGTGTCTTTCTGAATGTCAACAATGCAAAGCGCAAAAAAACACAAAGAACGAGGAAGGAACAGAACAAACGCTTGTCCTATTCCCTCCTCGTCCTTTGAGGTTTTTGCATTATTGACGATGAACCAACACGCCCAAACATTTTCCCTTCCTGAATGGTCTCGCTTCGATTTTTTTTCCTGTCTTTTCATTGTTGTTGTGTCTTTTCCGTCCTGCAGCAACCACTCTTTCGGTGTCCCTTGTACACCATATTAGTGTGTTGTACCCTGCTCACACTTAAGTTTCGTTTTCCTAATAGCCTGCACTATCCTTAATATCCCTTCCATCTCTTCTCCCAAAACTCACGGTCTCTGCAAGAAATGCGCAGTCTGCCCAGCAGAATTCTTGAATTGCACCTTTTTTTCTGTGGGTGTAGCATACTCAGGAGCAACTGTGCATACTAAACAGCAAGTAAAATGTGAATGGAGGATTCGATTGTATAGGCTCCTTATTTTTAGCAGACAGCGCGTGGTTTGAGAGAAGAAAGGGAAGCGCTAATAATGATAGAAGAACAGGTCATAAAGAAAATTAAGCTTAAGCTTGGGCAGAATGCAACAAAAGAATGGAAGAAAATTTCGGCGCACACGAATACCAGGAGCCACGGGCTCATTTCCTTTACTGAAAGCAAGGACTTGACTCGTCGTGTCTTAAGGCATGAATGCGTCGCATTGGCCACGTTGCGATGGGCGCGAAACATGAAACGCATTCGTGTGCATTGTGATGTCGCCCTGCACATTAAAGAGCCTCAGAAAATTTGACTTATTTTACAGCCTTCTACTACGGCATTCCTTACTGTTAAATATGTCGCTTCGGCACACTGCACACTACAGTTTGCACACGTGTGCTGAATAAGGGCCTGTGGAATGTGTCGTCATCACGTGATAGATGAGCAGGAGTGCCTTAACGAAGTCGCCTATTCCAGGCATGTTAAAACAAATGCAGTAGAGGAAAGGAGGAAGAATAGAAAAATGGGGAATGGGCTTGCGCTTCCGGAGAAATAAAAAAAGGCAGAGCCATGAAAAAAAAAAAAAAAATACAAACCAAATAGCGCATGCAATCACAAACCATGCATGTGCGCGCAAAGCTACTTCAGAACTGTCATCATGGCAGCGAACATAAAAGAAAAACACTTTTGCTCCCCTTGTTGCAAGATTATGCAATGCAGACTTCCTTACAAACCCCTACACAGAAAGTTTTGGCCTAGAATACGCAGAACGCATGATATTGGCAATGCTCCTCGACAAGTTACGCCATCTCCCTTCCCTTCTCTTTCCTGAAGTCTCAGCTCTATTCTTGTCGTATATAACGTCGGCTTGTTGGTACCGGTCTCCACAAAACGATTCTGTGCTCCTTTTCTATTTTTATTTCATCCTTTTCTCGTGTTTCGAGAATAAAAAGCGCGCATGACTCAACCCAGCTCCCGAATGCAGTGATAAGAGCATGTCCGGTTCTTTTGGTTTCATTTGTTTACAGACATACATCCTTGCTGACATTTCGGATGCTTTTTTTCTTCGCCCCTCTTTCTATCCATTCATTTTTCGTCGCGGCAACAAGACCTTGATTGTACGTCCACGACTTACGCACTGCTTCTCTCGCGTTTCTCTCGGGGCCCGCGAAAGCGCCGGGTGTCGAGATTAGGATAGGTCAAAAGGCGACACTCGGAGGTGGTGAACCCTTGCGTGGAAGGCAGGATGGGACACAACCCATTTCACACTGAGAAATAAATGCACCCGCGAGGCCTGTCGCTCTTCGTTTAGGCTTCCGCGCGTGTTGGAGTCCAGCTCCGGGAGGAATCTGTGTCGGAGAGAGCTAAAAAAACAGAAATATCTTCTCAAGTGAATCTGGAAGAGGAAAGGGCCCACGAGGTTGTCTATGATTGCGCAACGTGACCTGGCAGAATGCTCCGGTGCATTATGACAACCCGAACACGAGAAGGAAAAAACAGAGGAAAATTGGGGAAAAGCGAAATAGGGAGGTGTGTCATATAAAAAAAAAAAAAAAAGCTTTGGGAGAGACAAAAATTGCCGCAGGGAACAACCCACGATACGTCTTTCTTTTAGACATTGGGTTATCAAGCTAGGACAAAAATACCTAACTGAGTCGCTGGACAGCTAGGTGAAGGGCGAGGCTTTTGAGAGGACTTTCTTAAACTAGTCTCGCCATGAATTTCACTTCGTCATTTGTACGTGAACGCCCGTACTATCGTTGCGACACTTAAAATCGGAACGTAGATTTATCTGGAGGTGAGTAATACAAAATGTGTGATTTTCTGAAATGTTTTATGCACTCTAATGTTTTCATTTGCCCTCAGGGGCGTCACTTGAAACTAGTGGTTAGCAACAGCAACCCATAGTCAACTTCGTCTCTTGTTCTGCAACACAATATTTTTGCGTAAACAAACTGTGTGAGACTTCGCTCAAACAGATGTCTTTATTCTGATATCATCCAGGCGCACAGAGCGCGGTCCGAAGTAAAAGACGAACAATGACGATGTGCAAGTACAAATGGACTAACTAAAATTCAAGCGCAGCACTGATAATACTTAGCATGTGCATACAGAATATCAATTGCTGATTGAACAGCTTCCAAAAAAAAAAACGCTTTTCTTTTTTTTTTTTTTTTTTTTTTGCTACGCCAAAGCTGCTCGAATGTTTTACAGCCCGAATTGTTCATGCACCTACCTATAATCAGTTATAGATTGAAAATCAAGCAGACGCCTTGCTGCGTGGCCACCGCCTAGCAAGCCGTGATGCATCAGAAAGGGGAGCACTTTCCCGATGCGACCTTTCACCACGGCTCTTGTTAGCAACCGTCAGGCGGTCCATTGCATCCTATTCCTACCCCCAGAGGCATTAAAAGGTTCTTCTAAGTTAACCGTGATAGTCTCCGCTTTACAAGTCCGCGTTTTGAGTGAGAGAAAAGGAAACGCGAACTACGCATGGAGAAAAATACCTGTCTAAACGTGTGAGGAAGCTTTGTGCCCCAAATGCTTTCGCAGGTACCTCACGTGAAGAAGCGAGTTAAGGCGTCATATAAATATCGCACACATGCTGTAGCCGCAGTTCAATGGGACTAGGCGAAAAGCTGGGAAAAAAGAGAAGCCCCGAGTAGATTAAGCTGACTCTTACCTTTGATTACCAGTGTTTCTGCTGAGTTCCAAACGAAAATGTGTCCTATTTCCTTGTGCTGTACTGATGTGACAGGTAATGAAGAAAAAAGAAAGCTTTCCTGGCGCAATATATTAAGGATACATTCGTTCGACTCCGCATCATACTGCCTTTTTGTTCTCTACTCTTTACTTTTTGTAAATTTAAACCACATCAACATATCAACATATTATCTGGGAGTGTGTTCCCCTTTAGATGGCTTTTATGATGTTGTTTAATATAAGTAGCCCTAAAAACTGCCATTAACACAGCCGTTTGTTATGACAATGCTAACACAAGGCAATATCGTTCACCGTTATCTTGTCCCGCCTTTCATGGGCGTCATTTATCTTTAGGTGGCGTTCAGAGACACTTCTGAGCTAACACCTAAGCTAACACCTAAGCTAAGACACCTAAGCTAGCTCGCAGAAAACCAGTGAGGAGAAAGAAGAAATGGCGCGACTCTACATCGAGACTGCCATTATAACGAAGAAGAAGAAGAAGAGAAGAAGAAGAAGAAGAAGAAGAAGAAGAAGAAGAGAAGAAGAAGAAGAAGAAGAAGAAGAAGAAGAAGAAGAAGAAGAAGAAGAAGAAGAGAAGAAGAAGAAGAAGAAGAAGAAGAAGAAGAAGAAGAAGAAGAAGAAGAAGAAGAAGAAGAAGAAGAAGAAGAAGAAGAAGAAGAAGAAGAAGAAGAAGAAGAAGAAGAAGAAGAAGAAGAAGGAGGAGGAGAAGAAGAAGAGAAGAAGAAGAAGAAGAAGAAGAAGAAGAAGAAGAAGAAGAAGAAGAAGAAGAAGAAGAAGAAGAAGAAGAAGAAGAAGAAGAAGAAGAGAAGAAGAAGAAGAAGAAGAAGAAGAAGTAAGAAGAAGAAGAAGAAGAAGATACGCTACAAGCGCACTACCCACACCAATTATTGCCATTCGGCAATTTTCGCATCGCGCTTTGATTTGTGCCTTCACTTAAAGCGGGGGAACTTTTTCTGTGCTTTTATGATTACTTTGTTCGCCCCGTTAGAGCCACTGTTTTTGAAAAAGGTTTCTAAAATAGGCAGCGAAAGGTATGTTTGTACAAAATAGATTGACGTTCCCGAGCTCCTTGTTATTTGTCTTCATCTTTGGCAAAACATAAGGTGCCACCTTATGTGGCACCCACCTTTTCTTTACTAATCATAATCATCCTCTCAGTTATAAGAACAGGGTCCGTAGTACCCTCGTCGTCTATAGCTACTATGCCTGGGACATAGCGACCTACTGTGAACACTGCCTCTGATCTTTCATTCATACACTCTGCGGTTTCTCGTTCCGTATATGCACTTTGTTACTCGCTTGCTCATTGACTCCTTGATTTGTGCGTCTATTATCTCACACTTACTTTTTAAAATGCAGCCCCATTATATAAAAGAGCATCAGACGTAGATATAAAGGCCTGCTTGAACGAAGCCGTACGAAGGTGGCTGCGTGGCCTAGAAGTAGCGCGTCAGACTGAGGATCCAAGGGACCTGGTGATTTCGATCCCCACATCATCCTTATAGGAGCTGCCCGAGCTGACCCCGATTTAGGGATAAAAGGGCAAGATGGAAATAGAATTTGTAAATTGGAAATTAAAACCGCAGCAAACACAAGACAGAGGGAGACGACGACACAGGTTTCCTCTGTCCTGTGTTTGCTGCGGTTTTAATTTCTAAATGTATCACCAATTGACCTACTTATCCACCCTCCTAAGAATTTGGAAACTCCTGCTTACACAGTCATGTCCCGTAGTCTTGTGACGTCACACAACCCGTCGACCAGTCAGTGGCCGGCCATATTACCTGACAACTACTACCTGACAGAGGCATACCTGTGATTTTTAGGTCACAACGCCAATATCGGATATACTGATAACAGGAGATTTAGCTCTCTCACGTTAATAGTTTTACACCCGTTTTAACTAGATGCCTCATGTAGAAAAAAGTGTCAATCGTGGTGTTCCTCGAAGCCATCGAAAACTACCTGGTGTGGTTGGCAGGTGAAAAATGGGGCGGAGAGGACATCGAAAAGTGTCTGCTACGAAAAGAATCCAAAAGAGGGTTGCCGAGAACGGAGAAGGTTATGTTGCGAAATAAGTAATGCCTAATATGAGGGTGGTTTCTACGGAAACAACCCCAGCGGGTGGCCACCGTGCATGGTGGAGGATGAGGTGGAAAATCGCCTAAGATGAGCAGAGATGTCAGATCGGCGCGCGCGAACCGAATGCTGCTATTCCATTGAAGCGGTAGTGAGTAAGCTTCACTTTAAGGTTTGACTCATTCGTGCGGTGTTTGTGAGTTGTTTTCACGAAAGCGCGACCTTCAGCGAGCAGCTCACAATCCGTAAAATATGTGAGGCGAGTCCGGGGATTAAAAAAGTAAAATCTGCTAACAACGAGTTAGGGGGTAGAGGAAGCTAGTGCTCTGGGAAGGGAAATAAGTAGAAACAGACAAGTATGAAGAAGTACAAACAAGGCTAAAGTCTAAATAAAAACTTGAGATTTCTCCAACCAACACTTTTATTTTATAAAACTGGAACTATGCTTATCGAACACATACTTCTCATGCCGAGGAGAATTCTACAAACAAGTTAAGGGAACACCAAGGGAACACCAATGGGTGCCTCCATCTCTGTCGCTATGGCGAATATAACTATGCAGCACATCGAAGAACGAGCTCTCAACTCTTTCCACCCACCGCCAAAAATTTTTCTGAGATATGTCGATGACTGTTTCTCAATTATTAAGAAATCTGAAGTCCACAATTTCCTCTCTCATCTAAATTCCATACAACCGGAGATTCAGTTCACCCTGGAAATGGAGAAGCGAGGCGCCCTGCCGTTTTTGGACGTTCTGGTGACCCGAAAAAACAACCGTCTGCGATTCTCCGTATACCGAAAACCCACCCACACAGGGCGATATCTGCATTTCACTTCGAACCACCCGACAAGCCATAAAGCGTCAGTTGTGAAGACCTTATTACAAAGAGTGGAAACACATTGCACCACAGAGCCCGACAAAGCAAACGAAAAACGCTTAATATTCAAGGAACTAACCATGAACGGCTACCCAAAAAAATTTATCCGGAAAATCATTCGCCGCCAAAAACGCAACGACAGGCCCCGGGAAGAAAATAACCAGCAGCAAACAACTACATCTCAAAAGTACGTCACTGTCCCCTATGTCCGAGGCACCAGCGAAACCATCGCCCGTATTCTAAGAAAAGAGGGAATTCGAGTGGCGCACAAGCCTTCAAACACTTTGGGGAGCCTGCTACCCTTCCCCAAAGATCGACCACCAAGAGAAAGAGCCCAAGGTATTGTCTACAAAATTCTCCGCGCCGACTGTGATGCTAGCTACATTGGCGAAACAAAAAACCTAAAAGAACGAATTCGGCAACACAAGAACGATGTACGAAATTTTTCAAGAGAACGCAACCCCGTAGCTGAACATTCAGAAGATTCCGACCACAGAATAAATTTCGAAGAAACGTTCATCTTGGAGACCGAGACCAATTACCGCAAAAGACGCCTCCTCGAGTCATGGCACATACAGTCTACCGCAAATAACATCAACCGGACAATAGGCAACCTCCCTGCTGTATACTTGCAAGGTCTTCGCTCTCTCCTGGCCACTTCACAGAAGGAAAGAAAAAAGTCGCCAGCGAGCACACCTGCACCTGCGGCACCCTCACTCGTCTAAACCCCCCTCCTTCCTTCTCATTTCTTTCACGCACATCTCACCCCCTCTCCATTTTCCCCCGCCCCCCACCTTCTTCTCCCCCCCGACCATTCCTTTACTTATAACTGCACGCAGCCCCGCGTCATGCACCCCTGAAGAAGGAGCCGAGCCGGCTCCGAAACGTCGGGTTTTATAAAATAAAAGTGTTGGTTGGAGAAATCTTAAGTTTTTATTTAGTTATCAACCCAGCCAGACAGGCAAATCTGTCGAAATGTTTAGCTTTCAAGGCTAAAGTCTGCAGTAAAGTCAGATATAAACAGATATGTTTACTACATCGTATCAATAGGAGGGGAATCTAAGATTAGGCATTACGGTCGGACCGGTCCATCGATCGCCATTCATTTTTACACGCTAAACTTCCCTTTCAGTAACACTTGGAAACAGGTATGCAAGTTAGGCTTCCTTACCTTTCTTTTTTTTTTTTTTTTTTTTGCTAGATACATGGATAGCTTATTGTAGTGACTTATTTACTGTTGAACTAAGCGCTCAAAGCGTTCCCATCTTTATAGCTCACTTCGGTGCTAGGTAAGAGCCGGTGCCTGGTTCTTACTTTTTCAAACTATACACTAAAGCGAGAGAATATAAGTCTCGTCTTTCCAGACCAAATAAAATCTACTGCATTCATCTCTATATGAGGGGCTTTCTGAAGTCACAGCTTAAAAAGAACCGCGTGCAGACTCTGCAAATTAAACATCTTTTTGTCCCTTAGTTGCATGCCAATACATGCGCTAATAACGTGACCAAATCTAAATATCATGTGCGGCTCTCCACTGGTTAAAAAGATCCACTCACGGTGAAAAAGACAACGTCTTGCTACACACCAGGGCCAATATAAGTCGGCTACTGGAATCTGAATCATGTCCGTCTCCTTCGTTGCACGCAATATTATTGTGCGCATTAATTATTTGTGCGCATTATTAAGCATTGCAAAGGTTACAAAAGATTCAATTATTTCAATAATTGCCCACAAATTCTACTAAATATTAATTGCCTTTATTGCAAAATTAATTTATTTGAATCCCTTGAATACCTCCGGGTCTTCGATAAGGTGTCTGTCTCGCAAACCACCACGTGACCAGTGACCTCAAGCGGAAGAGATTCCCAATGAGAGGCGTGACGTCACAGTTCTATTCAGTCAATCTGCAGTCAGCGTTACATCGGCAGGTTTCTTGTTGATAGGAAAGTCTGACACCATTACACTGAAAAATTATTGAGGCACTTAAGACACCTTATCGCGAATAAGGGGTCTTAAGTACCTCAATAAAAAAGCCTTGACTAGTTCTACAGTAGTGTTTATTTGACAGAACTTCGCCGATGACACAGGGCCGGAGAGCGGCGTCTTTTGTATCGGATTCGATGTGAGTAGCTCCACTTGACGGCACGCGTTCGTCGCGCTGCTTGGTCTTCATGACTGACAGCAGATGGCGTGCGCCATAGCTTTCTCCTGGAGACGAGGGTGAAGCGATCGTCATTGCGCGCTCTACTTGCCATGGAGACTGCAAAAAAGTGTAAAAATGTTGGTAGTAACTCTACGCGACTGTTCGTTTTATTTCTCACGCTTTGGTATGCGACTGAAGACCGGCGCTTGACAAAAATGCCTTTTGCAGCTATTAACTAACAAGAGATGTCTAATGGTAACAGTACGAATATATGGCTCACACTGACTGCGCGAAGAACACCAGGAGTCACTCGCTGCTTAGCGACGAGGGCCGATGTTTCATTGATGCATTTACTTTTTTTTTTTTTTCATTTGAATTTCTTGTTTACCAATTCGCCTGCGAGAACAGGTAACCTTATGAGTGTGAACTAAAAATGCGCAGGCTAATACCTTTTCCAGCTGCTTAGAGGACATCTTAGTATGAGTGCGATCCAAAAGACCTATCATACGACCCCGACGCCACCTTACCTTTAGGCATCCTAATACTTATACCAGTGTGTCTGTTTCCGTGCAGCGCACGTAGTATTCTAACTCTAAGAGGCAACGTCGTGGCTTATTTTCATGCGGGTGACGCACACTCGGTGAGGACCAGAACTGAGCCAAGCTTGTGTCGTCTCCTGTTCTTTTGTCCTGTGTTTCGCGCTGCTTTAAGATGAATCCAATCCAACTCACCCAGTTTTCTATACTCGTGAGCCACGATGAGCTTTTCCTCGCACCAGTCTTGCAGATTGATTTCAGTCGCCGAATACACGCAGCACTAATAGACGTGCGCGCACACTAAATATCGCTGTTCATAGCAGGGTACAAAATACTTACGGAGAGCACCTAAGACTAGTTATGTTCTGTGATGGCGAAAACACTATTTTGAATTGATTGCAGTTCACCTCAGTTTACCCTAATCTAAACAAAATTAATTTAGTCTACGCTTAATCCACCAGAATCCGTAATAAATCATGCGAAAAACAAATTAATATATTCTTCATCCCCAGCCCTCCACCATACCGCACTTTTAATTCCATGTGTTACACCAGCTGGGCCAATAGGCCCCTTCGAAATTTTTCCCCGATTGCTCATTTGTCTGCTTGACCCATCTGATGTTTCCTAGGCCATTTTTTTTCTGGACATCAGGTGTTGCGTGCCAATGTTGACCTCTCGCCCTAAAATCTAAAGACCTGGACAAATGCTGAACCCTTCTCCGCGTTCTTGACGGTGGAGTAGCGAGTGCTACTTTGTTGTCTCAGCTCCACCATTGCGATTTAAGAAGTTTGTGGATGTCATATTTCGTCTTAGTTCATTTTAGTCCCCCATTATTCGGCGACTCTCAAAAACAGTGTCGCAGTTCGCAACTCTAATTGTGATCGCTCTGTTTCTTGTCTGCCACCGCAATTCACAAGACTCTGTAAATGCCATATTTATAGCTTTCTCTATGACCAAAGAGTTAACAGCCAACTGTGTTTGTTTTTTTTGTTTTTTTTAGTCATAGACTTTCAACAAGCTGCAGAACTTGCACAATACGCACAGCTGAAGCGGTTGATCCGTCTGCATAAATCTTCATACGGTTTCTATAGCTTGACGAATGTAGATGCAAAAGTAAGATAATTCAGTTATATTTTCCTTTCGATGCCGATTTCAAATTACAACACATAATAAATTAACTTGGAGTGCGGCGCCTGCTGTTCGTCATTTCGCTGAACCTTCACTAGTTCATCTCTTTGCCGCAGGCATCGCAACACGGCACAAAGACAAATGAGATGTGATGCATCTAGTAGAACACTTTAGTTCTTCCTTTGTATTTATTTCATGAAAGCTCTGAAACAAAGTTTATGAATATATTCACATTAGGGTTTACTTTTTTATGTAGCGTAACTTCTCTCAACGAATACGCAGGAGGGCCCCAGGACACTATCGGCGCAGGGCAAGGTGCCGCGAACGGACAGAAATTAATTGAGTCGTAATTAAGCTACGCTCCGAAACAGGCACCCGGAGTACTTTGTCTTTGCCCTTGACATTAACGAGGAAAATCCATTTGGCATAATGGGCACTTGTGGTTAATTAAGGCACATTGCGAACAAAAGCGAAAATGCCGCATCGACACTGCCAATGAATCATTTTCTTCTGCGCTTGCCTTCAGGACACATTTGAGGCACTCAATCTAAGTGAATTCCTAGTTCACCAGTTTCCAGATGTCAGCAGAAGCCCCAGAAGACATGAGCAGTGTTTTCTATCCATTGTCATTTACTTAGTGCGCTTCTATCATTAATTCTCGGTGACA
Source organism: Amblyomma maculatum (assembly GCF_055883805.1). Classification (NCBI taxonomy): domain Eukaryota; kingdom Metazoa; phylum Arthropoda; class Arachnida; order Ixodida; family Ixodidae; genus Amblyomma; species Amblyomma maculatum. Next base: position 42,443,680 of record NC_139349.1, on the reverse strand, counting down.
ACTACGCTTTTCGAAAGATGTGCGTCCGGTATACGATTTCTTTGGCTTCTTATTGAACCTTCGCGTCCACATTGGCGCGTCTAAAAAGCGAATTTCCTTCTGCCTGTGACAAACTGTTTAACACTCCCCCCACCCCCCAGCAGCGTTATGTCATCAAAAAGTCGGAATTCAGGATGCAGATTGGTGTAGTGTTTAATGACATCGGTGACTCCGTGGATTCCTATGACAAGAGTGTTGGATCGGGAAGGAAAGAGGGCCAGTTATGCGAGTGGTTGCTGTAGTGAGGGAAGGGTGGAGGAAGACGGCTACGGTGGAGCCAACGGTTTCTGTGAGGTAAGTGTCGGTGTAGGCCACAGCCGCAGTGCCCAGGAATGGTTTATGATTTCTTGAACTTGGGGGCTCTCTGCTTATCTGTGGAGTAACGTTCTGAGGAAGGGGGGAGGAGACGGAGGTCATGAGATGGGAGATTGCGATCGGTCAAGGAAAGAGACGGGTGCATAGGGGAGAAGTAGCAGAAGATCGGCCGTCCAGCCGATGAGTGGACAGGCGGATTATTTGTATCATCTGGTGCAGGTTTAGGATGACATGGGGGAGAGAAAAAAGCCTGTTCTGTAAAGTGTCTCTGTGAAAGTCTGAGTGAGGAGTCATAGTGTCGCTTTGTTTAGGCTCTTGAAGAATTGGTTAAAGTTAAGATGTTGTGCGCCTATTAAAGTGGATTATCCGATGTAGCACACGGCCAGCGAATTAGCAAGGCAGCTGGGATGTGCCTTTGAAATACTGGTGGAGTTTACTATTACGTGGCGAAGTATTTGACTGAGCGGGATGTGTGTATGACCTGATTAATGGCAGAGGTGCAAGCGTTGGAGGCCAATAAGCAATTCTCGTACTAATAATTAACGCCCTTTCTCTGCAAGTTATCGTAATAATGCATTTTTATGTGCATTTGTTTGGCTTTACGTTTGAAGCAATTTATTCAGCTGAAACACAGCATGCATAGATTCTAAGGCCCTCATTTTGTTTCACTGATTACATCTAGAAATAACAGCAGAAAAAAAAAATAGTTTTTCACAACGCTGAATATTAAGGGACGTATCGCTGTGAAGTAAATTAAAGACATGTGTTACCACCTCTAGACATGCTGTTGTCTTAACAACTTTGAGGTTCATTGCCTACGCTCGCTGAAAAGATAGTAAGAAAGTAGCCCAAGTTTGTTCAGGCATTGTCCTTTTGGTTAAGTGCTTCGAATTATGAGAATATCGAAACTCATTTTCACGCTTGCTGTTCCAAGGTCTGCTGCGAACGGTAGGAAGAGGAGGTTGATTTCAGCTGTCACGTTTGAGGGAAGTGTCGGCTTTTATGTGTCTTGAAAGCTAAACATTTCGACAGATTTGCCTGTCTGGTTGGGTTGATAACTAAATAAGACTTGAAATTTCTCCAACCAACACTTTTATTTTATAAAACCCGACGTTTCGGAGCCGGCTCGGCTCCTTCTTCAGGGGTGCATGACGCGGGGCTGCGTGCAGCTATAAGTAAAGGAATGGTCGAGGGGGAGAAGAAGGTGGGGGGGGAGGAGAATGGAGAGGGGGTGAGATGTGTGTGAAAGGAATGAGAAGGAAGGAGGGGGGTTTTGACGAGTGAGGGTGCCGCAGGTGCAGGTGTGCCAGCGAGCACACCTGCACCTGCGGCACCCTCACTCGTCTAAACCCCCCTCCTTCCTTCTCATTTCTTTCACACACATCTCACCCCCTCCCCATTCTCCCCCCCCCCCCCCCACCTTCTTCTCCCCCTCGACCATTCCTTTACTTATAGCTGCACGCAGCCCCGCGTCATGCACCCCTGAAGAAGGAGCCGAGCCGGCTCCGAAACGTCGGGTTTTATAAAATAAAAGTGTTGGTTGGAGAAATTTCAAGTCTTATTTATGTGTCTTGGACGGCACTAGGATACTGTTCTTTTGTCTACGATACAGAAGCAATTTTCCCCTTGGGTATCAGCTAACTGCGATTAAATTTGGTACACTCGATAACGCGAGTAAAAATCTACGTTAAGGATAAACACAAAAATAGTTTATTGCATCGTTAGATCTTAATAGATCTTGTCCTAGATCGGCGTAGGTCCACCTCAAAAATTTCTCTCTTTCCCTGTGTCAGCCCACACTGAATATTCGAGTACGGACTCGACCATTTAAAGACGTGCTTTGAAAACCAGTCGAACGGAAAACTCAGTAAGTATGCGAATGTTTCGTGTGTCCATATTTTTTTTTCTCTCGCCTTCGCCTTTTGGGTTGTCCATTGTACTATGAAATGCTGATCCCAAAAGCCGGCTGTACTCGGTTTCGTGTCCAACTTGAAACCTTTGAATTCTGGTGAAAATCCATCATACTTTATGGACGAACTTCATGTCTGTGGGTACGTTTTTGTAGTTCAAGATTATTCAGAGGAAGATCCACTTTCACTTGGTCTGACAACAAAGCTTCACTTATTTGCTTATAACCTTATAATCAAATTTTCTATACAAAATGATCGAAGATTACGTCCATATGAGAAAGCTGATGAGCACGCAACAGCAAGTATATTCTAATGTTTTATAGCAGATATTTTTTTCGCTGTGAAAGAAGTATGTTTATGGCATATGGTCCTAACTTTAAGCATATCTGGACATGGTTCAAATTTACGCAGAATGTTCTGCGCAATACGAACTGTGCGAGGCAAGAGAAAAATTAGCTGTTTATAAGAAAAGCCTTACGAGCGAAATAAATAAGTTAAACAATACATAGTTTTAGTAAATTGAAAGCGGTTGATCTTCGTGTGAGCCCCACCTGAACATGGCGGTTTTCATGTACTAAGCAGGGTATAGTGCGAAAACAAAATTATAAATTATAATGATTCGAGTTGTCCGTAACGTTGCTATAAAATCATGAACAATCTTCTACTTTCCCTTGAAATGAAACAGTCAATACTAAATCCAAATGTGAAGTCTATTAGAAACCATTTAACACGCACAATTGTCCCGTTTTCTGACTTCACTTGCAATCTTTCAAGTGTTGAAAAAGCCTTCGGAGGTATTTAGAAAATACTCAGGTTTTTTTTTCATTGTTTTCTTTTTTGTCATAATGGAGCGTTCGAATATTTTTCTGCATAATGAAAATTAGAATAAAACCAGCTCAAAAATCTTTTCACAGTAAGGGAACACACGACGACTGGGGGCCGAGCTTCGTTTTGTATTTCTTTTTTACTTTACGTCTTTTTCACGGGTTTTATTCTTCTTCGTGACCTTTTTTCTGTAACCTAATGGCTACCCACCTATCGCGATAAATTTAGAGAAAATGAACATGCTCACAGCTCGCCTCATACTACAAAGGCAACGCAAATACTGTCGTAAAATGTTCGTCCTGAAAAGGGAAATTTTCGGGGTAAAAAATAGACACAATGTACATACTAAGTGCTAGAAAAGGCTTCTATAACGCTGATCTGTCGATGTTATTGGCGGCAGTGGGTGACAAAAGTGACATTTTGGTGCGCAATACCCTCAGTGTGTTCCAGAAGTGAAGTTTACCGCGTCATTCACAATATTCATGCGCGAAAGAGCGAACAACCAGCTCAAAACTTATTTTTCATCTCTCTTTTGACCGACTGCAATGTGAACAAATAACTTAGTGTTCCCGACACGTGGCAATAGCGTGCAAATAACTATAACCTCTTAAGAAAACACCCTCTCTGGCTATTTCGGGGCCCAATTTTTTCTGTTTGTTATTTTCTGTTGGTTAGCGTTTCTAACCTTCTTTACCTCGTCTTTCGGAGCTTGGCAACTCAATTTTTCCTAGTGCAAGCTTAATCGTAGCCAGCAGCAGATGTTTCGATCATAGTACAAATAGTCCGGCTACGTTAGATACCGAGTTTACTCACACTGGCGGTGGACATAAGTCCATAGATGTTTTCATTTCAGGGTGCTTCTGCAGGCTAAAATAAAGGATAAGATATGTTTTGAAACAAATTCTCTTCAATTATCTTTATTTATCAATAATTAAATAAATAATGTTACTTCCATGATAGCGTGGCGCATTTAATAGAGTTCGGTCATTTTTTCCATGTAATTTTGATGCAGCTGCAACTGCCTCGTATACGAGGAAAGCTCCTTGGAGGTTCTAGTTACACGCGAAAGTTCTGTCGTAGCGATTAAACAAAAGTTAAAGTCAGTAGAGCTCTGAGCTCCAAAGAAATAGAAAGGCGGAAGAATGCTTTCCGGCACACAGAGTGCGAAAGGCCTGAAAAGAGCAATCACAGCTTTCCACAAAGCAGCAGTGAAAGCAGTGATGGAGGTCACAGGTTTTATGAGGCGTCTGCTCGTGATTTAAACCTTGCGCACAAAGGCGCCCAGCCAGATCTTCCTGAAGAAAAGCAAGAAAAGGCTATCAAAAAGACTTTGAAGTGCGTAGTGTGGCCGGTAGGTAAGAAGGAAGCCGCCTCGATTATGTCGTGCCGGTCCGAACAGCCCGCTTCCAAAGAGCCCATGCTCAGTAATACCTACAAGAAATAAAGAATCCCAAGCGACGGCAACAGTGGCGCCGTTCGCGAGCGGACTCAGAAGCCAACAGGATGAAAACTGTGCGCCGGCCGTAAGTCAATGTCCGTTCGGCTCAGCGAATCTGTCAACAAGAACAACGGGGGTTGATGAACTTGGGAAGCGGGGTCAACGGTTCTTATCTCTGACTCCCCCCTCCCCTACCAATCGAAACCAGGACTTGACTTAGCCGCAGCGGCACATAAAACATCTTTCTGAAATTGTGCACAGGCGTTCCAGGAAACCTGAAACGCATACAGCCTTTCATAGCCAGCTTAGTTTACTTTCTCGCAGACAAATCGATTTACGTCGCATCGATGAAAGCCTGCTCGAATTTAAGCGACATTATTTCGTAGTAGACCAAATAAAAGCATATATAGAACAAAGCTGAATAGTATACATGGCCGGTGACTCTCAGAGTCCAAAGCATATTACCTAAGCGTCGCTAATAGGTCTCTGATAAGTTATTTTTGCTGACGATGACTTTAACCTAGCGTTTCGGCCGAAAGGACGAACGAAAGGATGTTTCAGTACGTGGCATAAAGTTCAACGCACTTCGGTCTGTTCCAAATTTCAAGGAACGGTGCAATGATTTTTTTTTTATTTCTTGAGAGAACTGTACGGTGAAAGCGAAGCAGAATCCTTGCGACAGGGGTTATGAACTGTCAACAGCGCCACTAGCTGATTTTTCATTCCTTAATGTGCGTCTTCACCCTAGTATACAGTTGCGGCTCCATGTAGCAACGTCGTCGGCAAAATGAAATAAATGAGTCCGCACTTTCAGGAAGGCAAAGACATCGTTCACAGGCACTTATTTTTTTTTTTTTTGTTGGACTGTGAGAAAGAGAAGGAAGGAGAGTAGGTATAGGACATGAAAAGTAACGTAGAAAGGTAGAAATTTAGACTCGTTTAGTAGGGAACCATAAAGCAATATTGATACAAGACAAATGTGCATAAAAAAAGGACAGGAGGAAGTGCTTACTATAGTATTAAACGTAAAGACTTCGTCCTACCCTTTCTTCACTCGGTGTTTGTTTGTAGCAAACGCAACCATCTATCGTTCTTTTCAGGTATTAGTTCGGCACGCGTGCTGAATGGGATGAAACTAGCATTCTCAAAGGCTTTTGAAAGTTAATCTTAAAAACACCGCCGTTTCGGAGCAAGATGCCTTGTTAAGAATGATACTAGAACGTATGGGCTGTTGTAGAAACTAAATGGCGTATACAGCGTATGTGTATGTGTATTTGTGTATGTGGCAAATCTTTTGCAGTGTTCTGCAGAGCGTTAGAAGCCAGATTTTTCTTCCTAACGTCATCTTCATGGTTCTTGAACCGCCTTCTGAAATCCCGCGTCTCGCCTATGTAAACTGTGACGTATTCTTTGCAAAGAATTTTCCAGACGACGCCGAAGTATCCTGTCTACCCTGAGCGGTCCTTCACACGCAGTGTGGGGTTTTGAGCTATCTAGAAATAATGTGAACGTGGGACACTTGGGCGTCGTAGTCAGCTAATATCCAAGTTTGCCGGCACCACTGACATAAGAAAATGCATTCGTTTCCTTTTTTCGCCCCTTCTCTGGCTGAAAGGGCACACATCCTAAGTGATGTTCTTTGAACACGGCACTGAATGTGCGAACTTCGCAACTCCGTCCTTAGTTTTGTGTGAGGTCCATCGGAAATTTATTGGCAGATTGAACCAAACAAGCTGTGTCACACTCTATTTTCCCTGCTACCACCAAAGGACTGACGGCTCCTATACTTTGGGCTTCTAAAACCAGCGAAGAGAGTTGGCTTATATTACGTTTCAATTTTGTTGTTTTTTATTCTTTTTGAAAATTTTAAGAAAGAAACCAAGAACTTCTTATATTAGTGGTAATGTACTCTTGTCAGTTGGTCACCGGCCAATTTATCACCGCTGTCATCTCACAGCGCTTGATATGTAGAAATAATTCGAGTGTTATATGTGAAACCTGGGCAGGTTATCTCGCCAGCTGTCACTGAACTAGAGCTTTTTCTTTACCTAATCGGCACCCCTCGCTCTCCTACTCCGTTCTATTATTCTTGAAATCGTGATGAGAATACAATCTCTTTCCAATTGTTATTTCTTTCCTTGTAGCCAGCACTAATAATCAGGATGCCCCAAGAGCAGACAAGCAAAAAAAATCAGTTATTTTGTGAAGAAAAGGAAACAAAAGAAGATAAGGATAAGGGTGGAAACTGTTTGCAATTTATTAACTGCACTTAATGTTTGTACATAGAGAGTTCATTACAGTTCGACCGTAACTGAGATGGCTTTCCAAAGAACGTAGTAGATGATGGCAGCTTTATTCGCTTTTAGGTAGTGAGAAGTGATTAACTCTTTTTCACTGAAAAGACACGATATTTCGGTGAAGTGCCTTGCTTTTTCGTTTTCTAGGACAGCCTGCTGTCTGTTTCATTTAATTCAGAACAATAACTGCTACTCAAGTAAAAGCTGTAACTTATGCATAGGGATTCATTTCCCGCTTGTGCAGAGCAGAGAACGTTTTCAAACCATTTTACTTTGCACCTGAGGGCTTCCGCTTGGAAGCTCAGCTGCGGCATCTGCGAAATCCGCGCCGTAAATGTATACATTCGCGAGCTCCCCTAGTGCTGTTCTGATAGGCTGGAGGACCTAAACTAACGCAAACTGCAATTTTTACCATAATTTCCTCCATCGCTGTAAATGCAAATGAAACGCATTTGTAGCCTCCATAACTCAGTTCAGTCAGTCAGTTCAGTCGTTCAGTCGTGTCCGACTCTTCGTGACCCTATGGACCATGTCACGCCACGCTTTCCGGTCTCTCACCATCTTCCTAACATCACATAACTTCATCTGCAGTGCCTCGAGGATGCCATCTAACCATCGCGTTCGCTGCCTACCCCTTCTCCGGCGACCCTCAACCTTTCCCAACATCAAATCTTTCTCCAGCGACTCCTCTCTTCTCATCAGATGACCAAAGTAGCTGAGCTTTAACTTTAGAATTTGACCCTCCAATGAGCAGTCAGGGTTTATGGGATTGGTTTGCTATAATGTTTAATAACACTCTTAATTTCATTGATCTACCTTCTAACGGTGAGTACGTTATTGTATGTGACAGAAATTCAAATCGTAAAAAAAAGAGTAACCATTCCTCCTAGTGCATTTGAAAGTCAGAGCTCTTCAGGCCGGTTTCAATACCCTTCCGTGGTGTGCAGTTTGTCGACAAAAAATTGTCAACGTAACGAATAGAACTTGTATATAACGAATCTGGCGTAGGTTCTCCGCAGAGATTCAAAGGAAACATTCGTGAAGGCTTAAACTGGCTGTCGACGTTTGCTGAGAACTTCAACCGTGTTTATGTAATGCTGTACTAATCAAATAATATAGCTGCTTCGTCTAGACCCCAACCAAGCGCGTCACGCTTGATCGTTCACGCATCTTTGCCAAATGAAAAAAAAAAATTCACGTTCCATGTTGGGCAGCAAAGCAGTGAGTGAAAGAAGGACATGTTCACAGGTTAAAGTTGTACAAGGTCCAAGTGGAGCTCTATAGTTGCAACAGTGCAGGGAAAACTGTCTAATTTACTAACACGTACATAGTATTGTACCATTCTGCAATGCCAAACCACTAGAAGGTCTCTTTCTGAAAAGTGCATCCTAATGATGTACACTACCGCGCATACATGTATTATGTATTATTATGTACAGCTTAAACTGCAAGCAATAACCATATCAGTATTGCAGACAAGTGACGGCAAAGTGTGATACATCGTGAAACTTTCTTAAAAGTTTTCATTGAAGCCAGATGATACTGTAGTAAGAACTAAACACCGTCGTTTTCTTCCCCAAGTCCGCTTCGGACGGCAAAGGAGAAGATGGCGTCAGGCCGGAGCTCACCATCATTTGCATCAAACCCTGGCAGCGCTGCGTCTTTTCTCGGGAGATTGTATATACATAAAGCGACGACTATGTGACGTCTACTACTGTAATGACGCTGACCAGCACTAGTGGTACGACGTGTTTCGCCCGTTTTGCATAAGTACTTTCGGCTTCCCTTTTCACCCTGTCGTCTATAACGCTGCTTTGCTTCCCACTGCATCCTTCCTTTTTTTTCCCTTATTCACTCTCCTAGTATACCGTTTTCGTTGAACGAGTCAGCCGAGTCAGCACTTTCTGCAGCCGAGATTCAATAGGTATTCATTATGCAGCGCCGCATTGGGCCCTTGCCTTACCGCGTATACTTTGGCGACGTTCGTAGCACCTTGCGGTTATTTGGCGTCGGCCGCGCAGATTGTCTCTTTGGTTGCATCGGCGTGGTCTTCACTTGGGGCTCCGAGGGCAACGTCCTGGCATGTATATCAGCCATGGGTGAGACCTTTATCTAAGCTTGTCCGACAAGACGACAAACAGCTTGAGAGAATGATAAATAAAAGACATAAATAGAATTTCAAACTGTGAGCGTGGTCAAGCGTGAGCCGATTTCGTCGAACCGAAACTGATACGTCGTTTCTTCAATGTAATTTTAGCAACTTAGTGTCTCAATAGCCTTTGCTGCTTGAGAGGGAAATAATTTTGCCAGCTTAAAAGTCTAAAGGAAACATAGTGAGGTTCTTAAGCGATTTCCTCCTTCGAAAATGATATGGTATGGCATCACCATGAATGATGCTCAGAAAACGGTTGCATTACAATTTGGATGCCTGGCCGCTGAATCGGAGTACTCAAGTTCGAACCGAAATACAGCGATCGTGTTTCAATGTAGGTGAAACGCATAGGCGTCCATGCGCAGTTCGATACCAGTGCACGTTGGATTCCCTGGATGTCGAAATTATTCCGCAGCCTTCCACTACGACCCTGCCATGGTGGTACAAAGGTTAGGGCGCTCAACTTCTGTGCCCAAGGATGTGGGGTCGGATCCAGGCCATGGCGCCCAGTTTTCAATGGAGGAGAAAAGCAATGCGCCCGTGTTCCGTGCGTTGTTAGTGCACGTTAAAGAACCCCAGGTGGTTGAAATTCTGCAGCCTTTCACTACAGCGTCTCTCATAGCCTGAGTTGCTTTGGTACGCTAAACCCCATTAACCAAACAAAGCGAAAACCTTCCACGGTGGCATCTAGTCTCTCTTTCCACTTTCATTACCACCTTCCTTCCCTTATGGTGCGGTTCGAATGTTCATGCAGAAATGTGACAAATTTAGCACCTTTCCTTTCCTTTCCTATAAACCAACCTACAATTTAAAATTTCACGGGCGGTTCATGCGTTTTAGCTGAGAAAGAGACGGAGCGATCACAGGATGCACCCAGTGAAAGAGTGGAGGCCTGTCACAGATTCGGAAGCCGCGGTCGTCGCCAGTAAATGGTGTATAAAAACAAAATAGACTGTGTTCTTTCATCTCCCCTAACATGTGAAAATAAAATAAACAGTGTGCAAAAAGTGCAATAATATGCATGAGAAGTTTTATATGAAATCAAAACAAAGCATAACAAAACTGTCAAATCCATATAAAAGTATAGAAGGGAGACGCAGCGCTGAACACCTACTTCGCATTTGACTAACTACGAAAATCGACTGTATATTTTTTTCTCTCATAGATGCCTCGAGTGCGATTTCGATTCCGATATATACGACAAAACAAGGATTGCTCGAGAAAATAGAGCAAATCGTTCACGCGTACTTGTTACAAACGCGGTGCAGGCTGTGTGTGTTTTCGTGCTGAAACGTTGGCAATTAAAATCATCTGAGTACGCGCCGTCGGCAACAAAATTTTTGCAGGCAAAGGTGTGCAGAAAGAGCATTCATTTCAACTCGGCAATGCAGGATAATCGCTTAAAACGTATCATCACCAGTACCAGAATCGTGTCGCATAGTCGCGAGGCAGCTCAGTACTAAGTTGGCTCCCCACCACACATGCCGGAAACCTTAGCTGACGTATACACATGCTCTTCTGTGGAACGCCATTTGTTCTGGCCCCATGTGGACAGAGTCATACAAAATCAATTTTTGTATAGTGTTATTTTTTCTGCCGAATAGGTGTCATTTAGTGCGGCAGCCTAATATGACATGCCCGCTAGCATTGAAAGCTTTGCTTTTTTTTTAACACTGTTTTCTCAAAACACCGCTCACCATAACAGGTTGCTTATCCTCGCCTCCAAAGAAAGTTTATATAGTAAATTCACCAACGTCTTTTACTCGCGTTGCTTTCTTTTCCATGTTTAGCACTTCGCCTTGTTTCTGTTTACGAAGTCATGGCTGTTGCCAAAATACGAGCACTGCCACAACGTGTAATGTGAGAAAGCCCTGATATTTCTGAGGATGATCCTGGTGCACACAGTGTGCCGTAAACAACATTAGTATTCAAGGCGTGTCTGGTGATTTTTCTAAAACAATAAAACCTTTCCGAAGCCCGAACACTAAAAAAAAAAAAAAAAAAAACTTGTAGAAGTTTCCTCCTTCAAAGGAAACAAGGTATCATAAGCAGCATAAATTCGGCAAAAGTTTGCAACATCCAGACACGTCAACATGATCTTGATTGATAGCAATCCCCAAAGCTACATATTTATGAAATGCACATTCATCAGCCAGCCTTTTTGTCTTCTAGGAAAACGAAAGTGCTAGGGAACGAGGGAAGGGTGCTGCATAAGTAGAATTTGGAGCTTCCTGGGAAAAAGTTTTGTGGTGTAGATTCATGTTTCTTCACGCAAGAGGACCTTGTGGATATGAAGGAGAGGAGACCACGAATGAAGGCGCTAAAGCTGTACAGAGCAAAATATCCTCCCAAACGTCGCTTTCTTGAATAAATTTTGTTATGGCAGAACGTATACTTCCTTCGCTTGCGAAGTTCCTTTTCACAACAGTTTGCGCACCGATAAAAACGTGTCAAAACAACTGTCTGGAACTGAAAGTTTTTTTCTGCTTTGGTGGCACTAGGTAAAAAAAAATTGTGGCTAACGCTGGGACGGGTGCTATGTTTCTCAAGCAGCGCAGATTTCTTCGGGCACAGTCGGCCTTCAGTACAGAGCTAAAGTATCTAGAAAAATCCTCCCGTCTCAGTCTATCACTGGCTTTGTTGTATATTACTGAGGGACATCGCAGAAAAATTGAATGCTTCTACTACTACATCTAAAACCCTTACCATTGAAGGAGCAGCATTGCATGTCATTGCTTAGGTGTGTCACGGTTCGTCTATTCTAGGTAATTATAACTCAGATCTCAGCAGTTATGACAACTCACGATTAGCGGCCACTTGGGTCCGAATTTCATAAAGTGTCTGACATACAAACATTCATCGCCATTCATTCATATACACCAGTAATTATTTCTTTCGTTTTCACTAATCTATCCAAATCTCAAGGTAGCTGGACAGATGTCAGACGCCAATTTTTCATCCATTTTCTAGCTGATAATCTCTTCTAATTTTGAATCGCAGCTGATTGCTCATTAAAATAGAAACTAAAACAGAAACAAACAAAAAGAACGAAAGTCAATACAGATAACAAGATCTGGTTTGAAAATGACACGAAGTTCACACGTTGGAACGTTCTGGTCCCTATTACGATGATTCGACATAAAACGCTATGGCAAAAAAAAAAAAAAAAAAAAAAAAGGGAAACGAAGCGCCAATAAGGGCTACGGTCAGTAACCAAAAATATTAGGGTATAATGACGTATGTAGACAGCTGATTGTTGCGAATAACCTGCTTTAAAAGGGTACATATTCCGTATGAAGGACTGGTGATAGCTTGAAGGTGAACCAAAAGTGCCTAAAGAGACTTGTAAAAGCCTGAAATAAACTAATGAATGTAAGACAGTAAGAAAAGTGACGTTTATTAGCCATGATGCCTGTCGAGAGCCAAATAGAATACCTTTGAAACAAAAGAAAGGCTAAAAACTAAATAACCGTAATTTTATTACAAAGGTGGCTACAGTGAAATGAATGAATGAATGAATGAATGAATGAATGAATGAATGAATGAATGAATGAATGAATGAATGGCTCGAAATGCTCCTTCATATGCATTCGTCATTTCTGGTTCAATCAGAATGCATCCGCACTACATACGTAGAAAAAGCAGGCTATCATGTTAAAGGAAATGCATTTTTATTGCACCGCGATATGCGTGCGTGGATGTAATCCACCTCTGTAAGCAGTGGATTACACCTGGGGGAAATTGTAAATTATTTTCTTGATGCTAATTTTTGCTTGAAACCAGAACTAAGACTTGAGAAAATATTTCAAATGATAACTTGCAATTTTCTTTTAATATCGTCTCAGTTCCCAGCCTAAACGACGACAGCAAAAAACGAGAAAAAATGAATAAGGAAATACAAGCAAAAGTGATATTTAAACTGCTCCCACACTCATTCAAAAACAGGACGCCAGCCTGTTCCTCCGCAGAAGCAATGATATTAACAACTGCTAAACGTTCCCTTGCCCGCTGTTAACAAATCTTCTATCTTCCGGTGGGGAGCGCAGTTGACTTCCTGCACTGTATCATTTACAGTTCGAAAGTACGTCTGAAGCTACACTGTAGAGGTCAAAAGTTTCTGCCCTTCTCCGACCAAGTTCCGAACTGTGCCACACTGCTTGCTGGCGCAACCTGAAGATTCATGCCTTGTGTCGAGACTGGGCATGGTTCAGGTTCCAACCCCTGCAGTACATCGTCTGCAGGCCGCCACCGCTCGCAGTGCAGCGCGGTTCGGAACTAGGAAGGAAAGACCAGATATTTTGGCCCCGCATACCCAGATATTTCGAAAATTATCTGGGAATGAGTTTTTGAACGTCATTTTTCACATATCTTTTAACAACACGATGAAAATCAATATATCACAAATCTACACCCTGGAGGCGTCAAGATTGATCGAGATTAATTTTAAAAATCCTGCCCATCGGTTTTTATATGGCAGTCTGACTGATTTTTTTTTTTTTTTTTTAGCACAAGACAATCTTCACAAGCAATATTTTCGCAACATCGGAAGTTGAAATCACTTCTATATGTTCACAAAAGCACCCTTCAGTTTTCCTCGTTTGCATCACAATTATTTGAAAACGCATGTCATTGTTTTCCTACAGAAAGACGCAAAACAAACTTTGGAAGCCAAACTTCTTTATATATTAGGAGCTTTGGCAATTTTTATCAACATTTTCATAAGATGTAGCATACAATATTACAAAGTTGCCTCACAAACGTTTTAAAAACATAGCCGATTTATTATCTATGACAGTTTTCCCTACTCGCTGTGAACGCAAGCAGAACTTTAAAAGCAATTTTTTCTGTTACGTGCCGGAAACTTAAAAAATCGCCATGAATGTGTGCATAATAGTATCTTACATTATTGCACAGTCTCCTCACGATCAAATAGTGTTCCAGAACCGTGTAACCGTGCACTAGTAGGGAGCGCGACCCGTAAGCAATTGTAGCAAAAGCATTTCGAATATTTTCCTCCTTTCAGAGTACCCATAAGGATTACTCTTAGTTTGCAGTTGGCGTGTATTTTCGAAAAGAATGTGGCAAATTAGGCTACCTCATTTCGAAGCTAGCTTTTTTAAAACGCCATGTGTTTGCTGTAAAGCCCAAAGTACTATCAAAAGGTACTATCCTTTCGATTCTTCTACCAATCGCTCAATCTGTTCATGTACTTCCCTGCCCTCGCTGTGGGCACAGGTCAGCTAGATGGGGCCATTCTTCAACTTTCCAATAAATTGGCTTTCAGGCCCAAAGGATTTGCAGTATTTATTTCACTACCAATGGCTCCAATTTTATGTTTAAAAACAAACATTCCCTCAAGTTCTCCCTGTGCCGCTTCCAATTTGCTTCCTTCATATGTATGTCCTGAAGAAACCTACATTTCTTTAGACACGACTGCGCACGTATCGCGGAGTTTTAAGTATGCATTGTTCTCTACAGGACGTTTAATACGTTCAGGCTCAGCTCCATATGTATGTGATTTTCCTCTAAGAAAGGGCAAAGGGCAATAGGGTGCACTGTGAAATAACAAAAGTGCTTTAATTTTATTTATTTTTTACGTGTTGTGGTGTGTGTCATAATCCCACTCTTTACCTCAAGCCGGCTCCAAGACTCGCGGAAGCATCCTACATTTGTTAACATGGGGTTAGTCTACATCAAATGCTGTTTCGGGTGGTTTAGTTCACACAATTTCACTCGAATTCACAGCGTCGAAGGGGCAGCAGAAATAAGTTCGGATGATTAATTTTTCTCGCACAAGGCGTCATGTGCAGGTGGCGAATGGTTAAATAAGTTCCTTATCAGCAGTGAGTAGCTGCAAGAAATGGAACAAAGATTGTATGGATTTGTTTGTTCTTATAAAGAGGTCTACTATCACGGTCCCAGTGAATATAGAGAAGGATAACATTAGAATGTCGAAAGAGACAAAAGAAGATATTCCAAACGTGTTGCTGTGTCCGTGCGCGCTGAGGTCACTACTGTTGCATTATTTATTTATTTATTTATTTATTTATTTATTTATTTATTTATTTATTTATTTATTTATTTATTTATTTATTTATTTATTTATTTATTTATTTATTTATTTATTTATTTATTTCGCTAAGTTTGCCACACGACATAAAAGGTGGTACTAAAGGGCGCGTTACAAAAAGGATGCAGTCCAGGCATATGTAAGAAGTCAGATAAAGTGTGGGCATAAATGTTCTTCGTTATCCATAACTGCTTCAGGATGGGCAACTTCGTGATCTCCGTCTTCACCTTCATATATTGCTTACGACATATGTGCTTCCTCTTTTTCGGCCTTCTCATTTTTCACCCATAGAAGCGCAATTGGGAACCGCGAAAGTGTTCCTGTTTGGGAGGATGTATTCGCTAATGTAAGACGAATCACCCGTATCATTTTTTAGACTTCGCTACTAGCTTACGGCGCATTGTGCACTATGTTATCACCGCTATTTGCCTCTGGTATACCGCAATCGGCCCCGAAGAAGAAGAGAGAGAAACAAAAATGAAAGTGGTGAAGGAGCTCCCTAGAAAGGAGGTTGTTGAGTGCGAGCGAGGGCGAAGGCACGTATTTAGCGCGATTGCCTTTCGGTACTTCGAGTGTCTGGAGAAAACACATAATATGTGACACTCATCGCAGATTTCTCGAAACCTCTTGCAAGCCCACTTCTCGGAACATTTTCGGCACATTTCAGTTTATGTGCACACAGATTCTGAGAGAAAACGAGTTCATTGCTTAAAAAACGATTATGACCTCATGCAGGTACCTCTGTTGGCACAAAGTGAAAGAGGAAGAAGAAAGCGGATGCAAGTGTGCTGGTGGTTCATGTGGCCTACACTGCCCTACAAGTAGCTACCATGAAAAAGAGTGCCACCAACTCTCCAGGCAAGCCTACGTCCGACCGTGAGTGTCCGACTGACCCCCATGAACATGTTCAGTGGGTGGTTCCATGGAATGAAGCTTTCATTGAAAGCCCATCTTCGCGTTTGGCCGGGTACAATGACTTCGAAGACCCCTACTTCGATGTTGGGCCCGAATCGCGCCGTACCTATGAATTCTACGAAGACAACTATGCCGGCACCTATCGTTACGTACGAAACCGCAACTCTTCGAAAAGCCGCCACCACAAACGCAAGCAAGTCCCGACGAAGCAGAAGAAAAGGGGTGCTCGAAAACGAAGCTCGGAAAGTGACAAGCGTAAGCTCAAGAAGGTCGCTAGTGGTTGGACCGAACTGTTCTCTACCATTTCCGAGCAGCCCACATCTGAGGAGGCTGAACAAGAGGTGTGCAGTGTTCTGGGACGATTAAATGTCTTTACCACGTCCGCGATCACGCTGGGGGCGTGCAGTGCGGTTGACAACTCGCCGTCGGTCACAACATTGCAACCGCCTGCCATAGTCGCGGTTTGTCCATCAAACGAGGTATCCGCGCTCTGTCCTACAGAGCCTAACACTGAGCACAACCTCCTCCCCGAGGCAACCACTGCATCTCCACTGCCCAAGCATATAACAGGAAGCGGATCGAATGAGAACAGGCACAGTATGCTAGGCCAAGAACAAATGGCCTCACTCGGCGCCGTTCAGGAAAGAGAAATGATGCCAACGTCAACTAACGGCTCCTTTA